>NW_024063495.1:7030000-7630000 GCF_006381635.1 Hibiscus syriacus | reverse complement strand
CTAGGTTGAAATAGTGATCGGGCATTGCTTATTTAGGGATTAGAAACTAGATGTTACAACTAATTTCATCAAAAACACAAGAATTTTTCAAATTTTCGAAATAAAAAAAATGTTATTTTTCAAATTATTGTGTTTTGATTAAATTATGTTGTTGTTATGAAAAACTATACATATATTGTTTCTCAAAACCATATTTTTCAAAAGTTTTTCAAAAACTTTGCCCATTAGGATTGATTTAGAGAATCTTGAAATATTGAGGACTCAATTGAGTTTTGGGATTAATTGAATTGCATACATTTGTTTTAAAATTGCAGGTTATTCTATCTATTCCGATTTCCTTCACCATGTCAAATCCTAAACGTCCTAGGTCTTCATCTAGTCGTTCTAGTCGTCAACCAAATCCTCCTCCTATTCCTCAAAATCCTATTCCAAATCTTGATCCTAACTTGACTATCCAAAATTCTTGTTTCAATCAACCGGGTCCTAAAGATTATCGTTATTGGTTTTACCAATATTTTGACTCGTATAAGATCAGGGAAGAACGTATCCCATCTCTTCAAACTATGGTTGACATTAACTTTAAATATCTCCCTATCTTACACGAATGGAAATTTGATAAACTTTTCGAACTTGAACCCATTGTCTATCATCAACTTGTTCGTATCTTCTACTGTAATGCCGTTTGTATCAAAAATCGTGACAAAACCAAAACCATAGGAGTGCGTTCCTACCTCCTAGGTCAATATTTCCATCTTGATCCGGATTACATAGCCAATGCCTTAGGCTTGGATAATGAAGGTTTATCAAACGAAAAACAAGTTTTAGGCTCACGATATAAACGGAATGATAGTGCAAGTGTTTTAGATCTCCATGAGCATTTCCTTCATCTCATGATCACTTGGTGGTTTCGACCATCCGGGGGTCGATATTCAACTCTTAGAGCTTTAGATCTTTGGTGGTTGCACTGTTTTGAAAACAATATAAAAATAAACCTCTCCGAGATTATCTTTGCTGAAATTGTTGAAACCGTTAACCTAGTGCCAAATAAGAAACTCTGTTCTTCACTAGTTTACGGTTGTATTCTTAGTAATCTCTTTTCTAAAGCTGAACTCCGAGTTGGTCTAGATGCCTCATTTCCTCTTAAGAAACAAATCAATCTTCTTTCTTTAACAAGAGCGGGATGGGTAAAAAATAAGGAAACCGGTGCATGGGTTCGATCTTCTACTCCGGGAGCTAGTTCTTCACAAGCTCCACCCGAAGTTGACGAAGATCCCGAGTTTGAACAATTAATGAGGGATATTGATGAAGCTGAAGAAGAACCTGAACAACCCGAGGAGCACGCACAACAATCGACTCAAATGCCTCCATATTTTCAATCCTTTATGGAGACATTTGATTTCCGTTATGCTACAATGGATTCGCGCTTTTCCTCTATAGAGTTTCATTTATCCACAATGAGAGCTCAACAATTAGAGATTCTTCAGGAGATGCGTGCAAACAATGAAGCAACCAATGCTCGTATTAATGAACTAACTCATGAAATGGCTGCTATGCGAGCCTGTTTTCCACCTACCGATCCGGATGCTTGATTTTGTGTTTAGCTTTACAACTTTGAACAAAATGAATATTGTTTCAACTTTTTGGATATTTTGGATTGTTTGATTTTGTGGATTGTTGGATTTTGGATTTATGAATAGTGTGAACTTATATGTTTTATTCATTTTTGCATCATCATTAGCAATATGACCAATTTTGCCATATCACATTATTTATGAATATTGATTTATGAAACTAATGGCTAACCTCTCTTTTGATTATGATCTTAGCAGCTTAAGCTTATAATTAATAAATCAATTGGCTAAATGATTTCAAAACCTTGTTTTACAATGTCTTTTTGATTTAACAAAAAGGGGGAGAAGAATAAGTGTTAAATGTTTTACTTGATAAATTGAAGAAGTGTTAAAGTAAGGGGGAGTAATTTCAAAACTTGATTTCAAAAATCTTAAAATTACTAAAATGTTTTGTTATATCAAAAAGGGGGAGATTATTGAACATTTTGATATTTCGATATAACAAATTAAGTTAAATGGATTTTAAGATTTTCCAAATGATTTTCGATATAACTATTCGAATATCAAAACATTACTCCAAATATTTCAAAAATCATTTTTAATCCTTACTTAAGTGTAAAATTAAGTTTTAATCATAAAACAATTTCAAAATAATTTTACAAAGTATTTCGAACTAATTCAAAGCCAAAAATTCCAGATTGCTCAGAGGGAACCGATTCCCCCCCATAGGAGGAACCGATTCCCCCCTGAATGGTTTGGCTCCGAGATTTCCAGAATGCTCGGAGGGAACCGATCCCCCCCAAGGGGGTACCGATTCCCCCCTTGTACAACGGTCGAAATATTTGAATTTTACACTTAGGAACCGATTCCCTTCAAGGGGGAACCGATTCCCCCCACACACCAAGCTGTTTTATTAAATGTTTTCACACTAAAACGGCTATAATATCTTCTCTAATCATCCCCAACGTTCAGAAGTGATCCAAGGTGTATTTAAGCAAGCTTAGAAGCCATTGATCAATAACAAGAAACATCAAGCAACTAGAATCAAGAGAGAATCAAAGAGAAAGCATCAAACCTCAAGTTTGAGCATTTCAAGCCTATTTTCATTCAATATTCATTTTGCTTTCAAGAACACTTTTTGTGCTCAATTGTATTCATCTTTGAGTGTTCTTTTCTTTATTCTAGAATTGTGCAAACATCTTACCTTGTGAGGTTTTCTTGTAAGTTTGCAAATTTGTAATCTTCTCTTTGAGAAAAGAGTGTTCTCAAGTGTTGGGGTATACTCTTGAGGGAATTGTAAGGTTATCTCTTTGGCCTCAAAAGAAAGAACAAATTAGTGAATTTGTTGGAAAATCCTTAGTGTGGATAGCTAAGGATTATAGGTGATCCATCCAAAAGGGTAACAACTCGATCTTCTCTTAGAAATATTTGTGATTATGTTGCATTTATTTCATGCATAGAGCCTAAGAATATTAAAGAAGCATTAAATGATGAACATTGGATTATGGCTATGCAAGAAGAATTAAATCAATTTGAGAGAAGTAAAGTATGGACATTAGTTGAAAGGCCTTGTAATAAATCTGCTGTAGGTACTAGATGGGTGTTTAGGAATAAGCTTGATGAAAGTGGTAATATAGTGAGAAACAAGGCTAGACTTGTTGCTCAAGGGTATACTCAAGAAGAAGGCATAGACTACGATGAAACATACGCTCTCGTAGCTAGGATGGATGCAATTAGAATGTTATTAGCATTTGCATGTTTTCATGAATTTAAATTATATCAAATGGATGTTAAAAGTGCATTTTTAAATGGTTTTATAAAGGAAGAAGTGTATGTGGAACAACCTCCAGGTTTTGAAGATTCAAAATTTCTGGATCATGTTCTTAAATTGACAAAAGCTCTTTATGGTTTAAAACAAGCTCCTAGAGCTTGGTATGAAAGATTGTCAAATTTTTTAATTGAAAAAGGTTTTTCAAAAGGAAAGGTTGACACTACATTGTTTTTAAAGCATAAAGGTAAAGATTTATTAGTAGTTCAAATTTATGTTGATGATATAATATTTGGTTCTACTAATGATATTCTTTGCCAAGAATTTTCTAAGCTAATGCAAAGTGAGTTTGAGATGAGCATGATGGGGGAGCTCTCATTTTTCTTGGGACTCCAAATCAAGCAAAGAAAAGATGGCATCTTCATTAATCAAGCTAAGTACGTCAAAGATATGCTCAAGAAGTTTGGACTGGAAAATGGGAAACCTCATGACACTCCAATGAGCTCTTCAACAAAGCTTGACTTAGATGAAGGAGGTAAATGTATAGATGTTAAATTATATAGGTCAATGATTGGCTCTTTGCTTTATCTAACTGCAAGTAGACCGGACATTATGTTTAGTGTTTGCTTATGTGCTAGATTTCAATCATGTCCTAAGGAATCACATTTACTAGCTGTTAAGAGAATCTTTAGATACCTTAAGGACACTCCTAGTTTAGGACTTTGGTATCCTAGAGACTCTAGCTTTAGCTTGCATGCCTTTTCTGATGCGGATTATGGAGGATGCAAATTAGATAGGAAAAGCACCTCCGGTACTTGTCAATTCCTTGGAAATATGTTGATTTCTTGGTTTTCAAAGAAACAAAATTGTGTTGCATTATCTACCACTGAAGCGGAATACATTTCAGCCGGTAGTTGCTGTGCACAAGTTTTATGGATGAAACAACAACTTTTTGATTATGGAATTGAAGTAGGTACCATTCTATCAAGTGTGACAATACTAGTGCTATTTGTCTCACTAAAAATCCCATCCAACACTCTAGAACTAAGCACATTGAAATAAGACATCACTTCATTAGAGACCATGTCACTAAGGAAGATGTAGTTCTAGAATTTGTTGATACTTTACACCAATTAGCGGATATCTTTACAAAACCCTTAGACAAGGAAAGATTTTGGACACTTAGGAGAGAATTAGGTTTGACCAACCTATCTTCACTTAGTGTTTAAAATAATTTTAGCACTTTTAATAAATCTTGAAAAATGCTTATAATAATAATTTTTGATTGCATTCTTGCTATTAGTTAGGGGGAGTTTGTGATTCTTAGTGAAAATTAATTTTATGCTCAAAAATCGATTAAAGATTAATTTAATTGTTTGAACATAATTAATTTTTGATATATGAGTTGCCAATACCACTAGAAAAGATTAATTTAGCATTTTGTGCTTAAAAAAATCGGATTTTAGCATTTTGGTACAGAGGGAATCGATCCCCCCTGAGGGAACCGATTCCCCCTTTGAAGGGGAACCGATTCCCCCCCACAGGGGAATCGATACCCCCCTGGGGTTCTGTTAAAATCGGGCAGAACACCCCAAAATTCCCAAAACCCTTATATTTTCTTCAAACCGTTTCTCACCTTCCTCAAACACTCAAATCTCCTTTCTTGCCTCAAATCATCGATATTAATCGGAATTCGCTTCAAATATTATCTTCTAAACCTGTTGGAATCATTAAAATCGTGCAAACAACATCTAAATCCCCTCAATCTTCATCTTTCAAGGTAAATTTTTCTAAACTCTCTATTTCATTGTTTTTGAACATAGGATTAGTTTCAATTAGTTCTAGGTTGAAATAGTGATCGGGCATTGCTTATTTAGGGATTAGAAACTAGATGTTACAACTAATTTCATCAAAAACACAAGAAATTTTCAAATTTTCGAAATAAAAAAAATGTTATTTTTCAAATTATTGTGTTTTGATTAAATTATGTTGTTGTTATGAAAAACTATACATATATTGTTTCTCAAAACCATATTTTTCAAAAGTTTTTCAAAAACTTTGCCCATTAGGATTGATTTAGAGAATCTTGAAATATTGAGGACTCATTTGAGTTTTGGGATTAATTGAATTGCATACATTTGTTTTAAAATTGCAGGTTATTCTATCTATTCCGATTTCCTTCACCATGTCAAATCCTAAACGTCCTAGGTCTTCATCTAGTCGTTCTAGTCGTCAACCAAATCCTCCTCCTATTCCTCAAAATCCTATTCCAAATCTTGATCCTAACTTGACTATCCAAAATTCTTGTTTCAATCAACCGGGTCCTAAAGATTATCGTTATTGGTTTTACCAATATTTTGACTCGTATAAGATCAGGGAAGAACGTATCCCATCTCTTCAAACTATGGTTGACATTAACTTTAAATATCTCCCTATCTTACACGAATGGAAATTTGATAAACTTTTCGAACTTGAACCCATTGTCTATCATCAACTTGTTCGTATCTTCTACTGTAATGCCGTTTGTATCAAAAATCGTGACAAAACCAAAACCATAGGAGTGCGTTCCTACCTCCTAGGTCAATATTTCCATCTTGATCCGGATTACATAGCCAATGCCTTAGGCTTGGATAATGAAGGTTTATCAAACGAAAAACAAGTTTTAGGCTCACGATATAAACGGAATGATAGTGCAAGTGTTTTAGATCTCCATGAGCATTTCCTTCATCTCATGATCACTTGGTGGTTTCGACCATCCGGGGGTCGATATTCAACTCTTAGAGCTTTAGATCTTTGGTGGTTGCACTGTTTTGAAAACAATATAAAAATAAACCTCTCCGAGATTATCTTTGCTGAAATTGTTGAAACCGTTAACCTAGTGCCAAATAAGAAACTCTGTTCTTCACTAGTTTACGGTTGTATTCTTAGTAATCTCTTTTCTAAAGCTGAACTCCGAGTTGGTCTAGATGCCTCATTTCCTCTTAAGAAACAAATCAATCTTCTTTCTTTAACAAGAGCGGGATGGGTAAAAAATAAGGAAACCGGTGCATGGGTTCGATCTTCTACTCCGGGAGCTAGTTCTTCACAAGCTCCACCCGAAGTTGACGAAGATCCCGAGTTTGAACAATTAATGAGGGATATTGATGAAGCTGAAGAAGAACCTGAACAACCCGAGGAGCACGCACAACAATCGACTCAAATGCCTCCATATTTTCAATCCTTTATGGAGACATTTGATTTCCGTTATGCTACAATGGATTCGCGCTTTTCCTCTATAGAGTCTCATTTATCCACAATGAGAGCTCAACAATTAGAGATTCTTCAGGAGATGCGTGCAAACAATGAAGCAACCAATGCTCGTATTAATGAACTAACTCATGAAATGGCTGCTATGCGAGCCTGTTTTCCACCTACCGATCCGGATGCTTGATTTTGTGTTTAGCTTTACAACTTTGAACAAAATGAATATTGTTTCAACTTTTTGGATATTTTGGATTGTTTGATTTTGTGGATTGTTGGATTTTGGATTTATGAATAGTGTGAACTTATATGTTTTATTCATTTTTGCATCATCATTAGCAATATGACCAATTTTGCCATATCACATTATTTATGAATATTGATTTATGAAACTAATGGCTAACCTCTCTTTTGATTATGATCTTAGCAGCTTAAGCTTATAATTAATAAATCAATTGGCTAAATGATTTCAAAACCTTGTTTTACAATGTCTTTTTGATTTAACAAAAAGGGGGAGAAGAATAAGTGTTAAATGTTTTACTTGATAAATTGAAGAAGTGTTAAAGTAAGGGGGAGTAATTTCAAAACTTGATTTCAAAAATCTTAAAATTACTAAAATGTTTTGTTATATCAAAAAGGGGGAGATTGTTGAACATTTTGATATTTCGATATAACAAATTAAGTTAAATGGATTTTAAGATTTTCCAAATGATTTTCGATATAACTATTCGAATATCAAAACATTACTCCAAATATTTCAAAAATCATTTTTAATCCTTACTTAAGTGTAAAATTAAGTTTTAATCATAAAACAATTTCAAAATAATTTTACAAAGTATTTCGAACTAATTCAAAGCCAAAAATTCCAGATTGCTCAGAGGGAACCGATTCCCCCCCATAGGAGGAACCGATTCCCCCCTGAATGGTTTGGCTCCGAGATTTCCAGAATGCTCGGAGGGAACCGATCCCCCCCAAGGGGGTACCGATTCCCCCCTTGTACAACGGTCGAAATATTTGAATTTTACACTTAGGAACCGATTCCCTTCAAGGGGGAACCGATTCCCCCCACACACCAAGCTATTTTATTAAATGTTTTCACACTAAAACGGCTATAATATCTTCTCTAATCATCCCCAACGTTCAGAAGTGATCCAAGGTGTATTTAAGCAAGCTTAGAAGCCATTGATCAATAACAAGAAACATCAAGCAACTAGAATCAAGAGAGAATCAAAGAGAAAGCATCAAACCTCAAGTTTGAGCATTTCAAGCCTATTTTCATTCAATATTCATTTTGCTTTCAAGAACACTTTTTGTGCTCAATTGTATTCATCTTTGAGTGTTCTTTTCTTTATTCTAGAATTGTGCAAACATCTTACCTTGTGAGGTTTTCTTGTAAGTTTGCAAATTTGTAATCTTCTCTTTGAGAAAAGAGTGTTCTCAAGTGTTGGGGTATACTCTTGAGGGAATTGTAAGGTTATCTCTTTGGCCTCAAAAGAAAGAACAAATTAGTGAATTTGTTGGAAAATCCTTAGTGTGGATAGCTAAGGTAGTGGACGTAGACTTTGTTTGAGAAAGTCGAACCACTGTAAATCGCTGTGCAATTACTTTCAATTTTCTGCAAAAGCTTCCACAAAATTTTTATTGCCAATTCACCCCCCTCTTGGCCAATTTCGGCATTCGATTAACTCAACACAAGGAATCTTACCTTTGCAAGCTTGGCTCTTCTCTCTCTCGTACATGAAGAAGAAGAAGATGAAGATGAAGAGAATATCTCTTCATCCTTATCCCCTCTAACATATATATCCTTATCATATATATTTTTAATTCATTTATTAGTTAAATTACCATTTTGCCCTCTACTTCATTTGATAATTACTAACAACTTTTAGGATTTATTTCCAGATAAATCATTGAACTAATCCATTCTTCTACTTTAATCACCAAATTTCTGAAACTTTACCATTTAGTCACTAACCCATAGTTTGGGATGTTCCAAGAAACGTCGCTCCATATAATCCGGATTGTGAAAGATATATCACCATCCGCTGATGTGGCTCTTCATTTGTCGTTCATCGATGACGAATGCCTCGTTCTTCTCGCTACAATTTGAAAATAAATTATTTAATACAATTACATATATAATTATTATTAATACTATAATTTTGTCAAAACTAAAATGAAATAAAACAAATTAAATTTACCGTAGTTAACTCGGTTGATGAAATATGAACATCATCAAGACGTAACATTTCTTCTCTTGAGGCATTTCAACACAAAATCTTCAACAAAATTTTTTTTACTCTCAATAGAACATTTGATTCCAAGTGAAAAACCAATCCAACCTAAACCTCTATTTATACTCTATCCAACGGCTATAAACGGTTAGTTTTTGTCAAATTGAAAATAGTCATTGGAACTCATCACACCGGTGTGACGAGTTCCGTTGAATTTTTTTTAAAAATTTTGACCGTTCAACAACGATCAATCCAACGTCAACAAATTCAAATTATACCCGTTGGAACTCGTCACGCCTTCATCAATAAAATAATATTTTTTACAATGTTTTTAATTTTTTTTTTAAAAAATATTTTTTATTAGGACACGTAACGCGGGCATAACGAGTCCCTTAGGATATATTAAATAAATTTGGGTTGTGGGACCCACGTGACACGACCCATTAAAAAATATATCTCATGGAACTCGTCACGCCGGGATGACGAGTTCAATGGACACTGTAGTATTTGCTATAGATCCCAAAATAAATTTCCTGTTGCCCTATTGGGCTAAATAATCCACCCGCCTGGATTATTTGTCCTATTCCGCCCAAATGTTGCACGTACTCCTATGATATTGACGGTAAAGGAATTGTTGTTATTCTTTGAGGTCCCGGATTCGAGCACTGAAAATGTCAGGGGTACGAACGAACAATGTCAAATAGTTTAGAGTTATCTTTGAACAGATACATTATACTTACTCAGATTAATAAAAAAAAACACAGATGATGAAGTTAGCTCAATGCTTCATATGGTGACACACCATACGTTTAGAAGGAAAATATTATAGAATTATACTGATTTTGTTAATTGTCACATCTGAACTTCCGTTAGAGGTATAATGCTAAAGTTAAGGCCCAATGTTTATCAAAATGATCATTTTATCTCTATTCTATTTTTTTAGCATTTTGGCCCTTAATGCTTCATTTTAGAAAAAAAGAACTACAACATTTGACAGAATAATCACTTTGTCTCTTATTCTTTATTTTTGGGGGCATTTTAACCCTTAACGTTTGATTTTAGATTAAAAAGACACTTATTTGGAACGTTTATTGTGTGTCAACTAATAATTTTCATCTATAAAGAGAATTCTCCCCCAAAAGTGAAATCTCATATTCAAATGCTTTAAAGAAAAATAAAGACCAAAATGATCATTTTAATAAACACTAGGACTAATTTTAGAATTATGCCTCCATTCAATATTAAAAACAAGTGACTTGATTGACATAATTTAAATAATTAAATGGTCTGATTGACAAAATTAAAAGATCGATGGTTAAAGTAAAAAGGATTTATAAATAAGTGATCATTGATATAGTTTACCCTAAAAATTATAATGTAACCATCTATAAATCGCATTCAAAATTACAGAATGGACGCAGCCAAGAGTTCCACAGGCTCAGCCATGGATTTCAAACCATTCCTTGTATAAGCATTTTATATAGGCATTGTGTAAGTGAAATACACGTAAATGAGCAAAATATCATACACCAACAGAATGACAATCCTGAGTCAAAGAATATACCATACATATTTCCTATTCATGATGATGCATAATTTACTATTTGATCGATCATTTTAATCAAATCACAGCTACAGGTGTCATCATGCAAGTCCTTTCAAGAATCACTCCAACCATCTTCATCATCGTCTTCATCACTTCCGGTCAATGCCTATTTTAAGAGATGATTTAAAAGAAAAATAAAATTGAACACTTCTAGCATGGCCGTAACATAACAGACGGAAGAAAGATCAGGACAAATACAAACCTGGCGAATTGCATTTGCTTTCTCCAAGATTGCTGCAACTCGTATGTTGGTTTTAGGACCCTGAACACGGGCTCTGGTCACCACTGCAGGCTTCAAGTTGAAGGACTGTATAAAACAAAATAAATCAGCCCTCGCACCTCAAGTTTATACAACCAATGCATTTCCCACTATTAAACTCATTTCTCTCCATCTCTCTTAAAAAGGGAACAAAAAGAATGTCAGCGTTTACTGGATCTAACCTTTGTTCGTATCTGTTCCAGCAATGAATCTCTTTCATCTATCTTAGAAAGGATTGGAGGTCGATTCTGCTCGGTTACCTTTCTCAACTGAAGAAAATTTTAACTGTTACTTCACAAGAAACAGTCAAACTGGAAGAGATTTTTTAAAAAAAATTGAAACGCAAGGCTATAATCACCTTGCTTTTATCATGAGCAGCAACAGCATCAATGAGAGGATTGCGAGGTCGGGGAAGTTTAACAGGTGGATTCACATTTGACTTTCCTTCTTCAGCAGCTTGTACTAAAGCTAGCGTATTTGAGGGCCATGCTGCCTCTCCCTCTGAAATTGACAAATCATGCTCTAGAGTTGTATTTATCTGAGAAGTTTCTCCCTCTGGAGCTTCCAAGCCATGCCGAACAATGGCATTTGGTGTCTCTGCCTTTTCTCCCCCAGAAGCTGCCAAACCATGCTGAGGCTGCTTGTCTACCTTGGTTGGAAACTGCTCCTCTACTTTGGTAGGAAGATCCTCCGCTACCTTGGCTGTAATCTGCTCCTCTGTCTTAGTTGGTAGGGGCACAGATACATCAGGAGGATTCCCATGTTCTGGATCAAAATGTTGTATAGGTTCCTGAAATGCCCCACCTTCTAAACTTGTATCCACTACAAACTGATCTGGACAATTTGCTGTTTCCCCATGCAAAGATAGAGGAGTATGTGTACAAGCTGCATCAGTAGGTTGCATCGTCAACAAGTAACTCGATTCTAACCTATGACCATCCATAGCAAGGGAACCATATTCAAGGTTTTCATTAGATGTTGTGGCTACTGTTAAAAATGGGTTTGAGTGTGTTCTATTGAAATAGAAACCATTGTACTGGCTATTACTGTTGCTAGCCATAGTTGCTGAATTCATAGATAAAGGACTGGGATGCATGAAATCAGCTGCCAGTTGATCAGGCGCATTGCCAGACCTCTCTTCACCATCCACAAGAGGTAAAAATGGGTTTCTGGGTTGTTCAAACCCCTGCTCCAACGCTGGTAAACCAAATTGAGCTCTCTCACCAGTTCCATACTGTGGTATCATTGGCAATGACCCCTGACCATGTTCTACAAATTCTCTTTGAGGACCTGTAGAAACATGTTGAACTCTCCCTATCCTCCACTGCATTGGAGGAAGAGGTGGCAATGGTGGCATTTCCTCCATGATAGCTTTGGTTGCCTCAGGGTGCAGGCAAGTGGCAGGATGAATAAGATCAGATGGATAACTTTCTTGTTTATCCTGCCTACCTGATTGTTCTGAAAAATCTAATGAAGATTGGTTTAAAGAGCCTTCTTTGGAATGTTCAAAAGAAGTTTGCAGGCACTTTTCCTGATCTATGTGATCCAAAGATTGTATTTGTTTTGAACCACCTTCAACTATGTGCAGCTTTTCCACATGTTGATTAATATGGATGTCTAATGACTGTACTAGAGAATTTTCATTTTCTGATTGGAAATGGGTAGGTGAGGGCACCGTGTCTTCCCCACTTTCCATTAGACGACTTGAGTATTTCAATTCTGACTCGTTATCACTGAATTCTGAAGAAGCAGGTACAGCGGTTAAATCAACCAAATCCAAACTATCTTTGGTTGATTCAGCAAAAGACAAATAGTGGACTTCATCTTCTAAATTGGATTTGTTGTAAGAGTCTGACTTGCATGAAGTGGAATCTAAATCTGCTGGAGTACCTACCACTTGATTTGTTTCTTCCCGTGTCTCTAACTCTATGAGACATTCCTGAGAAACAACCTCATTCGATTCCAATCCTTCATGAAACATATCTCCATCACCAGCAAGAGACTCTTCCGAATTCATTAGTTTTCCAGATGGAGAGAAAATCACATTTGAAGAGTGATATTTAGTATTATCAACATCATCATCAAATTCGGTAGAATCACAAGCAGCGGTTGATAATGCAATATTTTCAGCATGAACATTTTCAGTTGCCAGATCATCTAAATCCCCATGATCCTTGGGGTTCAAATCATCAGTGCAATTACATGCAAGATCACAAGGGATAGCATCTTCTTCCACCACATTCCCACTGCGAGTAAATTCCCTAGTTACTTCTCCCTCTGTAGCATCACAAAGTTCATCAACATTTTGTTTCTGTTCAGAATATGAAGCATCTATCTCTGTTAGGTCAGCTTCAACTTTTGGATCATGATGTAATATGTCTGAAAATTGCTGTTCATTGAAGTCACAAATCTGTGAAGTATCCACCACAGGAGTTATACACTCCAAGTTGACATCCACTTCTACAGTAGCATCACTGACCTCAGAAACTAAGGTGATAGGATTCACAACATCCAAATGTTCAGGTGACAGTATAATACCAGAACATCTTTCTCCTTCAGCCAAGGTTGAACAAAGTCGCTGCTTTTCTGTTGGTGAAAAAACGCAGTTTGGTTGGTTGACTGAATTTTCAGCACAAATTTTCCCAGCAAAATCTGTTTTAACAACTCCATCTAAAAGATCATTGTCACTTCCCTTTTCAGGAGCTTCCGGTAAAACGTTCAATAAATGTGGCAAAGCATCAGAAGAGACATATGTGTTCCCACAGCCCAACTCATCCACTGGATGACTTTCAGAAGAAAGAGTGATCAAAGTAACCTGTTCCTCAGAAGAATCAGCAAAAATAACTTCCAAAGAATCATCCAAATATTCTCCACCATCAGCTTCTGAAAAATTAGAATTAGTTTTACCATCAGAGGATACTTCCTCATGATGTTGTTCCAGCAAAGGAATTGTCACTGAACATGGTTCATCCAACAAAATATGTGTAGAGTTCAAACCTTCCAGACATGAAATATGAGAAGCTTCTCCAAGATCAGGAAGACAATGTTCACCAAAAGAAGTATCTTTCGGTAACAAAACCTGATCAGAATTGGGATATTGCATCTCCAAGCAAAGCTGTATAGGAGGTGCCTCACCAATCTCAGTAACACAGTTTCTACTCAAAGGGAACATTTCTGCTGCTACTTCACCATCCGACGGAATATCTTTAGCCAGATTGTCTGTAGTATCAGACAGAGAGGAGATCTCATCCAATTGAGAATTTGATGAATGGGCTTGGACCCCAAGCTTTTCCTCGTTTGCATGGGAACCCGTTTGATACTTCCCAATATCCATGAGGTCAATACCATCCTTAGGTCTATACTCATTGTCCATATCCATTTCGGACTCCATGGTAGTAATTGCATCAATGAAATTGTCAGCTTCACTGGTCATGCCATCGGAATGGTCCCCATATATATTGCATTCTTCTATGCTTTCTCCATCTACTATTATCTCCTCTTCAGTTTTTACTTTATAAAGGGGATGGGGTATTCCATCTGTGAAATCAACAGTTGGTTCTGGCACCTTCATAATCTCTCTATCAATGGCATCTTCATTCAACTCTTCAATGGATGGTTTCAGTACAATTTCATGTACAGTAGGTGAAGAAATCAAGGTTTCCTTTCCTTGTGAAGAGACTTCTACAGGACCCACTGTACTAATATCAAGTGTTTTAGGTCCGGACACACTAGAATTATCCACTGTCAACCCCAGAGACGGAGTACCAGAGATCTCGTAAACAGCTTTATTTTGTGATGGAGTCTCCAGGAATTTCTCCATGTAAGTTTTCCCAGATTTTGAGTCAAGTGGAGATTCATTTAATTGTCGTCTTTTAAGTTTTGCAAGACAGGCAGGGTCATTGTAAGCATTCTCAATACGTTCCTCCAAAAACAGTTGATGTAATCTGCACTATTAGAAAGTAATTCAGTTACCAAGATACCATACTAAAACTTTAATATGTGCATTAAAACAATTAGAAGAAAGATGAAAGGCACAGATGAAGAATTGAAGGACTCACTTCGCATGTGATGTTTGTGGAAATTCGGGAGTCTCCCCATTCTTCCAGCGTGATCCTTTCTTCTGCCAGAAATAAAAAACTAGACAATAAGGACACAGGAAAAAATACCATTTACCACAACAAGCTAAAAAGAACTTCTGTGCTGATTACTAAAACCATGTTGCGCCAAAAAGTTACCATTCAGCGCCAGCCTTTAACTAATAATTTTGTTTTGTGATATATAAAAGGAAATAGAATGCTCCATGCAGGTGAGAAGCAACTTAATTATTACTTCAATATAACTGGTGTATATTACCACAAATGCAAATATGGCACCTCAAAAGAGCAGGACCAAAGATACAAAGCATGCTGCTAACATGAAAGCACACTTAAACCAGATATTTTAAGTTTGGAAGTGGAGCTAATCACAAACCTTTCTATGATCTGCTCACTCAAACTCATGGCTGCCCATCATGAAATGATGATGAAAAAAGTAACTCAACAATAATGGAACACTTTTCCCAGTGAAAGGTCTTAGGGCCATTCTAAAGACCAAGTACAGGTTTATTTGTTAAGAGGTAAAAGGTTAGGGTCATTCTACAGACCTATCTCCCGATTTCTGCTATAGATGAGACAAAACTGCTAATTGGTAAAATAACTTGCCCCGACAAAGAAATCTAACCAGATCTTTTCTGTGATCTTTTATTTATTTTATGTTAGTACCTTCACTTTCCGCGCTTTCTTTCCTCTCTGAACCTCTAATGGCGCGATTTCAGGAAAATCTGATTCTGCTTTAAAAAATGAAGGATCGCTGTAACGCTTTAAACATGCCCCAGCACCCGCAACATCAAATCTGGAACAAGTTATTAGAATATTCTCTATTGGTAAGAAAAGAACTTGCAACAAAATACTAAACTTAAGATCAGTAAAGTCATCTTACTTGTCCAAGAGGAACAACCGTGGTGGGCCCCTACATTCCTCATAAGAATCCAACACACAGCGAGGTAAGTCTCCATGAGTGATAAGATTATGTTCAGTGCGCAGATTAGGATGCCAGTCAACACCTGAGAAAGGATAATACATTTCCTGACCAGTTTAGTAGATAATGTATTTGTTCTGGTAAACTCAAATATTCTGCTTCAAAACCATAAGTAAATAGAACCGCTTAGCTTCATCACTTAAAGATGACTCATTGTATGCCATGATCACATTTCCTATCCATTCCATTATTGCATGTCAATGTAAATGAATCCGTGCATACTAACTACATGACAATCTCCACCAGGACAAAGACATTGAAAGATGTATCTTTTGGTTAGGTAAACAAACTTGTTTTCCCCTCTAAGTGTTGATAGAACATGGGGAAATGTAATACCCATGTTGCAGGCACCAGACACTCAACCCCTGGAATCTACTATAGTTGTTTCAAAAGGAATAGATCTATTTCCCAATATTACAATCAAGTACAAAAGACATACAACATATGAAACTAGCACGTATGCCAAAATGCCCCATTATGATAATAATGATCCAGGACCAAGGGTAAGAGCCAAATCCAACATGTATAAATGTGTTAGTGAAATTTTGAACCTAACCTGCACTGGTAAAGAATAACGAATGATCGGTTTGTGATAAAAATGATTTCTCAATGGAAGGGAACTCTGCCTCGACTTGTTTAACTCGGGCCACTAGAGCATGGCCTCTCGCAGCAGTTACCATTACCTCTTCATGCAAGTCGTGGAATATCTCAGCAGCAAACCTTTTTGTCAATCACCAAGGAAAAACAATTTAAAAAGCAGACAGAAGGTAGAAAGCAAAAGCAACACATGAAAATTGCCACAGAGTGCTAAAACTCCAATAGCAATCTATAGTAAACGTACAATCATACTTGAACCATGAATCCAAGTCTATGCAGAAATTTGTGACATGCATTGTTTCAATTTAATGCATTACGGGGAAAAACACCGAAATTGACGCAGATTAGTTTCAATTGAGGTTCAGAATCCAAAGTGCTAAATTGGTGATCGTCACAAATAACCTAAACCAGAGAACGTTAAATCCTAAAAACTTACCGTTTGGATAGCGAAATCGATAACACACTAGGTAAGAAAATTCCAAGTGTGTCTCGGATTCAAATGGCATGAACTAAAACTAAGATTCTGTACACTTGAAAACAGTATCTAACAGATTTTAATTGTTTCTATAACCTCGAGCTTAAAGCAAGGAAGCAGAGAAATAAGCATACTGACAAACCAATGAAATTCAACCAATCTGATAAGCATGAGAGAGAGAGAGAGAGAGAGAGACTGACTCGGCGAGGTCACCGAGCTGGCGCAAAACACCAACAAGGCCAGACATGGCAACGCCTTCAAGTAAAGCCTCGGGATCATCCTTGTCGGCAGATCTATAGAGCTCCGGGTCGGCCAAGCTGAACTCGTTCCTAATTTGATACCTTGTCAACGGCATTTCTTCGCGGATCCTTCGCCACAAAGAAGAACAGACAAATCCTAAACCACTATTCCCACATAAAAACAACTAAGAGAGAGAATACGAAAAAGTTGAGAGGTATTTTGCTTCTGTTCTTATTTATTTTTTAAATTGATTTTTCTCTTAAAATATTGTTGATAATATTATGTCCATGTGGCGTTACGGCGCGGTGGTTTGTTTGGGTGGTTATAATCGGAACTAATGTGTATGCGCTCTCGATGTTGCCGAAGTTATATTTTTTTAATAATAAAATTATTTTCAAGTAATTGATCAAAGGGTAAACTACACCATATATACCAATCTTTAGACGTTGTATCATTTATATAATTGAACTTTTAATTTTACCAATTATAGTATTGAATTTTGATTTTTGTTTCAATTATATCACTGGATTGTTAAATCGTTAACATAGGATTGAAACGATGTCGTTTTGGTGAGGTGTCTACCTCTACAGTCGTCATCCATGTTGGCAGTCGTCAGCCACATCATCGTGTCATTAACGATTTAACGGTTCAGTTGTATAAGTAAAACAAAAATCAAAGTTCATTGTTATAATTGATAAAATTGAAAGTTCAATGGTATAAACGATAAAATGCCTAAAGTTTGATAGTATCCAATAGAGTTGCCCTTGCAAAAATTATATAAAAATGTTTATTTTTCAATATATTATATTTAAGGCTAAACTTTCGGACTATTAAAAAAATGGTAAACTATCGGAATGATCAATTCTTTCATATTTTTACACTTTTGCTCAATAGATTTTGAAAGTTATATTTTGGTTATTTATATTACTGATTCATTAAATTTTGATCACTTACGATATCTATTGTTATATTTTAGTCACTAAATTGTTAACTCCTTATAGTTTAATGGCGTAGCACGCTAGTAAAAGAGGATTTTTTTTACAATTACACTTTAGAAAGAATACTAGTTTAACCATTTAAACTTTAGATGAAATGTCATTTTTTACTCTTAAACTTTAGACAACATACTAATTTAACCCTTAAATTCAATCAAAGTCTCCCACCATTGGTCACAACTCACCACTGTTGCCATTAGTCGTCATCAATCCTCGTCGTCTACAATCTTTGGACCTTAAAATTTGCGATTCATTCTTTTTTAACCTCTTAAATGAGAATTTAGTGTTTGTTTCATCGTAAAATATCACAGACTCAGTAAATCTAGCCTAAAACCATTCAACTTCCTTTAAAATTAAATCATAATAATAAATTTGTTATTAGTATTCATTTAAAATTAAGAAAACTAAAAATCTATATCTATATCATAATCATAATCAAATTCATAAATTTATTGTTTATAATATTTTGGAAAAATAGAATATGAGGCCCTTGTACTTTTCAAAAATAAATCAATGTGACCCTCAATTCATTTCTCTCTCAATATGACTCTCAAACTTAGAAAAAGAATCCAATGTGGGCCATTGACTAACGCTAGGGGTGTAAATGAACAAAGCTTGAACGAACAAGGTTATGTCTATGTTCATTTGTTTATTTTTGAAGGTGTTTATGTTCAGTTCATGTTCGTTTAATTTTTTAATATCGCGTTCATCTATTTTTTTTAAAGTGTTCGTGTTTGTTTATTTATTGTTCACGAACATATTCATTTAATGTTCATGAACATGTTCATGAACATGTTCATGAACATGTTCATTTTGTAACATCCCAAACATCGAGTTAGTGGCCTTATTGCAAGATTTTAAAATTTTATGATCAAATTAGATAAATTGAAAAGTTTAGGGATTTAATTAAAATTATTTGTGTAGGAGTGAATAGCAAAGAAATGAAGTTGGAAGGTCATATTTGGTCATTTAGAAAGAAGATGAATTAAAAAAAATCATCTAATGGTGTTATAAACACGTGGAGTGAGAGAAGAGAGTTAATTGAAAATCTAGAATTCTCTCTTTCTTCATCCTTCCTTCGTCCTCTCCACCGTGAACTTATACCTAAGGTAAGTATGTTTTAAATTAAGTGTTTCTTGAATTCTAAGTTTAGTTTTGGTCTCTGGGGTGATGCATAAGCTTAAGGAAAGCTTAAAGGGTTATAAAACTACAAGAATTACAAATTATGAGTGATTAAAGAAAAGGGGTTTTTGAATGAAATTTTGAGAAAGAGTTAGTAAGTGAAGTTTGAAGCCATATTTGACTTGTCATCAGTAGAAATAAGAGATTTATGAAGTTAGAAAGGATTTATATCAAACTTGAAAGTTTAGTAAGATTCTTATTTTCAAGTGTTATGGTAAGTTATTGAGTACTAGGATGCGTTATAATGATATAAGATGGTTTGGGTGAGTGTAATTGAGTTTGAAGTGTTGAAAGGAGTTCAAAGTATGGATTTTGTATAAGTTTTGGTAAAATTTTGGGTTAAGGAGTGAATTCTGGGCAAGGGGTATCGGTACTGGATGAACAATACTGATACTCCAAAGCAAAAAATAGATGATATTTGGGTTAGGGTATCGATACTGGAAGAACAATATCGATACCATATGGTGAAATTAAATGAATCAGTAATGTAGTATCGATACTAGAGGAGTAGCATCGATAGCAAGGGAATCAATACTATATTAATGGTATCAATACCATTTTCAAGGATGGATTCCAATATGTAATAAGGGTATCAATACTGAGATATGGTATCGATACCACAGTTGAGAAGTATCGGTACTGTACCATGGGTATCGATACTATTCATATGGAATTTGTGAATCAAGTGTCTCTTTAAGATTTAGTTTGAATGATTGATTATTAGTAATTCAAAATCTGGTATTTATATAAGTCACATGTTTGTGTAGATATCGATCAAAGGAAAATCCAAGATGATCCAAAGCTATAAAAGTGTTCAAGAGTCATAGGTGCTTGATTGGACTAATGAGGCCAGGTGAGTGTATACTATTAGAATATATGTATTTCTATATGGAAATTATACTTGCGGAAAATCCGTTTTTTGATATTTTGGATATATGGTTGCATGAGTAGAAGCATGATTATGATTTTTATATTATGTGAACATGCCTTGTTGCATTACATGTTATGTGATATGAACCTATGTGATATATGTTATATGGTAATTATGATCTATGTGACCATATGAGAATGTTACATGAGTTATGTGATAATAAGCTATGAGATTACATGCCTATGTGATATAAGTTATGTGAATTGTGATAAATGGTAAAGCCCATGTTATGTGATATGAGAGATAAGGGTGTAATTGGCATGCCAAGAGTCGAGGGTTCTACGCGGTCCTTCGGGACATTTCTGTTGAAAACATTTTGATATTTCGATATAACAAATTAAGTTAAATGAATTTTAAGATTTTCCAAAATGATTTTCTAAGTATATTCGATATAATTATTCGAATATCAAAACATTACTCAAAATATTTCAAAAATCATTTTTAATCCTTACTTAAGTGTAAAATTAAGTTTTAATCTTAAAACAATTTCAAAATAATCTTTCAAAGTATTTCGAACCATTTCAAAGCCAAAAATTCCAGATTGCTCAAAGGGAACCGATTCCCCCCCCAAGGGGGTACCGATTCCCCCTGAATGGTTTAGCTCCGAGATTTCCAGAATGCTCGGAGGGAACCGATTCCCCCATAGGGGGTACCGATTCCCCCTGTTCAACGGTCGAAATATTTGAATTTTACACTTAGGGAACCGATTCCCTATGAGGAGGAACTGATTCCCCCCACGCTCCAAGCTGTTTTATTAATTGTTTTCACACTAAAACGGCTATATTATCTTCATTAATTATCCCCAACGTTCAGAAGTGATTCAAGGTGTATTTAAACAAGTTCTGAAGCCCTTGATCAACAAGAAATCATAGAGAAACAAGAGAGAAAGCATCAAACATCAAGTTTGTGCAAATCAAGCCAATTTTCCTTTCAATATTCATTTTGCTTTCAAGAACACCATTTGTGCTCATTTGTAATTAACTTTGAGTGTTCTTTTCTTGTTTTAGAATTGTGCAAACATCTTACCTTGTGAGGTTTTCCTTGTAAGTTTGCAAATTTGTAATCTTCTCTTTGGGAAAAGAGTGTTCTCAAGAATTGGGGTATATTCTTGAGGGTGTTGTAAGGTTATCTCTTTGGCCTCAAAAGAAAGAACAAATTAGTGAATTTGTTGGAAAATCCTTAGTGTGGATAGCTAAGGTAGTGGACGTAGACTTTGATTGAGAAAGTCGAACCACTCTAAATCGCTGTGCAAATCTTTTCAATTTTCTGCAAAAGCTTCCACCGAATTTTTAATTGCCAATTCACCCCCCTCTTGGCTAATTCCGTCGATCGATTAACTCAACAATTGGCATCAGAGTCTAACTCATTTGAAGGTTTAATCGCCTCTTGAGTCGATTCGGGAAGAGTTATATCGATTATCAAAGTCATCAATGGCCTCCGCTTCAAACTTCGACTCCGGTCTCGATTCGATGCCCGTCAACAAGCCTCCTTTCTTCAATGGAGCTAACTATGCCTATTGGAAGAATAGAATGATGTACTTCATTCAAGCAAGTGACATGGGAGCATGGAATGTTGTAGAAGAAGGATACATCAAACCTCTCACTCATCCAAGGTTGTGGAGTGAAGGAGAGACAAGAATGTTCCAGCTCAACTCCAAAGCCATCCATATCATTTTTTGTGCTCTTGGACTAGATGAATACGGAAGAGTTTCATCGTGTACAACCGCCAAAGAAATATGGGACAAACTTCAAGTCACTCATGAAGGTACCGATGAGGTAAAGAAATCTAAAATTAGTATTCTAACGCATAGCTATGAAAATTTCAGGATGAAACCAAATAAAGATATCAAAGCTATGACGGATAGATTTTCAATGGTCTCAAATCATATGCAGAGATCATTTCAAATGAAAAGCTTGTGAGGAAGTTAGTCTACTCCCTCCCAAAATCGTGGCAATCAAAGAAGACGACAATCATCGAGTCTAAGGACTTAACGTCCTTAACTCTTAAAGAGCTAATTGGGTCACTCCTCACTCATGAAATGATGCTCGAAGATAAGGTGGACCTCGACAAAATTGACGAGACACCAAAGGAGAAGGAGAAGAAGAAAAACATTGGAGTTGCTCTCAAATCCATAAAAGATGAGAGTGATTCGAATAACGATGACGATGACGAGGAAATGGCATTGTTTGCCAAACGGTTCAGAAAAATGATGAGACCTTATCGAGGAAGAAAATTCAAACGAAATGAAGGCCTCAAAAATGAACCGAAAGAGAAGGACCCAATCATTTGCTATGAATGCAAAAAGCCAGGGCATGTTAAATATGATTGCCCACAATTGAAGAAAAAGGGTCAATCAAAGAATAAGCACAAGGCTCATGTTGCTACATGGAGCGATGAAGAAAGTTCCAATGAAGAGGAACAAGAAGTAGCTAACTTGTGCTTGATGGCATTTAGGGAAGATTCTAAGGTAACCTCTAACTCATCTGATTTTGATGATTTATCCTATGATGAGTTATTAGAGGAATAAAATGGGTTGGCTTCGGATTATGAGAAATTATTTTTTAAAATATAAAAATGATGTTTCAAAATTGAAAAATGAAAACAAACTCATATCCAAAACCAACAACGATCTTGAAAGTAAAATCAAAGATTTGCAAATCAAACTAGAAGAGTTTGAAAAGAAAAATTTAGATTTGCAAAATTTACTTTCAAAGATCAATGATGATCATCAAAAGAAAATTGATGATCTTAAAACTTCTTTTGATAAAGCTGGAACAAAACATTTTGAAAAAGGTGGAAATTCAAAATCCAACTTTGTTAGAAAAAGTTTTAGAAACTACAATCATAGAGGTCCCCAAAGAACCTCTAATGGAAAAATTATTAGAAGTATGTGGGTTCCTAAAGAACTCATTACTACTAAAGATAAAAAATATCCTACACAAATGGATACCTAGGGGGACTAGGATTTTGGAAACTAATGAATATGGACCCAAAAGAATTTGGGTACCAAAAATAAAAAATTAATCTATGTTTGTAGGGAAAGGAGCATTGCTACAAGGCACGGGAAACAAATTCAAATTCATGGTACCTTGATAGTGGATGCTCAAGACATATGACCGGAGACAAAAGCCGGTTCATTGAGCTTAACGCCAAAAATAGAGGAGAAGTGACTTTTGGAGACAATTCAAAATGTCACATTGAATGTATTGGTACAATAGGTAATACCTCTTCCATACAAATTAAGAATGTTTTATATGTGAATGGATTAAAGCATAATCTATTGAGTATTAGTCAATTATGCGATAAAGGATTCAATGTCTTATTTGAAATTAATGGTTGTAAAGTCATTGACATTGTATCTAATCGGATTATGCTTGTTGATCATAGAATAGGGAACATTTACATGGTGCATTTAGATTCTTTTGATATGACTAATTTATGCCTAGTTGCTAAAGATGAACATGATAGTTGGTTATGGCATAGGAGACTAGGACATGCTAGTATGAGTGTTTTGCAACGGCTAATTCAAGGTGATTTAGTTCGAGGGTTGCCTAAGCTTAAATTTGATAATGATAAAATCTGTGATGCTTGTGCTAAAAGAAAACAAAAGCGTGTTTCTTTTAAATCCATTAATGACATATCAACTAGTAGAGTATTACAATTGATCCATGTAGATCTTTTTGGGCCAACTAGGACTACTAGCTTGGGTGGAAAACAATATGCATTTGTCTTGGTAGATGACTATTCTAGATATACTTGGGTCTATTTTAAGTACTAAAGATGAAGCATTAGAACAATTCATCACATTTTCAAAAATAATCCAAAATGAAAAGGGTTACTCTATAACTAGTGTTAGGAGTGATCATGGCACTGAATTTGAAAATCTTGGATTTATTGAATTTTGTAATTCTAATGGTATTAGTCATAATTTTTCAGCACCTAGAACCCCTCAACAAAATGGAGTTGTTGAGAGGAAAAATCGAACTTTAGAAGAAATGGCTAGAACCATGCTTTGTGAAAATAATTTGCCAAAATATTTTTGGGCGGAAGCCACAAATACTGCTTGTTATGTTGTTAATCGAGTAATGATTAGGCCAATTTTAAAGAAAACTCCATATGAAATTTTCAAAAATAAAAAGCCTAACATTAGCTATTCTCATCCTTTTGGATGTAAATGTTTTGTTTTAAACAACGGTAAAGAAAACCTTGGCAAATTTGATGCTAAAAGTGATGAAGGAATTTTTCTGGGTTACTCCTTGAATTCTAAAGCTTATCGAGTATTTAATAAAAGAACTTTAGTTGTAGAAGAGTCTATACATGTTGTTTTCGATGATAATCCCCTTCCAAGGAAGGATTCTTGTGTGAATGATGATGTAGATGTTATAAATACAAATAATGTTAGACATGAAGTTGGAGAACCATCATCAAAGGAAGAAACGAAAAATGAGGAAACTCATGATCCTCTTGAGAATCCAACCATTGAAGAAAGGGAAGTATCTTATCCAAGAGAGTACAACTATGTCAAGGATGGTGAAATTATAGGTGATCCATCAAAAGGGGTAACAACTCGATCTTCTCTTAGAAATATTTGTAATTATGTTGCATTTATCTCATGCATAGAGCCTAAGAATATTAAAGAAGCATTAAATGATGAACATTGGATTATGGCTATGCAAGAAGAGTTAAATCAATTTGAGAGAAGTAAAGTATGGACATTAGTTGAAAGGCCTAGTAATAAATCTACTGTAGGTACTAGATGGGTATTTAGGAATAAGCTTGATGAGAGTGGTAATATAGTGAGAAACAAGGCTAGACTTGTTGCTCAAGGGTATACTCAAGAAGAGGGCATAGACTATGATGAAACATATGCTCCCGTAGCTAGGATGGAAGCAATTAGAATGTTATTAGCATTTGCATGTTTTCATGAATTTAAATTATATCAAATGGATGTTAAAAGTGCATTTTTAAATGGTTTTATAAAAGAAGAAGTGTATGTGGAATAACCTCCAGGTTTTGAAGATTCAAAATTTCCAGATCATGTTCTTAAATTGACAAAAGCTCTTTATGGTTTAAAACAAGCTCCTAGAGCTTGGTATGAAAGATTGTCAAATTTTTTAATTGAAAAAGGTTTTTCAAAAGGAAAGGTTGACACTACATTGTTTTTAAAGCATAAAGGTAAAGATTTATTAGTAGTTCAAATTTATGTTGATGATATAATATTTGGTTCTACTAATGATGTTCTTTGCCAAGAATTTTCTAAGCTAATGCAAAGTGAGTTTGAGATGAGCATGATGGGGGAGCTCTCATTTTTCTTGGGACTCCAAATCAAGCAAAGAAAAGATGGCATCTTCATTAATCAAGCTAAGTACGTCAAAGATATGCTCAAGAAGTTTGGACTGGAAAATAGGAAACCTCATGACACTCCAATGAGCTCTTCAACAAACCTTGACTTAGATGAAGGAGGTAAATGTGTAGATGTTAAATTATATAGGTCAATAATTGGCTCTTTGCTTTATCTAACTGCAAGTAGACCGGACATTATGTTTAGTGTTTGCTTATGTGCTAGATTTCAATCATGTCCTAAGGAATCACATTTACTAGCTGTTAAGAGAATCTTTAGATACCTTAAGGACACTCCTAGTTTGGGACTTTGGTATCCTAGAGACTCTAGCTTTAGTTTGCATGCCTTTTCTGATGCGGATTATGGAGGATGCAAATTAGATAGGAAAAGCACCTCCGGTACTTGTCAATTCCTTGGAAATATGCTGATTTCTTGGTTTTCAAAGAAGCAAAATTGTGTTGCATTATCTACCACTGAAGCGGAATACATTTCAGCCGGTAGTTGTTGTGCACAAGTTTTATGGATGAAACAACAACTTTTTGATTATGGAATTGAAGTAGGTACCATTCCTATCAAGAGTGACAATACTAGTGCTATTTGTCTCACTAAAAATCCCATCCAACACTCTAGAACTAAGCACATTGAAATAAGACATCACTTCATTAGAGACCATGTCACTAAGGAAGATGTAGTTCTAGAATATGTTGATACTCTGCATCAATTAGCGGATATCTTTACAAAACCCTTAGACAAGGAAAGATTTTGGACACTTAGGAGAGAATTAGGTTTGACCAACCTATCTTCACTTAGTGTTTAGAAATATATTTTTTAACACTTTTAATAAATACTGAAAAATGCTCATAATAGTAATTTTTTGATTGCATTCATTGCTATTAGTTAGGGGGAGTTTATGATTCTTGATGAAAAATCAATTTTATGTTCAAATATCAATTAAAGATTAATTTAGTTGTTTGAACATAATTATTTTTCAATATATGAGTTGCCAATACCACTAGAGAAAATTAATTTAGCATTTTGGGTGTTTAAAATTGGATTTTAGCATTTTGGTGCAGAGGGAATCGATCCCCCCATAAGGGAACTGATTCCCCTTTGAAGCGGAACCGATCCCCCCCACAGGGGAATCGATACCCCCCTGGGGTTCTGTTAAAATCGGACAGAACCCTTCAAAACACGTAAAAACCCTCCATTTTCTTCCTTGCCGACCAAACTCTCTCCCTATCTCCTTTCTTACCTCAAATCAACGATATTGATCGGAATTCGCTTCAAATATCATCTTCTAAACCTGTTGGAGTCATTAAAATCGTGCAAACAACATCTAAATCCCCTCAATCTTCATCTTTCAAGGTAAATTTTTCTAAACTCTCTATTTCATTGTTTTTGAACATATGATTAGTTTTAATTAGTTCTAGGTTGAAATAGTGATGGGGCATTGATTGTTTAGTGATTAGAAACTATATGTTACAACTAATTTCATCAAAAACACAAGAATTTTCCAAAATTTTTTAAATTTTCGAAATAATAAAAAAATTGTTAATTTTCAAATTATTGTGTTTTGATTAAATTATGTTGTTGTTATGAAAACTATACATATATTGTTTCTCAAAACCATATTTTTCAAAAGTTTTTCAAAAACTTTGCCCATTAGGATTGATTTAGAGAACCTTGAAATATTGAGGACTCAATTGAGTTTTGGGATTAATTAAATTGCATACATTTGTTTTTAAAATTGCAGGTTATCCAATCAATTCCGATTTCCTTCACCATGTCTAATCCTAAACGTGCTAGGTCTTCATCTAGTCGTTCACACCGTCAAACAAATCCACCTCCAAATCCTCCTCCTATTCCTCCAAATCCTATTCCAAATCTGGATCCTAACTTGACTATCCAAAATTCTTGTTTCAATCAACCGGGTCCTAAATATTATCGTTATTGGTTTTACCAATATTTTGACTCGTATAAGATTAGGGAAGAACGTATCCCATCTCTTCAAACTATGGTTGCTATTAACTTTAAATATCTCCCTATCTTGCATGAATGGAAATTTGATAAACTTTTCGAACTTGAACCCGTTGTCTATCATCAACTTGTTCGTATCTTCTACTGTAATGCCGTTTGTATCAAAAATTGTGACAAGACCAAAACCATAGGAGTACGTTCCTACCTCCTAGGTCAATATTTTCATCTTGATCCGGATTACATAGCCAATGCCTTAGGCTTGGATAATGAAGGTTTATCAAATGAAAAACAAGTTTTAGGCTCACGATATAAACGGAATGATAGTGTAAGTGTTCTAGATCTTCATGAGCGTTTTCTTCATCTCATGATCACTTGGTGGTTTCGACCATCCAGGGGTCGTTATTCTACTCTTAGAGCTTTAGACCTTTGGTGGTTGCATTGTTTTGAACACAACATGAAAATAAACCTTTCCGAGATTATCTTTGCTGAGATCGTTGAAACTGTTAACCTAGTGCCAAATAAGAAACTCTGTTCTTCACTAGTTTACGGTTGTATCCTTAGTAATCTCTTTTCTAAAGCCGAGCTTCGAGTTGGTCTAGATGCCGCTTTTCCTCTTAAGAAACAAATCAATCTTCTTTCTTTAACAAGAGCGGGATGGGTCAAAAATAAAGAAACCAGTGAATGGGTTCGATCTTCTGCAACTACTCCAGGAGCTAGTTCTTCACAAGCTCCACCCGAAGCTGACGAAGATCTCGAGCAATTAATGCGAGACATCGATGAAGCTGGAGATGAACCTGAGCAGCTCGAGGAGCAGCCCGAAGAGTAAGCACAACAATCGACTCAAATGCCTCCATATTTTCAATCTTTTATGGAGACATTTGATTACCGATATGCGACCATGGATTCGCGCTTTAATTCTATAGAGTCTCATTTATCCACAATGGGAGCTCAACAATTAGAAATTCTTCGGGAAATGCGTGCAAATAATGAAGCAACCAACGCACGTATTAATGACCTCACTAACGAAATGGCCGCTATGCGAGCTCGTTTTCCTCCTCCTGATCCGGATATATGATTAAATGTTTTACTTTCCAAACTTATTGTTTTAACATTTTGAATATTTTGGAATGTTTGAATTTGTGGATTGTGAATTTGTTTGAATTTATGGATGGTGTGAACTTATATGTTTGGTGTGATTTATTCATTATTGCATCATTTACATCATTATTAGCAATATGACCAATTTTACCATATCACATTGTTTATGAATATTGATTATGGAACTAATGGCTAACGGTTCTCTTGATTGTGATCTTAGCAGCTTATGCATACATATACCTAATCAATTGGCTAAATATTTTTTTCACGTTTATTTGAATCTTTTTGATTTAACAAAAAGGGGGAGAAGTGTGTTTTAAGTGTTAAGTGTGTTTTTAAAATGATAAATGGGAGAAGTGTTAAAGTAAGGGGGAGTAATTTCAAAACTTGATTTCAAAATCTTAAAATTACTAAAATGTTTTGTTATATCAAAAAGGGGGAGATTGTTGAAAACATTTTGATATTTCGATATAACAAATTAAGTTAAATGAATTTTAAGATTTTCCAAAATGATTTTCTAAGTATATTTGATATAATTATTCGAATATCAAAACATTACTCAAAATATTTCAAAAATCATTTTTAATCCTTACTTAAGTGTAAAATTAAGTTTTAATCTTAAAACAATTTCAAAATAATCTTTCAAAGTATTTCGAACCATTTCAAAGCCAAAAATTCCAGATTGCTCAAAGGGAACCGATTCCCCCCCAAGGGGGTACCGATTCCCCCCTGAATGGTTCGACTCCGAGATTTCCAGAATGCTCAGAGGGAACCGATTCCCCCATAGGGGGTACCGATTCCCCCTGTTCAACGGTCGAAATATTTGAATTTTACACTTAGGGAATCGATTCCCTATGAGGAGGAACTGATTCCCCCCACGCTCCAAGCTATTTTATTAATTGTTTTCACACTAAAACGGCTTCATTAATTATCCCCAACGTTCAGAAGTGATTCAAGGTGTATTTAAACAAGTTCTGAAGCCCTTGATCAACAAGAAATCATAGAGAAACAAGAGAGAAAGCATCAAACATCAAGTTTGTGCAAATCAAGCCAATTTTCCTTTCAATATTCATTTTGCTTTCAAGAACACCATTTGTGTTCATTTGTAATTATCTTTGAGTGTTCTTTTCTTGTTCTAGAATTGTGCAAACATCTTACCTTGTGAGGTTTTCCTTGTAAGTTTGCAAATTTGTAATCTTCTCTTTGGGAAAAGAGTGTTCTCAAGAATTGGGGTATATTCTTGAGGGTGTTGTAAGGTTATCTCTTTGGCCTCAAAAGAAAGAACAAATTAGTGAATTTGTTGGAAAATCCTTAGTGTGGATAGCTAAGGTAGTGGACGTAGACTTTGATTGAGAAAGTCGAACCACTCTAAATCGTTGTGCAAATCTTTTCAATTTTCTGCAAAAGCTTCCACCGAATTTTTAATTGCCAATTCACCCCCCCTCTTGGCTAATTCCGTCGATCGATTAACTCAACAATTTTTACGTGGTCATTCGGGACATCTATGTGGTCCTTCGGAACATTCTATGTGGCACTTCGATGCATTTTCTACGCAGCACTTCGGTGCAATTTATATGAGCTGTGGTGACAACATTTGTGCACAACCTCAATGCACTCACATATCTTTAGTTCTTAAAAACGTACCATGGGCTATTAAAGAAATAACATGAATAAGTCATGGTAGATGTTATATGTTTTGATTAGTGTAATGCATGAGTTTACTTGTAATGCATGAGTTTACTTGTACTACATAGTAATCCTAAATGTCAATTGCATGATTGTATGTTTTAATGTTTCATTTATGTATATTATGCATCATTAAGTCAATGACTTAGTGTGTGAATGTTTCACACGTAAGATTCTAGAAGTCAGAAGAGCAAGGATAGTATAGTCAATTGGGACATCATATCATCCGCAAAGATCAGAAGCAATTTAAACCATAAATTCTTTTTGTTATATTAATATTGTTGGCATGTAATTAAAAATTTGAATTGTGTATGCTCTGATCAGTTTTGTAAACCTTTTTAATGTAATAATGTAAATTATTCTGTTTGGTTTAATATAAAATTGTATTTTCAATGATCTTATAAAAGCAAATGTTTTCGAGAAGTTAATGTAACATCTCGGATTCAGATCCGGGTCATATACGGATTTTCATAATATATTATTGTAAACCTCTTTTTCATTAAAGTGAGCCTTCAAATGTACCATGTGACACGATGTTATTGACTAAAGATTTATTTTAAACAATTTAAAATTATTTGTTAGAAGATAAAACATTCAAATAAAATAAAATAAAATAAAATTAATTCAATATAAAATATATAATTAAAGGAAAAATGAACCTTTAAGTATAATAAGAATAAGGGTGCGTTTGATTCACAGAATATAAGATTACCGGTGGGAATATAAGATTACTAGGGAATAGGATTACTGAGAATGTTGTATTTTGTGTTTGGTTGGTTTAGCAGGAATGTAAGATTATTGTGTTTAGTTAAATGAATAAAAGATTATTGGAATGTATATTTGACCAAATTATCCTTATTATATATTTATTTTTTAACAAGTTGGAAAATATTTATATATTTTCTTTAAAAAATTTAAATTCATAAAATTTATATATTTTTTTTACAAAATTAAAAATATAAAAAGGTTTAATGAAAGGGTGAAATTTTATTTTAACCCCTGTACTTCATATAAAATTTTAATTATAGATTTTTTTTTGTAAATCTAAAATAGTTTAAGGATAAATTTGTAATTTAAACTTCGTAGATTTTTTATTATTCAATAATAGAATAATGATATTTTTGAAAGAAAAAAAAATTAAGGGCATTTTAGTCCAAAATGCCGGTAATCCAACAATATCTAAGGAAAGGGAGGTAATGACATTCGTGGTAATATACTCCAAAAAATCTACTATTGGTAATGTAAGATTACCGGAAATGACATTCCCGACCAACCAAACGGGGGAATGTGTATTTCATTCACATAAGAATCTCACATTCCCTAACCAAACGCACCCTAAGAATAAGAATAAGATAAGAATAATGTAATCTTTGCTTCAAAGCTTTGGTTGATGGGGCGGAAGTTTTGAGCCTAATGGTTAGTGATAGGATGGATGGATCATATTTTCTTAGCCGTAAAGACATTATTTATTACCAATCATCTCATCCATTAACCTAATCCCATTAACAACAACATCCACAAATAAAATATCATTTATACATTATACAATTTAGAAAGTTATAGATAATTTTTAGATTATTGAATTAATTTAATAATTTTTTTAAATTAATAATAATTTACTTTTAAATATTTCATCATTTTATTATTATTAATATGGTTACTTATTTATTTTCGTTCTTTTAACAATTTAAAAAATATATAAAAATTTTAATTAATCAACCGATCCCATCCATATCTATATGTAGGTAATTATTTTATGCAAATTATAAACAATTTTTGGATATATATATTTATTATTTGAGATATTTTTTTTGAATTAATTACTGTTATTCGGTATATTGATTGATTAATCCATATTAGATACTGCAACGGCAAGGACAACCCTCCCAACTTAATCTGCTCCATTCGCAAACATCAGAATTCTAAACTCTGACATTGCTTAAGGAATTTAGTGTCTTATCTCACTAGATCAACTGGTTGTTGGTTTATTATTTGAGACATTGATTGTGAAATAAAAAAAAAATACAAACATTGTCATATTTTTGGGTAGAATACAAAAATGCTCCCCAAGTATAGGGTATTACTTTGTTGAGTCCCTGACTATTAAAAATTATAAAATGATCCTCAAACTATAGGGTGTTGCTTTGTTAAGTACCCGACATAAAAATACAAAGATTGACGATTGTCTGACCTGGATATTAACCTGCTGATTGGGATATGATAAAATATGATCCCAAAATCTCAAACGACTATCACATCTCAGCTATTATGTTAATGTACAGCTCAGACGATCATCAATTTTAGCAAAAAGGGATGAGTTTGAAACATATGAATAGTTAGATGCTCATTTTATAACTTTTAATAGTCGATGAGCTCATCAAAGTAATATTCTATAGTCGAATGACCATTTTATTTTGTTAATAATTAAAAAATTCAACAAAATAATACCCTATAACCAGAGACCATTTGTGCACTACCCTATATTTTTTTATGATTTTTTCATGCGTCCTTTGCCTCCACGTTACTCTTGTATTATTTTTCTTTCTATTTTTCTTGTTTGATTTATTATATTTTTCTTATTTTCTCTCTCTCAAATATAACATTTAAAACAATTTTGCGGAATTTTTTATTCTACTGTGAGTACATTAAATACTTATTTATATAATATAATTGTTTGATATAATGACGATCAATTTTTTCTCTATAAATAGTTTCAGTCTACCACCCTCTGTCATTAATTAATGCTTACATAAACAAATATATAAAATAATTATTCAATATGTGGAATGAAATTTTATTTTATAAATAGTTTTAACCCACCATTAAATATTTTTAATTACTTATTTAAATATTAATTAAAAATATATAACAATGAATTAAAACTGTTTGGATACATGTATCAAGAATGATGTTGTATATATTTGTTGTGATCGGGCTTGATCAATTATCTTAGATGGGTTGAGGATTCTGCGATAGCAGACTTATAGAGCCCATTTTCAGTTTTCGAAATCACTGTGTATCTCACAAAATATAGAGGGTAAACTCCGTATTTAGTTAAGCATTTATTTTTATGATTCTGCTTTGATCATCAATTATTTTTTTCTTTAAATTTATACTTAACGTTATATTTTAGTTCTTTTTGATCACCCATCGTTAAAAAATTTAACGGTAATATTGACATGTTACCATAAGGTAATATCATATCATCATTTAAGAAAAAAAAATTGACCATGTTAGCAATTATGTCAGTAGGTGACCAAAACATAGCATTAGGTATGATTTAAAAAAATAGTTAAATGACTAAAACAAAATCACAAAAAACCTAAACTAATATGAATCAGCTTAAAATTACACAAAAATAGTTAGATAATTATTCCAAGTCTTACTCGGTCATGGTCACATCATCAACTTTCCTTTTACTAGGGTAGAGGCATCTCGACACTCTTTTTAGATAGCTCTGAGCTATTTCAACAAGAGTGAGAGGCATTCATACTCCATTCGGGCATTCAAAAGTGGACGCTCTCAATCCCTTCGGTCAATTTTACATAATAACTTAATGAAATATATCTTAACACTATTCAACCATGTATAAGAGGCTTCTTAATTTGCGGTACACTCTTTTTAGATAGCTCTGAGCTATTTCAACAAGAGTGAGAGGCATTCATACTCCATTCGGGCATTCAAAAGTGGACGCTCTCAATCCCTTCGGTCAATTTTACATAATAACTTAATGAAATATATCTTAACACTATTCAACCATGTATAAGAGGCTTCTTAATTTGCGGTACCGTCTTACGATGGGTGTGGAGGCATCTCAACATGTTCCATACATTGCAGGTGAAACTGAGGCATCTTTGCCATGAAAAAAAATTAGGGCAAAAGCATCTCAACGCTAAAGCACAGGCTCTCAAATCTTTCGGTCAGTTTTAGGACATAATTCATTTTGTTTGAGACAATGTGAGGCATCTCAACTCCATTCGGCCAAATAGAGGAGGCCTACTCATTATTTGTTAGCACATAACGGTAGGTGCAGAGGCATATCTACCCTTACCATACTTCACTGGTAGAATAAAGACATCTTCACTGTGGCATTACCAGATCAAAGACATCTCAAAGTCGAAGTGGATGCATCTCGACCCCTCGTACGATTCTGTGGCCATAAGCCGGGGTAAAGGCAACTCAACACCCTACCGAGGCAACTCACGGGCAACATGTATGAAGGTAACTCAACGTTTCTATAGCTAATGGGTGGAGAGTTCCCTCATGTTTGAAGACATCCCCTTTCTTTTGGTGAGTGGAGGCGTCTCTACACTCAGAGCAGAAGCGACTCGATGCTCTTTTTACCGAAGATTAAGGGCATCCCTACTATGACAACACAGTGGAGGCAACTCAACACCATGTTAGCATGACAGTGGATAATAGGAACGTTCAAGGAGATTCGACGCTCAAGTGGAGATACTAAAATGCTTGCATGCATTAATTGTTCAAAACTTTACATGCTACTCCAAGAGAGAAGATTTTTTTTTTGAGTACTTGAACTAGGAGTAGTTTTGCAATTTCTCACGAGGAGTGTTCTTGTCAGGAATAAGTTAATCCGGCGAGGATGAGGGCCATTGTGGAAGTTTTTATGTGCTTGCATCTTGCCCTTGTAGACGTGATTGTCCCAAGGTGCTTTGTCCAACACGCTATTGGGCCTTATCACTAGGGCTGTAAATGAGACGAGACAGATAGCGAGCTACTCGAGATCGACTCAATCAAGGCTCGATAAATACTCGGATCGAATGGACTCAACTCGAGCTCGAGCTCGACTCGAGTTCTTAACGAGCCGAAACGAGCTACTCGATACTCGACTCGAAAAGCTCGTGAGCAGCTCGAAAAAATGTTATATTATAATTTTAGATTTTTTAAAATTATATTATTAAAAATACACTATTGATAATTATAAAATTTTAAAAATATATTAAAAAATTCTATAATACAACTACCTCAAATTTTTAATAACTAATTTTTAAAATTATTGTTATAATTTGAGGTTTCGAGTTTAAATTTCATAAATATCAAGGGTTTGAGATTTAATATCAAGATATTATATTGTACTTACCTCATAAATTAGTTAATTAATGTCTTTGCAATGAACTCTAAACCTTAAACCCTTATCTCTAAACCCTTAACCCGATTATGTGATATGAGTTAAGTTATGCACATGAAGGTAACATATAAATTATGCAAAATGATGTTATGTGACTCCTAAATAAATCATTTGCATACTTATACATAAACATATCAACATGCAAAATAAATATACACAACTTGGTGATTGAGACATGACTTTATCATATCTTAATGATGACTATCGACACCGTCATTGCTTTCAAGCACTGACTCACCAACATAATATTTCAAGAACTGACTCGACTATATAATGTAAACGGAGATTTGATGTACAAATACAACTAAAACGATGAGATCATATTTTATCATACCCTAGTCAACAGGTTAACATCAATATCATACAATCACCAATTTTTTAATGGAAAATGACGAGTTTGAATCATATAAATAGTCGAGGTAATACATGATAGGATTATGATATATATAAATTATAAACAATTAAAGTGTTTTAGAATGGAAGTAGAATTTGGGATAGTTATAAAGTAATATATGTTTAAAATTTTCTTAATCAATTAACAATGCTCACACATCCTATAGATACATTTATTTAAACTCAAAACCTTTATGGAGAACAACATTTCCTTCTATTACAAAATTATTGATATTTTGAAAAATATACTTGAAATGTGTTATTTATTTTTACCATTTAGTATCCAATGAACTTACCATGACTAGCTGAAAAAACATTTCCCAGATACTTTTACATACACAAGCAAGAAAATTTCCTAAATGTCTTCTTTGGCAGTGGTTGCTACTTCCAGGTTGGGAACTCAGTAAAGCTTGGAATGTCAATTCTTGCTGCCTATAAAATAGCATTAAGTGCTTGGGCATCATGGGTTGAGAACATGATGAGACCCGATTGCCATTGTAACAGACAGAACTGTGGGCATGGCAATAGGAATTCCTCCAATGAGTAGTACCAGCAAATTGTCGATTCCGGGATGATATTCACGGTGTTGAATTGGGTACATGACGATGATTTCAGTTATCATTCCGACCGCAATGGAACATATACAGAAATTACCAATGGCAGTCAACACCTGTTTAACAAAATCGGGAACCAAAGCATTTCATGAATGAAACAAATGAAGAACATGCAAAATAATAAAAAATAAGCTGATCTTAGGACCTTTTGAAAATGTCCCTGTTGATTTGTAGAATCAACAAGGTGAGCAGCTTTTCCAAAGAACGTATGAACACCGGTGGCGATCACGACAGCTTCAATCTCTCCTTGTTTGCATGTAGAACCCGAGTAAATAATGTCACCGGGGCCTTTTTGTTATTGGAAGAGACTCACCAGTTAACGCTGACTGGAACATGGAAAAAGAGAATTAACATCAAGAAAACAAAGTTCAACACACAAAAAAGAAAACGAATCAGTTCAGGTTTCAAAAGAACTTGATCGATTTTCAGCGGATCACCGTCGAGGAGTCTAGCATCAGCCGGAATAATGTCACCGAGTTTAACACTGATGATATCACCGGGAACAAGAACAGATGCATCTTCTTCAATCCACTTCCCATCTCGAAACACCTGAAACGATTCATTTATTAGTCAATTTTCAGACACTAGAGCAACATACTCTAGGTTTGCTTGTGTTCATCTTCAATTCTCGACTCTATTTTTTTCAACAAAGATAGTGTTGATTCATGGAGTTCCATGCAATCTTGCAATGCTCCTCTTTGTTTCTCGACGATCACGTTTCCATTTCCGCCATTGGAGAATAAACTTGTTAGCTTCGCAGCCTCGGATAATGCAGTGTTGAGGGTTTGAAGGAGGTAGAAAAGCATGTTGGGACTGATGTTTACTAAAATGGAAAGCTTCAGTGAATCGAAACAAGAACCTGGGTATGGAGTTGGTTTGCAGAAGCTTCGTATGGAAGTGAGATTTGGGTTCAGAGAATTTGTTGAAGAAACGTTGAGAGAGAAAGTTGAAGAGAAGAAAAAGAAGATGAATATTGGTATAATGATAGAAGCCATTGAAGGCTATTGCAGAAGCTAATAGGATCTTTTTCTGTTTTTATAGACCAATGTTAGATCAGATAAGGTAAATTGTTGAGATTGTCAGACTTAGCGTTGAACTTGAGTTGGTTTGATATCCCACATCGTTGGTTGTTGGGGAATAAGAGGTAAAGTGAGTGTATAAAAGTTGATGGGTTTCAATAAAGGAAAATAAAACCCGCTAAGCTCAGAATCGAGCTCAAAATTGAGCTCAAATCGAGCTTAAAATTGAGCTTGAATCGAGCTTGAATCGAGCTCAAAATCGAGCTTCAATCGAGTTCGAGTTTCGAGCTTTAGTCGAGCTCTTGAATTTTTTTTAGTTCGAGCTTTTTCGAGTTCGAGTCGAGCTCAGTAATACTCGAGCTCGACTCGGCTCGTTTACACCCCTACTTATCACATTAATGCTTGATGGAGGGACCGACTAGCTTTTCTGCCTATATGTCCAGGCCGCTGCTTTTTTGTGGCTGCATTGTTCCTAAATTGGGGATGCGTTTAGGAAAAGGTAAGCCTAGAGCAATGTCACTTACATACCCCCAACACTCGTGAGGGAGACGATCTTGGCCAGAGGGCAGGTGGTGTCACTCATATTGTCCCTCATTTTTGCCTCCCTTCTCTTCGCCCTATGCATCTCTAGCCTGCTGTAATAGATTGGCCAGAGGTGAGGATGACAAATTTGGTTCTAGGAGAGGGTGAGAATAGTTGTTTTAGCTTTCGGGAGAGACGAGGATAGTTGTTTTATCCTTTTTCTTCTAACGTGCGATATCAACAAACTAACATAGCCCAATGACCAAAATAAGATAGATAAAAAAACATGTGGTAAAAACATTACTTTTTTCAAAATCAATGATCAAAATAAGACAAATTAAAAACAAAAAGAATCACAAATACAGTTTAACCAAATATTTATTCGGTATGACCTAACTTCCAGTCAAGTGGTAATTTCAGTTTCTTCGATATACATTGTTATGTGCTTGATTTGATCGAGTCTTTATGACTTTTTTATCGTAAGTTTTCCATATCATTGAAGGTTAATTTTTCCAAATAAAACGACAGGAATTGGGCTCCCTCAAGGCCTACGTCTACAATTTATTATTATTCTTCCAAACCCAAACTACTGGGAGTTGGATTTCTTAAAAGAGTAAAATATAAATAAAATTATATCAAAATGGCAATGAGCCAATGGTTTTGACCCTAATACTTGCAATACGCTTGGGGATTGGATAGATTACAGGTAAAATTATATTACAAGTGAAGGCAAAGATAAGCCAATACAAGAAACTAAATCCATAAAAGTTAAGTGTAATGTTGGAAGAATTATGACCTTTAAATTTTATATTTAATTATTTTTAATTTTACGTTAAATAAATTAAGTTTTGATCTCTTAAAATTTTGAATTCAATTATTTTTTAGGTTTTTTTAAAAAATTTAAGACTAGGTTGATTAGATCCTAACTCTCTATTTTTAGGTGCAATTATTTTATAGACTTTTTTAATTTTAAAATTGAATAAATTAGATTTTAACTCTCTATTTTTAGTATAAATTATTTTTTAAGTCATTCTTATATTAAGTTTAAGGGTAAAATACGTAATGGTTCCTTGACTATAGGATACTACTTTGTCGAGTCCCTCAACTATTAAAAGTTACAAAATAATCCCCTGATTATAAGACATTATTTTTGTTGAGTCCCCCGACTATTAAAAGTTACAAAATGGTCACCCAATTATTCATATATTCTAAACTCGTCCTTTTTGGTTAAAAAATTGACAGTCGTCCGATCTATACGTAAACATGTTGATTGTGATATGATAAAATCTGATCTCATAACCGTTTGAGTTGTTATGTGGATCGATTCTCCGTTTACATTATGTCATCAAGATATTGCTTGAAAGCAATGACAATGCCAATAGATATCATTAAAATATGATTTTATCATATTCCAGTCAGCAGATTAACTTCCAGCTCATACAGACGTTAAAATTTTAATGGAAAAGGACGAGTTTAGAATATTTGAATAGTCGGGAGATCATTTTATAATTTTTAATAGTTGAGAGACTTAACAAAACAATGTCTTATAATTGAGGGACCATTTGTATACTTTACCCTTATGTTTATTAAAAAATTGAATTTAACTGGGTCCATGTACAAAATACAATCAAGACCTGACCTACACATTGCGATATGGTGATGAGAGGATGACAACTGAACGCCTTATATAACAGGATTAATACTAAATTCACGTAAAAGTAAATGAATACTAATAATTTGCATTAATGGTGATTAGTAAGAGTTCCATGAATAAATTAAATTATAAGCGCGCATGCACATAAACGACAGATAGGAACAGCAGATAATCTATAATCGATTCTCCATTTTAACTAATTACCATTATTATATTCAAAACCCTACGTATTTGCACTACTTAATTAATTAATTAACTAATGACGATCGGCTTTAGAAAATGACTTCAGTGAGTCCAGACAAGAGGCTAGTGGCGTCCAAGTTCCCAACACTTGCTACGTACTTGAACAACTCTCACATTACGTACACCTCAACGGATAGTTTTCTTGTACGACAGCTTAATTTAAGATTAAAGAATGGCAAGAAATGAGTGCGACTAAAAATATTATAAAAATCATAATATTTTCGGTTGAGCGTAACCTAAAATGTTATGAAAATATAACATTTTCGGTTCAACTGAAAATATTAAGAAAAAGTTAACATTTTAGGTTGCGCCCAATCAAAAATATTATGTTTTTTATAACATTTTTGGTTGCGCACATTTCATACCGTTCTTTAATCTTAAATTAAATTGTCGTTCCTTAGATTTTATTCACCTAATATATCTTTTGTAATGTTAATATATAAACAAAGTAAGAAAAAAAAGTTTAAACATATATATAAAAGTGAGAGACGAAGTTAGAATAAAATATTAGGATACATAAGGTATCTAAGTTCAAACTAATAGGGACTTATTACATATTTAATCTAAAAAATTAGAAGGGATAAAAGTCTAATTATACTTAAGTTTAAATTGATAAGGACCTAGAATGTTATTAGATAAAAAATTTGGGGAGCGGCAATAACTCCATCCATTCTCTATATGAGAGTTGCAAAGAATTTTTTTTAATAATCATTAATATTTGATTACTGGTTGATTAATCTGATCGAATACCGCATAAATTTATTATTGGAATGACTCTTCTTATCTAATTTTTTTATTCATAATATTAAGATTCGAAGTTTTAACTTTAATTAAAATATCTAGTATATTATTTCACATTGAATTTAATTATGTTGCTGCAAGTGCAAGCCTGCAAAAATTAAGTTATTTCGATAAGTGGTGGATCCATAAATATTTTTTAAGATGTGTATACATGTATTAATATTTAATAACACAAAATTTTCGTATAAAGTAAGAATAAATAAAATTTTAGAATAAATATCATTAATAAAATGAGTAACAAACTAAAAAAAAAAATTAAAGTGGACACTTGTCTATCATGAATTAAGGGCGTCTTCGCCACTATTGCTACCTTTGTGTAGCTGTAAAAGTAGGTGTTAATTTTGGGCGTAGGTCTAATTAAGTTATTTCCCCCTATTTTAATTCCACATTGATGAATAATTACGCTAGCTAATCACCATTATGATTTGCCTCCACTTCACTCCACTGCTACATTTTGTGCTTGCACGCCATATGTCCATTATCCATTTCCGTATTAGCTTTAATCTTTTACCCACTTTCATGTTTGTCTCAACTTTTCTTAAATAAAAAGTAAACTACACTACTAGTCATTAAATTTTTAGGGCACTCACTTTAGTCATCGAATGGTTGATCTCAATACTAAGAAGGTAGTGTTTAACAAGAAGAATAATATAATTTTGTTCCAAGTTGATTCGACCATTGATAATGACATATAAAAAAGTTTTGGTTTTTAGTTTCAATTGAAATTTGAGGTGGTTGGAAGATTTTCCGTAAGTTTGAATCCAATAAAAGAAAAGGAAAAAACTAAATAATTTGGTAATTTTTTGACCAAAGAAACTGTTGAACGATGATAGAAATGACGATAAAAGAAAGAGCTATAACAATTTTTCAAGGTTTCTTTAATGTGCCACGTCACTCGTTGTTTGATTTTAGCGAAATAGAAGTCTTTCTTATTGACAGTGACATCAAAGAAATGTTATTTCTTTTTTATTTTAGTGATCAAAGTAAACATACTCTAAAAATGAAGTGACTACTAATCAATTTACCCTAAAATAAAAAATAATCAATCCTCATCTTGATTCGAGGAACGACACTCACTAACTCCACCATATGATATATATATATATATATATATATATATATATTATATATATATATATATATATATATAATTTAATTAATAAATCTAGTATGATACTCCCTTTTCCTGTACTTCTTGGTATAATAATTATATATTTCTTTTGTAAAGTGATGTCAAGTATACATATATTGTTAGATCAATTGAGTTTTTTTATTACTCACTGATTTTTTATCGACTGATCTACTAATTCAGATCGAATTTTATAGGGATCTATTTTGGTATTATTCTCTTAATTCGGTTTACTCTATTCACAAACGTCAGGATTCGAATCTTTGACTTTGTTTAAAGAGTCTAATGTCTCATCCCACTAAATCAACTAGTTACTGGTAGATTAATTGAATTTAATGATTGAGATTGAAATTTTAAATTCAAGAATAATTCATTTTTTCATAATTTTTTTATTTGCTAATATTACTTTTATACATCTATTTTCATTTATCGAACGAAAAAAACATTTAAAATTATGAAAAAAATACATTATATAAATAGATCTATCTTTATCTCTCTCTATACACGGTCACTGATAGAGAGATGGTTACTTAATTTATACTTGTGCTTCCTATTCATATCTCTATCAGGGAAATTCCATTTCCAGGTCAATCTCTTAAATTAAATTTATGGGCATGGAAAACCCGTTATTGTTTAAAGCTATCTTCTTCAGTTCCATGTAATTAAGGCATAACACTAAAATTTTCAACCAACGTTAATTAAAATGGTTATTTTAATATTTATATATATATATTTAAAACATTATAGACATGACGTCTCATTTTAGAGCGGAAATATTACTTTATGAATAAAATCATCAACTAACAAACGATTAACATTTTAAAATATGAATTTTTTAGTCTAAAATGAAACGTTAGAAACTAAAATGCTCCAGAAAATGAAACTATTTAGTCAAACGTTAGAGACATCTTTATCCTAAAATGAAACGTTAGGACTAAAATGTTTCATAAAAAATAATAAGGACCAAAATGATAATTTTGATAAATATTGGAGGCTAATTTTGACATTAGGCCAATACTTAATTCTGTCGTTAATTACAGTTGATTCTGAATTCATTATTATTGTTACTGGACACTGTGATCATAATATAATATACTCAGTATGGCACACAGAAATGGGTGAAAATTTAAAAAATGGGGAGTTAAAACATTTTTTAATAGAAAAAGAGTTATTTTAATTTAAATTTAAAATTTTAAAATTTTAAAATATTAATGGTTTTATAATTATTTAATTTTATATTTATATTTATAAAATTTTAATCGAGTTAACATTTAATTAAGTCAAAATATATTAAATTACATCATATTCATCAAGTGAATTAATTTTTTTTGTCATCTTAATTTTCTAGGAATTTGTCTTGATTAATCTGGGTTACCTTTGTGATATATCTAATTTTGATAGGTGTGTCTTTCAACAATAATTTATATATATATATATATATATATATATATATATATATATATATATATAAAAGATATAAAACTCGAGACCTACTTAATTGATATCAAACTAATTACCAATTTTAAAGAAATTTATTGGTTAAGTGAATTAATTTTCAATTGAAGTAATGTTGAATAACCGATCAATTATGTAAATCAGGGACTTACACATGACATGACACCTATTAGCAGGAAAAAGAAAAAGAAAGTGTTAGTCACAACTTCTACCGTGGTAATCTTAATATATGGTTAATAAAAGACGTTATCAGTTTTGTTATTATTTTTTAATAAAATAGGTAAATAATTAACTAAAATATTATTATTTCTATCTAATATATTAATATTTTTTAACATTTCTGGTAAAGTGTCCAATAATAATAAAATCTGTAAGAAAAATAACAAAACTGGTAAAACACCTAATAATAATAAAATCGATAAAAATAATAATATTTTCGATAATTTTTTACTGATTTTTTTAAATAATAATAATAAAACCAATAACTTATTTCTTTAATAAGCTCTGTTTTGAAAACCGGACCGGATCGGTCGGTTCAACCGAAAATCGTTGTTTAGTCCGGTTCAATCTAAACCGATTGAACCGCTATTAGTGAACTGGCCAGAACCGCTAAACCGTTCGAACCGGACCGGCTGAAAATCGGAAAAAAATGGGAAAAACCGGGATTTTTGTTTTTTTTATAAAAAAATTAAACCAAACAACGTCGTTTGTTAAACGAGCCAAGTCGAACTCGAGTATTGTTGAGCTCGACTCGAACTTGAAAACTTTAAAAGTAAGCTCAACTCAACTCAAACTCACAAGCTAAAAATTATCAAGTTCAACTTAAACTCGAAATATAATATTGAAACTTGAACTCAAAAAGGCTTGAACTCAAAAAAAAATTAGAAGCTCGATTGAAGCCTAAAATTCGAGCTTAATTGAAGTGAAAGAATAGTTCACTCAATGCTCACCAAAAGGCTCCATGATTTTGAATGCCGAATTACCTCTATTATTTATAGAAGTTAGTTGTGATGCGCTTCTATGTTTCTTAGCAATGTGAGATTGTTTTGTTCTCATATTTTTACTCTTTAGACTTTTGTGATGCTCTTCTATGTTTCTTAGCCATGTGAGATTGTTTTTATAAAAAAAAAATTAAACCAAACAATATCATTTTGTTATGATTTTTTTAACCCCAAATTTATTTTTTAATTATAGTTATATAATTATATTTATTATTTAATATCTTTTACCTTAAATATTATGTTGTAGTTATTTTGAATCATTTTGTTTCACTTGATTTTATGGTTTTTAACTTATATATGTTATGACTTGCTTTGAATATGACTTGTGATATAAAAATTATTTTTTATTAAATATTTTTTTGATATTTTATTTAATTTTTTAAATAATTATGATGTCGTCCGGTTCACTAACCGATCCGATTCTGAAAACCATGTTAATAAGTATATTAAGATTGTCCCCCGTAATAATTTTCTAGTGCTCCACCACAAAAATTAAATTAAGGTGGGACTGCTGCAATCATGAATTTTCAAAACGTTAGTCCTCGCACTCCTCAGCTCAACTCTCTATGGGCTACATATAAGCCAATTTTTAATTCTATTATATATTTATTAAAAAATTAATTGAATAAGTTTTTTTAAATATTATTATTGTTTTTTAAAATAATTGATAATTATACAAATAATTTTTCAACTATAGGATATTATTTTGTTGAGTCTACCGGCTGTTAAAGTTAAAAAATGATCCCCGATAATAGGGAGTTGCTTTGTTAAGTCCCTCAAATATTAAAAGTTACAAAATGATCACTCGATTATTCATTATGTTCCATACTCATCCTTTTCCGTTAGAAAAGTTAACGGTCGTCTGAGTTAAACGTTAACATGTTGCCTGAGATATGATTGTTCGTTTGAGATTATGGTATCAAATTTTTATTATATCTCAATTAGTAAATTAACGTCCAGCTCAGACTGTCGTTTATTTTAAAAAAATGGACGAGTTTGAAACATAATGAATAGTTGAGTGACCATTTTGTAACTTTAAATAGTCGAGGGACTCAACAAAACAACTCTCTATAGTTAGGGGACTATTTTATAACTTTTAATAGTCGAAAAACTCAACAAAACAATATCTTATAATTAAGGAACCATTTGTATATTTTACCTAGAAAATAAATATGAATAAGGAGGATATGCCCCCACAAATACAATAACATCAACAACACCAACGTTGCTTCAAAACTTTTAATTATGACCCAACTTAAACCTAACCTAACCAGCAATTATTAGTTACATTTGTGAGTTAATTGCACAGCACATGCGTTGATTACTGCTTCACCTTCATTTCCTTCCCTCTCCATTATTACGTTTTACACATTATCTTCTCCAAAGTTTGCAAATTAAACCCACAAATTTGTATAAATAATATTCTTACATGGCATTTAGTTGGCATTATCTTCATAGTCCTTAGCTGGCATTGCCCAATTATATAGCTTAACTGTTGATGTCTGAGGTAAGGAGAGGTGCAATCCATGAACAAAAAATAGAATATCTTAATTGCTATCTGAAAAATCTAGCTGTGACAAATTTGCCTTTTTTCTTTCTATTTTATATTTTTATTGTTGAAGTGCAAAAATGTAAAGTGCATATTATCAGGTTTAATTTAGATTCAAATTATTCTTAGGTCAGATGTATATATGATTTAAATCCAAAATATTCAAGCTCAACTGGATTAAGGTCAATATCAGTTCATACTCAAATCTATTTTGAATCATCATCACTTCAGGTCACAAACAATTCAGACTTAAATCAATATTATTCGGTTTTCCAATCGGGTCAGATTTTTACATTCCTAATACAAAGTGCAAGGGGTCCCCGCACAACTAAGCACCCTTTTTCAATATTCATCTCCACTTTGTTTGGGATGATTATAAAAGTGGGGGCATGGAATTTGCATACTCAAATTACTCAAATTCTCCATGAAAGTAATTTAGCCTCTCTCTCTCTCTCTTCTGCAACATGAGAAGACAAAGGTGTGTGTCGAGCAAGATGGAGAAGCAGGGCACGTGCATTACTAACTCCACTGCCATCTGTGGCTTTTGTTAAGCTCCAATACTGAGTTAGTTCTTCATGTGCCCCTCTTCCCCATCATGATCACTGCACCTTCTTTGCTTCACAACAACATCCACCCCATTTCTGGTGAGTTAATCGCTACCTCATAAGCATGGCAGTTCCTACTATGGGTTTAAATTACGGTTGCGATCGTATTTTCAGTTACAATTATCGCTACCTCATTTCGACTAGCCACTCACAAAGTACTGCTGCTTCCTTTGTTTCTTAATAAACTTGTTATGTGCATCTGCATGGAAATCTATACTGTGAGTTTCTTTCTAATGAAAATTTCAACTATGTACGGATGGATATTTCATATTTATTTTTACTCCTCTACTTTATATTTAATTTTTTTAAAACCTTTTTTTTATTAATTTTAAGTTTTAAATATAATGATAAAAATGTCAACTATAATATTTTGATTTTTTTAAAGAGAAAATTGTATTTTTTTTCACATTTAGCTTTTTATGTTCTCTATAATTTCTTCCATGTTATTTAAGCAAGAATTGTTTAATGTTATTTTAATATTATGTATATTGGTTATCAGTTATCACATTAGTACAAAGATTATAATGCTTTAATTTAAGAATATATATTTTTGTACTATGCTTGTTTCATTACTCCATTAGTAACTCATTTTATACAAGTTGACACAGTGATTCAATTTTGGGTATTCAAACAAATAATTGATCATCGATTGTAACTAATTTTTTTTTGAAAATATTAACCGAACGGAATAAAGTTCGATTAATTCGTTCCGTGATCAAATCAAACGAATTTTTTAGTTAGATTAATTTGAGTTTAATAGATGTTATTTAAGTTAAAATTTAATTAAGACTTGATAATTAATGAGTCTAGTGTGGTTAATAAATAGTTGATTCTTAATTTTTAATGAGTTTGAGTTTAAAATGTGTATTTAATATATATAATATTTAATATTTTTCGGTTAATTCAATTAATTAACTAATTTCAAACTAAATTAACCGCTAAATAAATATTGAAAAAAGTAATTGTTCCCTGATTAAGCTAATTCGACGGCCAATCGTTTTAACCGAACTAATTTGATTCAATTGATTAATTCGATTAAAACCGAAAAATGAACACCCTATTGTAATTGAAAAGAAGTATGATTTTTTATATTGTTATCATAAATTTATATAGATTCTTAAAAATTAATGAATGATGTATAATAATACCTTATTTTTGTTATTTTTCACGATGATTCGTATTTTAATTATTTTCTCCTGATGTTTTTGTGTGAATCTTAATCTATTTTATTTCTATATAAATTATTATAGCGGTTCAATTTCAATGCCTAGTCTATTTACTTAAGTTACTAAATATAAAATTTTATTTTAAATAATTACTATAGTGATCAATGTAGATAATTCTTATTTATTACTTTATTTTACTTTTTAAATGATATCAGATACTTCACCGGCTAACCCATATTGATATAAAATCACTACGAATCAATTGGGAAAAGAAATAAAAAATTATTTATTTGTTTATTTTAATTCTAAGTACTATAGGTGATCTTCAATTGCAAGTCAATTTTGTATATCTTACCCAATTCATTTAGATAAAAATTTTAAATTTATGTTTATTTTTTAATTATGTATTAACGAAAATTGGTGGTTTTATATTTGTGTGTCGAAAAATTGTTATTTATTTTTAATTTTTAAATACAACAAGGATTACTATTTAATATACTGTTAGTGAAAAAAATAGCTACACAATTGATATATATATGATGTCTAATACTCTTTTAACGTAAATTTAGATTTGATAATTTATAAAATACTAAATATTTATATTATTGAAAATTCTAAACCAAAAACTTAAATTCAGACTCCCAACAGTTGACGTGTGAGAAATCTTTTATATTTCTTGAATTTTAAGGTTGACTTTAAGACATTGAGCAAGACTAAATTTATCTCCTTTAAAAACAAAGAGTATCAATTGATTTATTATTTTGCACGTCAATCCTTTATAATATTTTTATCAATGTAGTTCTTTTGTGACAATCCAAGAATATCCCAAGATCTATCTCGATGTATCTTAATCCTAAAGTCAAAATAGACATCTCTAAGATATTTCATTTCAAAATGATTAAATAAAAGTCTATTAGTTTCATGCAATAAACCTACATTTCTGTCTAATAAATTATCATCAACATATAAAACCACAAATATGTACTTATTCCCACTAAACTTGTGGTACACGCAATCATCAACAATATTGATCTCAAAACAACTAGATAATTACTTGGTAGAATTTATGGTACCATTGACGAGAAGGTGGCTTGAGTCCATATATGTATTTAGTTAATCTGCAATATATATTCTTTGGAATTAGTTAGTTCATATATGTTGTCATTTAGAAATGTAGTCGTAACATCCATTTAGTGTAACTCAAGATCTAAATGAGCAACAAATGTCATGATTATCCTAAAAGAATCTTTTGATGAAATATGAGAGAAAGTCTATGTAAGTCAATACATTCCTTTTGAGTATATCATTTTAGTTACATGACACACTTTATACCTCTTTACATTATCATTTGTATCCCTCTTGATTTTAAATATCTATATGCAATTGATTGGTTTTTCACCTTTAGGTAATGGTACGGTTTCCCAAACTTTATTATCTTACTTAGATTAATACTCTTCTTGTATGACATTTATCGACTTTCAAGATTTAGTACTCTTCATGGCCTAATGAAATTTGATTGGATAATTTTCCATCATTCCATTGTCATCCTCATTTTCTTAAAGAAATAAATGTAGTAATCCGGAATAACATTTCTATTTTTTCTCGTAGATCTCCTTAATGACATTTATTCTTGAGGTTATTGAGTTTTTTCTTCTAGATCAATCACATTATCTCAAACAGAGAGTTGTTTAACATTATTTTGATGTTCTAGTTTCATTTATTGATTATATATACATACATACATACACACACACACATATATATAAAAGCACTATCAAAGTGATAGTAGGAACTGAATTTAAATTAAATTCTTCCATAAAAACAATGTCTTTAACTTTATTTTTCTTGTAACATCTCAATCATTCAGGTCAATGACCAAAATGTAAGAACTTTTAAACTCAGTGGTTGAATTAGAATAATTTGATAAATTCAAAGATTTATGGAGGAATTTTTATGCTGGGTATTATAGCAAATATGGATGGTTGACAAGGGCAAAATGGTAATTTGTAGGAAAGGATATTTTATTTGCTTTCTTATTGGATAAGTATGTGGTAAAAAGAGAGAAGTGTTTGGAACTATTTCTTTCTCTTCTTCTTCTTCTTGTCGTGGACTTCATTAGCAAAGGTAAGCTTTTGTAAATCGATGATTTCTTTAAATTTTGGGTTGGTTTTGGAAGCTTTCGTGTTAAATAAGTTTAAGGAAAGCTTGAATAGGATTAAAACATCAAGAAGAGTGAATTATACATGGATTTGTAAAATGGGTTTTAATATGAATTTTGACATGGTTTGGTTTTTAGAGTTTTGGTGAGATTTTTGACTTGTCAATGAGTTAATTAAAGGGTTATGAGTATTAGAAATGATTAAGAGCTAGGTTGAAAACATGGCATGATTCTTAAATGTAAGTGTTTTAGTGAGAATTTGATATGTTTAAGAGTAGTAATTGATGACAAGTTGGTTTGAATGCAAGAAATTTAGTTTAAAGGCTTAAGAAAGGATGTTATAATATATTTGAGAGGATTTTTGGGTATTTTGAAGCAAAAATGGTAATTCTGGGCTTTGAGTATCGGTACCGTTAGAATAATAACGATTCTTCAAGGGAAAAATCAATGAAATTATTAAGGGTAGTATCGATATCGGTTGAAGAGGTATCGATACTATAAGGGTAGTATCGATACCAGAAGGATGTTATCGATACCATTTTTAAGATACAATTACAGAATGCCATATCGGTATCGGTACCATGAAGAGGTATCGATACCTTTGAAGGGAAGTATCAATACTGTTGGGGTAGTACTAATACTTCTAAGCATGAAACAGAATGTAGGGTTTCTTGCATCATAAGTTATTCTAATTGGATATTAATGAGTTGAAGAACAATATTGATTTTCAAATGTTTTGTGTAGTGATTGATCGTAATCAACTTCTGATAGCTTGACATATTAAGTATCGATCCGAAAAGTTTTAAGGATTTGGATTAGAACTTACGTGAGGCAAAGGTGAGTGCAACTTCTTGGTTTTGCAACAGAATTGAGGAAGGCTTGCGATAAGCCAACCTCAGTGTTTTCGATCGAAAACATTATAATTTCTTTTATGTTATATTTCAATGTTTTATTCAAGTTATATTAAACAAGCTATGTTTTATGATTATATAATTATGGAAATGTGAATCGTGAACAAGTGAATGTGAACAGACTCTTTGAAAGAGAAAATATGTGAATAAGAAACACTTCGAATAATGATTGAACATAATTATGTGAATAATAGTCCAAAGTATATGTATAAGAATTAGAGGTATAGTTGGCATACCTAGAGTCGAGGGTTTTATATGGTCATTCGGGACAATTATGTGGCACTTCGCTGTAATCTATGTGGCACTTCAGTGCAAAACCTATGTGTTCATTCGGGACAATTATGTGGAACTTTAGTGCAAATTACGAGTTGTGGTGACAATATTAGTGCACAACCTCAATGTACTCATATACCTAGCGTTCTCAGTAGTATACCTTGGGCATTTGGAACAAAGACATACAAATTGAAACTATTCATAAGTATACTTTTGATATGAAAAATAAGGAGAGTTTTTCGTAAAACATTTTGGATAAAACAAATAGGATTTTGTTTACTAAGTTAGCACTATTAGTATTACCTCACTAAGTTATCGACTTAGCGTGTGATTTCTCTCACTTGTAGGTTTAAAGAAAGCAGAAGAGTGAAGTTAACGTGGATTTCGTACACCTTGAAGATCAGATCAGAACAAATTAAATGTATGTATTTTCTAATATTGTAACTGTTGGCATGTATTAAGCGTTTAATTTGCAAATGCTCTGATCTAATTTGTAAACTCCTATATTTTGATATTTATGTAAATTATTAAGATTTTATGTAAAAATGTATGTGAAATGATTATCTTATTAAAGAAGTTAATAGTTTTTTTTATGTTGATACAAATTTTAATGTTGTTCATAATTGTGAATTGCATATGTTTTGAAAAGTCAAATGTGACACATTGGATTCATACTCGGGTCGGGTACAAGTCAGGGGTATTATATTTAATGGTATCAGAGCTATGGTTTAAGTGGTTTTAAGTTTAAAATAAAGTCATTTTTGGTTTTAAAAAGTATACATGCCAACTTTTAATAAAGTCTTTTTGATTTGATAAGGTGATTAATATGTTATCCTTGCTAATACCTTTAGTAAATTGATCTTAATAGTTGTCAAATTTTGAAGGCTCCTGAAGTGATGCGGGAAATAGGATGGAAGAGAGTAGTAACTTACCTGCCCTGAGCAATTGGACACAACAGGGAGTGCCTGTGCAAGATCAAGGGACTTTCTTTCAGAAATTGGACGCGATTCTGACGCGTTTCCAACCGTTTGCCTCCTCAGCCCCTAAGATGAATATCCCTAAAGAATTGAGAAGTTTAGGAGCATTTGAATTTAGGGGAGAAGCTGAAAAAGGTTCGATTGCCGCAGATATGTGGCTCAATGACTTGAAGGTTATGCTAGAGAATCTTCATTATTCCGAAATGGAGAAATTGGATAGTACAATTTCGTTATTAAGAGGTCAAGCCAGAATTTGGTGGTCGAATGTGACGATGAGAGCTTCAAGAGATCAGGTGACTTGGCCCTTCTTTCTAGAGGAGTTTAAGAACAAATACATAGGAGATCAGTTTATCAGGCAGATGAAACAAGAATTTCTGAATTTAAAGCAAGGGATTCGTACGGTATATGAGTTTGAGTGTGAATTCAATAAGTTGAGTCGATTTGTTACCGAGTTAGTTTTTACAGAGAATGACACATATGATTGGTTTGTGGAGGGTTTATAACCCCAATTGAAAGAGTTATTATTGACACTTAACATCTCTTCCTTCCAAGAGGTAGTGAACCGAGCTCAAGCTTTGGAGTGAGCTTAAAATGAAAGATTTACGGAACAAAGGACGCAATGGAATAAGAGATCTGGTGCATCGTCTGGTTCTTCTCAATCAAAGAAGAGTAGAGGTTTGAGTTCTCGACCTCAGACTAGAGCAGAATCCGTAGCATCATCAAGTAGAAGATCAAATTCGGGAAGAGCAAGACAATTTTTTGGTAGAATCCGGAGTGGACAAGCTGAAACAATGTCAGCATTGTGGGAAGAACCATAGTGGAGTTTGCAGAAGGGTCTCTGGAGCTTGCTTTAAGTGTGGAGAGGCAGGACATCTTATTGAGACTGCCCAATGATGACGGGAGAGCTTGCCCAAACATAGAGATCCACGACTGCACCGATGATAGGTAGAGGTAGAGGTAGAGGAAAAAATCAATCTGTGTCAATTACTCAACCTGAAGTACGCTTTACCGCTCAGGTGTACAACCTGAAGACCAGTGAAGATTGCGATGATCCTGAAATCATTGCAGGTACTTTTCAGATAGCTGGTAAATATGTTTTAGTTTTGATTGATCTGGGATCGAATTATTCATATGTCAGTAGTAAACTTGTTAAAGATTTGAACATTCCGTTAGAACCTTGTTCATAGTGAAGTAATTGTGACGAATCCGTTAGGACATAGTGCTCGGGTGAGACAAATCTGTCGAGGGTGTCCCATATGGATTCAAGGAATTGAATTCCCTGCTAATCTAATGGAATTACCTTTTGATGAATTCAAGGTTATCCTTGGTGTGGATTGGCTTTATCATTACCATGCCAACGTGGATTGCCGACTTAAGCAAGTTCAGTTATCAAGTCTTGAGGGATTGGAAGTTAGTGTGGTCAGCGAAAGAATCAATCCTTTAACTAAAATGATATCATTGATATCGGCTCAGAAGTTAATACTGCAAGGATGCCAAGCATACATTGCTAATGTAATCGATACAAGAGTCAAAGAAAAGAAGCTTGAAGATATTTCGACAATCAGAGAATTTCTAGAAGTATATATGGATGAGTTGCATAGGTACTTCTAGATAGGGAGGTTGAGTTTTAGATTGAAGTGACGTATGAATCAACACCGATTTTGATGGCTCCTTATAGGATGGCCTCGAAGGAATTGGAAGAATTAAAGGCTCAGTTGTAGGAACTTCTAGATAAAGGGTTTATTAGACATAGTGTGTCACCTTGGGGTACTCTAGTGTTATTCGTAAAGAAGAAAGATGGTTTGATGCGTTTTTGTATCGATTATTGTCAGCTTAACAAGGTAACCATAAAGAACAAGTATCCTCTTCCAAGGATTGATGATTTATTTGATCAACTCAAAGGAGAGGCAGTGCTTTCAAATATCGATTTACGTTCAAGGTATCATCAGCTAAAGATTCAAGAAAAAAATGTTCCAAAAACGATATTTAGGACTCGATATGGTCATTACGAATTTGGAGTAACGTCATTCGGGCTAACTAACACGCCTGCAACTTTCATGGACTTGATGAATAATTTTTTTCAACCTTACCTTGATCAATTTGTGGTCGTCTTTATTGATGATATCTTAGTGTATTCAAAGTCAAGGGAGGAGCATGATGTCCATCCTCGTGTGGTTCTCCAAACGTTGTGAGACAAGAATCTGAGTTTTGGTTGTCTGAAGTGGCATTTCTAGGATATGTGGTTTCTACTGAGAGAATTCGGGTAGATCATCAGAAAGATAAAGTTGTGTTAGAATGAGAGGTTTCGAAGTATGTGTCGGAAGTTCGAAGTTTCTTGGGTCTTGCAGGATATTATCGAAGGTTTGTTAAAAACTTTTCGATGATCTCTCTACCCTTAACCAAATTTTTAAGAAAGGATGTGCATTTTGAATGAACTCCTGATTGCCATAAAATCTTTGAAGCATTGAATAAAGTTTTGACAGAATCTCCTATATTGGTGCAACCGGAATCAAACAAAGATTTCACTATTTTTAGTGATGCTTCCCATAATGGGTTGGGTTGTGTTTTAATGCAAGAGGGGAAGTTAGTTGCTTATGCTTCAAGACAACTTAAGCCTCATGAAAAGAATTATCCGACGTATGACTTGGAGTTAGCAGCTGTGGTCTTTGCGTTAAAAATTTGGCGACATTATTTATATGGTGAACATTGCTATATCTTCACTGATCATAAGAGTTTGAAGTATTTGTTGACGTAAAAGGAGTTAAATTTGAGGCAAAGAAGGTGGATGAAGTTGCTAAAAGATTATGATGCAATCATTGATTACTATCTCGGGAAAGCCAACGTGGTAGCGGACGCTCTTAGTCGGTAGACTTTTACCGCTTTGCATAGTTTGGACGCTCGAATTGTGCTAAAAGAAAATGGTGCATTAATGGCTGAGTTAATGTTGAAGCCATTATATTTAGAGATGATTAAGAAGTTGCAAAAGAAAGATGATAAATGTTTAACTTGGTTCGAGCAAGTAGAGAAATGTGGACTCCATGACTTCGAGGTTAAGTTAAATGGGTGTTTATATTTCAAAAATCTAGTTTTTGTTCCCAAAAGTTATGAGTTGATAAGAGATATATTGTATGAAGCTCATTGTAGTCCTTTAACGATGCACCCAGGAGGAAACAAGATGTATCAAGATTTGAAAAAGTGTTTTTGGTGGCCAGGCATGAAGAGAGACATTACGGAATTCGTAGCAAATTGTTTTAATTGTCAACAAGTGAAAGTTGAACATCAAGTGCTTTCAGAATTATTGCAACCCATCTCAATTCCTCAGTGGAAATGGGAAAATATTACGATGGATTTTGTAACGGGTTTGCCTTTATCATCGGGTAAAAATGATTCGATTTGGGTAATTATGGATCACCTTACAAAGACTGCACACTTTATCCCTATGCGAAAATATTTTTCTATGGAGAAATATGTTGAATTATATATCAAGGAGATAGTGCGACTGCATGGTGTTCCAATCTCAATAGTTTCTAATAGAGATCCCAGATTCACTTCGAGATTTTGGAAGTCTTTGCAAGGAGCTTTGAGTACCCGATTGAATTTTAGCACTGCTTTTCATCCTCAGACTGATGGTCAATCAGAGAGAACAATTGAGGTTCTGGAAGATATGTTGAGAGCTTGTGCCATTGATTTTGCTGGATCATGGGAAAGGTATTTATCGCTTGTTGAATTTGCTTATAATAACAGTTACCAATCCAGTATCAAGATGTCACCGTATGAAGCATTGTATGGAAAGAAGTGCAGAGCACCACTCAATTGGTATGAATTAAGGGATTGTGAAGTTCATGGTCTAGATTTGATTAAAGAAGTGGAAGAAAAGATCCAGGTGATTTAGCACAATTTGAGAGTGGTCTCAGACAGACAAAAGTCATACGCTGATTTGAAAAGAAAAGAAATTGAATTTCAAGTAGGTGATAAGGTGTTTTTGAAAGTATCACCTTGAAATAAAGTGCTTCGATTTGGGCATAAAGGAAAACTGAGTCATAGGTTCATTGGACCTTATGAAGTTTTGAAGAAAGTTAGACCAATGGCATATCAGTTAGCGTTGCCACCAGAAATGAAAAAATCCATAATGTATTCCATGTGTCTATGCTTAGGCGTTATCGACCAGATCCTACAAACATCATAACTCCATATGAAATAGAAGTTCAATCTAACTTGACATATGAGGAAGAATCGATTCAGATTCTAGTTTTTGAAAATAAGTAATTGCGGAATAAGACGATTCTACTAGTTAAGGTTCTTTGGAGGAACCATAAAGTAGAAGAAGCTACGTAGGAGCGTGAAGAGGATATGAGAAAGCAATATCCCCACCTTTTTGTACAATGAAAATTAGAGTACGAATTTTCTTAAGGGGGAGATTTGTAATATCCCAATCATCGGGTCAGTGACCAAAATGTAAGAACTTTTAAACTCAGTGGTTCAATTAGAATAATTTGATAAATTCAAAGATTTATGGAGGAATTTTTGTGTTGGGTATTATAGTAAATATGGATGGTTACCAAGGGAAAAATGGTAATTTGTAGGGAAGGATATTTTATTTGCTTTCTTATTGGACAAGTATGTGGTAAAAAAAGAGAAATGTTTGGAACTATTTTTTCCTCTTCTTCTTCTTACCGTAGACTTCATTAGAAAAGGTAAACTTTTGAAAATCTGATGATTTCTTTAATTTTTTGGTTGGTTTTGGAAGCTTGGGTGTTAAATAAGTTTAAGGAAAGCTTGAATAGGATTAAAACATCAAGAGGAGTGAATTATACATGGATTTGTAAAATGGGTTTTAATACGAATTTTGATATGGTTTGGTTTTTAGAGTTTTGGTGAGATTTTTGACTTGTCAATAAGTTAATTAAAGGGTTAGGAGTATTAGAAATGATTAAGAGCTTTGTTGAAAACATGGCATGATTCTTAAATGTAAGTATTTTAGTGAGAATTTGATATGTTTAAGAGTAGTAATTGATGACAAGTTGGTTTGAATGAAAGAAGTTTAGTTTAAAGGCTTAAGGAAGGATGTTATAATAGATTTGAGATGATTTTTGGGTGATTTTCGAAGCAAAAATGGCAATTTTGGGCTTCAAGTATCGGTATCGTTAGAAAAATACCGTTACTTCAAGGGAAAAATCGGTGAAATTATTAAGGGTAGTATCAATACCGGTTGAAGAGGTATCGATACTGTAAGGGTAGTATCAATACCAGAAGGATGGTATCGATACCAGAAGGATGGTATCGATACCATTTTTAAGATGCAATTACAAAATGCCATATCGGTATCGGTACCATGAAGATATATTGATACCCTTGAAGGAAAGTATCGCTACTGTTGGGGTAGTACCAATACTTCTAAGCATGAAACGGAAATGTAAGGTTTCTTGCATCATAAGTTATTCTGATTGGATAATAATGAGTCGAAGAACGATATTAATTTTCAATTGTTTTGTGTAGTGATTGATCCTAATCAACTTCCGATAGCTCAACATATTAAGTATTGATTCGAAAAGTGTTAAGGATTTGGATTTGAACTTACGTGAGGCAAAGGTGAGTGCAACTTCTTGGTTTTGCAACAGAATTGAGGAAGGCTTGAGATAAGCCAACCTTAGTGTTTGCGATCGAAAATGTTATAATTTCTTTTATGTTATATTTCAATTTTTTATTCAAGTTATATTATGCAAGCTATGTTTTATGATTATATGATTATGGAAATGTGAATTGTGAACAGACTCTATCAAAGAGAAAATATGTGAATAAGAAGCACTTCGAATAATGATTGAACATAATTATGTGAATCATAGCCCAAAGTTTATGTATGAGGATTAGAGGTATAGTTGGCTTGCCAAGAGTCGAGGGTTTTATGTGGTCCTTCGAGATAATTATGTGGTACTTTAGTGCAATTTATGTGGCACTTCGGTGCAAAACCTAAGTGGTCATTCAGGACAATTATGTGGCACTTCGGTGCAAATTACGAGCTGTGGTGACATCACTAGTGCACAACCTCAATGTACTCAAATACATAGCGTTCTCAGTAGTATATCTTGGGCATTTGGAACAAAGACATACAAATTGAAACTACTCATAAGTATACTTTTGATATGAAAAATAAGGAGAGTTTTTCGTAAAACATTTTGAATAAAACAAATAAGATTTTATTTACTAAGTTAGCACTGTTAGTATTGCCTCACTAAGTCATCGACTTAGCGTGTGATTTCTCTCACGCGTAGGTTTGAAGAAAGCAGAAGAGTGAAGTTAGCGTGGATAGTGTACACCTTGAAGATCATATCAGAACAAATTAACTGTATGTGTTTTGTAATATTGTAACTGTTGGCACGTATTAAGCGTTTAATTTGCAAATGCTCTGACCTATTTTGTAAACTCCTACATTATGATATTTATGTAAATTATTAAGATTTTATGTAAAAATGTATGTGAAATGATTATCTTATTAAAGAAGTTTATAGTTTTTTTTATGTTGATACAAATTTTAATTTTGTTCCTAATTGTGAATTGCATATGTTTTGAAAAGTCAAATGTGACACCTCGGATTTGTACCCGGATCGGGTAGGGGTCAGGGGTGTTAAATTTCTCTCCAAACTTAACATCTTCAAAAATGTTGCATTTTTGTCTCTTTTCTAATTGTGGGATCATAAAATTTATAACACCTAGATTGCTCCAAATAGCCAATAAAATAGATGCTCACTGTTTTGGAGTCTAATTTATTTTTATGTAACCTATAAGGGATTGCCTTAACTAGGCATCCCTAAACGTGAAAGTATTTTAAACTAGACTTTTGACTTATCCAAAAGTCATAAGGTGTTCTTGCAACTATTTTAGTGGATACTCTATTAAGAATGTAAATCGTTGTCTCTAATGCTTCTCTCTAGAGAGACTCGGGTAAAATAGAATGAGTAATCATACTCCTTATCATATCCTTAAGAGTCTTATTACGTCTCTTAAGTACACCATTCATACTAGGTGATCTTATAACGCCGTACTATGGGATAATAGTATATTCCTCTAGGAATTCAGAAAATGGTCATGGACTTTGTTCACCTGAGCCATTATATCTATCGTAGTATTCACCACCATAATCAAATATGATTTTTTAATTTCTTTTGTTGTTTTGATCCTTAATTTCATCTTTATAAGGTTTAAGTATGTCTAATGAGATATAGGTAGTCATAACGTGAGTAACTACTTATGAATGTTATGAAATATCTTGACCATTCCAAGATGCCATAAGGAATGACCCACAAATATCAATATGAATTAATTTTAAGATATTTGTAGTTATTTTGACACCTAATCTCTTAGTTTTGGTATGTTTTCTTTGATACAGTCAACACATACATTAAAGTATGTAAAATCAAGGGACTCCAAAATACCATTAGACACTAAGTGATCAACTCTACTTTTTTAGATGTGATCTAAGAGCTTAAACGATGTCGAATTATTTTATTTAATTTACGTTTAGCACCACGTGATTCCACATGCAAGGTTTCATTATATGATTCAATTGTATCTAGTAAATAAAAGTTGTCATATGCATTTAAATAATCTTTTCCAATAACATTTGAATTTAGTAAACTGAGTGTTTTCAAATGAACAATGATGTCTAGATTTGTCCAATTAAATAAATAGAAACCAAATTCCACATAAAATATGTACAACAAAAATATATATATTAAATCCAAATAAAAACTAATTCCTAATAACAATTTAAAGTTTCCTAATAGCAATTTAAAGTTTCCTATTCCTTCTACCTCTACCGATTGTTCATCGCCCATAAAGGTGAGTCTTTCACCATCAATTGATTTTCAGTAGCTCAAGTACCTGCATAGAAACACTTATGTAAATAGTAGCATCAGAGTCTATCCATCATATGTTTCTAGATATTGAAATTAAATTAACCTTAAAACAAACCAAAGTAAGAATCATACTTTTCTTTGTATGTCAAGCTTGATATTTAATAAATCTTTCTTTATGTATCCAAACTTATTATAAAAAAAATAACTTTTTTTATTTCGTTATTGTTTTTTTAGTTGGACCCTTAACAACTTCATTATGATGTTTCCTTTTCTTTCTTTTATCTTTAGGGGCGTAGGCCAAGTGACCACTTTCAGATTTATCTTGCTTCGACCTTTCTTCCTCTTGCACATAATGAGATATAAGAGCTCATTTAGAGTTCATTTCTTCTTTTTGACAGTTATAACTGATTTTAAATTGGATAAACGTAACAACTCTCACAGTCGGCACTTGTCCAGAGCACTATAAAAAGTCATGCAACGAAGATTAAAGGGAAGGACTCACTTCTTCTAAAAAGGCCACACTCATTCCAACAGGAAAAACCCTCCGTCCACCTTATACAATTGTTGATATTTTAGCGATCAACAAAAGGAGTCAGATTTTTCCCCTCATTCCATGTTTTGCGTGCAGGCATTTTCTCTTTTGAATTATGGAATTTATCAATGTCCATTTCCTTAGATAGAAATAAGGAATTTTTAACTTCATGCTAGTCATCTCCTGAATCCCTTGAAGAGACCTTAGAATCACTTCTAGTAATCTTGAAAGCACTACTTGTAGACTACGACCTCTAAAAGTTTTTGGATGGAAATTAGCTTTGGGGGCCAATTTCTCAGGACAAGGCATTTAAAAGAATTTCATGAAGAGTCATCTTCCTCTGATGCTGGAAGTCAGAAGCAATATGTCCGTCAAAGAAGTAGGATGTGGAAAGGTGTTCAAATTTGTATCAAAACTGAAAAAAGCATGAGGATTCTCATGGCAAGTTGCTTTCCTTTTCCAGTTTTCAAAATCATATCAAAGCATCCGATTTGATGTGTCTAACACTGAGTGGGATTCATAAGATAATATGTTAATTGTATCAGTTAAGCTGGACTCAATGGAAGACTTCTATTCCGAACCAGGTTGAATGAAGTATTTCACTAATTGAGCAATGCCTTAGGGCTTATGTGCAATCATGGCATGCATACATTAACTGCAGATTTGTGGAGAAAAGCAGCTGAAGAAGATCATCAAGAGGCACCTCCGAACACATGAATCAGGAGGGGTTGCATCAGAGAGAATTAAGTGTGATTTTGAGGGTTGTCTTCACACATTTTCAACTGTAAGATGTTGTGAACCTTTAAATACATAACAAGTTGAATGTGATTGTTATGGACTAAGCAAGAGTTCTTTGCTAAAATTGTTTTTCTGATCATAAGCATTTTTTTTAACCGATGTGTTGAAATATTCTTTTACAGAAATCAAATCTCCGCCTACGCCGTGCATGGAGAACTCAAGCCTTGTGCATGTAGCTTTGGTTGTGGCATGAAATTTTGTACCCCAAACCCTAAACTCTTATTTTATTCTAATTCGAATTCTATCTCACTTAGGACGACAGGGCTTGTTAATGTTAATTGAATGTCAGGTCGGATGGAAAAGGAAGTACAAAAAGGGGCCTGATAATTGACATGAAACGTAGAATAGTTGCATTAAGCATGTTAGAGATAAACATGAGAAATCAGGGTGCCAGATCTATACTCCAGTAAGTTATTAGTTATTCAATGGCTCAATGCCATTGTTACCTTCTGTCTTCTGGTATTGGCCTTTTTCATTTTAGACAGTTAATAGTTATTAGCTATAGCATTTTCTCTCTTTTTTTTTCTAGGATTTTTTTATTAAATGAGTTGGTCGGTCAACTCTTGTTTTGCATGATCAAACGGTGTTAAGTAAGTTAGTCTAACGTGTCACATTAACTTTATGTTATTGAAAATAACTATTAATGGCCGAGTGACTAGTTTGTTATAAATCGATTATTTCGTTACTTTTAAAATTCCAGTACAACACAATGATTTCATGCAGTAAGTTAACATCAGATACCTGGTTTTGTGTGGTATCAGTGGCTTACTTCTTTACATTATAGATACATTGCTAATCCATTTTATTTTGCAGTCGATTTTCCCTACAATGCATTTTTTGAGGATGCCGATGAACGAAGGCAAGCTCTCTTCTGCTTCAACCATGTCATGCTTCTGGTTTTAACACCTACACCTAACCTTGACTGATCCTTCTTGGATTCCACTGTGGTTTTACTCCTTGAATGCGACATATTATTATCATTCTCCATAACCTTAACCTTATTTTGGCAATTCGAATTTTCACCATCAGCAGCAGAATAAGGACGTACTTCTGGATGTTTATTTCCTGTGTTTGAATCGTCAGCAATAATTGCATTTTGAGAATCATGGGAGGTCAACTTCTGCAGCATGTGATCAAGAACCAACTTTTGAGAATCTCCAGCAGAAAACATCAGAAGATCACGTATCTTAGCAGCAGGGACAGGGAGCCTGTCTAAAGAAGGTGGCAGGGAAGAAATTGCACTGCTGCCACGACAAACAGATTCTTCATTAGAAGAACAACCTTCCAAATGTGAAGCATATTCCTCCCAATCATATGGAAACCCAAAAAGGAAATGACTGCAAACCTGAAATGGATGCAATGAATTAAGATCGAGAAATTTGAGCTCCAATTCTTGCCAAAAGGGAGAAACAAAATTAATAAATTGGTTTAGCTGTCCCTAAGATGCATTTTAAGTTTAAGCAAAGGCAGAGTTAAAAGAAGATAACATAGTATAGTACAACTATTAGAGATACGACAAGATGGAACTGTTGGCAAATATTAACAGGATAAGCATGAATAGCAGTGCAAAGAGAAACTCAACCTTAGATGAAAAGCCATTTTCAAGTGTACAAGAGGTATTGATGAAGCCGCTGATAGCAACTGTGATGCCATTGGCAGTTTCAAGCATAGGGATACGATAAGATGAAATTGTTGGCAAATAGTAACAGGATAAGCATGAATAGCGGTGCAATGAGAAACTCAACCTTAGATGAAAAGCCATTTCACGCATACAAGAGGTATTTATGAAGCCGCTGATAGCAATTGTGATGCCATCGGCAGTTTCAAGCATAGGGATATGATAAGATGATATTATCGGCAAACGTTAACAGGATAAGCATGAATAGCATTGCAATGAGAAATTCAACCTTTGATGAAAAGCCATTTTCAAGCGTACGAGAGGTATTGATGAAGCCGCTAATAGAAACCGTGATACCATCGGCAGTTTCAAGAGTGGTGGCCTCACGTCTTTTGGCGATGGCTGCGGTGTGCAACACTCTTTGTCCTTGTCTCCTGTTTTCCATCCATTACCTCATTACTACTACTATTAAAACCACTACACAAAAACAACTGCTCATAAAAATTTACAAATGTGCTGTGTCTAAGACTGGTATGCTTGAGACAAAAAGTAAATCCCTCCTTGTCTTTCCTATTGATATTTGTATATGCATATTTATAGAAATGAAAAGAACAAAAAATTGAAGGGCGAGTTAGTGAGGGTACCCTCTGCATTCAAACCCTCCGACAGCTAACCCTCCGGTCTTCGCCGTGCACAACCACCAATCATACAGCAACACCTACCCGATATTCATTCTTTATTTAGAATTAAAAAATAGTGCAACTAAAGAAAGAATTGAGAAAACCTTAGAGTTCAGCGATAAATTAGCAAGAGCAGTGGGGGAGGCGATGGGGACGAGTTGGTCCGATGTATATTGCCTCTCAGAATATCTTCTCTTTTCCTTTCTATTCCCCATTTCGGTGGTTTGCTTCGGGCAGCAACTCCTCTGCCTACTAGCGTTTCAAACAGCGGTGGATAGAAATATTGCCGCAGCTATTTCTGGATAAAGGTGCATTCCTCCGCCGCAAAGGACCTCAATTGCGGCCGCGAATAGCAGTGTAATGAAGAGAGCGGCGATGACGGGGCGTTATATCTGCTAAACCGATAGTTTTTTTTTAAAAAAAAATTATCATTTTCAACGAAGTAATCGGGGACAGAGTAACAAGTAGTAGGAAGGAGAAAAATAAAAGAAAAAAAATTAAAACAGAAAGATGCAGTTGCAGAGAGCAGATAGCTGAAAATCCGATGACTCAAGTAGAAATCAAAGTTCAAGTTAAGTTTCGAGTTTGAAAAATTACCTTATTTTACTTTCTGGACTGTCGGAAACTTGAAGGAAAGAGAAGGACTGGGTCAGGGACGGGAGGCGAGGGATAAAATAGGAGGAAGTTAACGGCGAGGCCGGCGACAGGCTTTTTCGGTTCCGGGGATCTGTGAAGAGTATTGAGAGTGGGTCACGAATTTCAAAATAAATAAATAAATAACTTAATACACTTTTTAGTACTAAAATATACCTCAAAATACGGTTGTTTAAAGAGTTTTTCGTTAAAAATATATATTTAACGTTTCTAACGTTATATTTTTAGAAATTTAAATTATAATGACTGTTAAATTTGATTGTTATTTCACACATATTATACATATATAATTTTAAAAAATTATTTTATTAAAAGAAAAACTTATTGTTATATTTTTTTTAAATAAAGAGCCATAAATTTTATATTTTTCGATGTCGATTGGTCATAATTGGTCTATAATCTTCACTGTTGACACTATCAGAATCGTCTCACCATCGCAATTAAAACCTAGTCTCTCATCCACCGTGAAACTACATCGATCGTCGTAAAAAACATCGCAAAGAGTCATCAAAGTTCTAGATTTTTTTATTGTTGTTTTCAGACGATTTCAATAGCTATAGTTGTTCGTACGTTACATGGCCGTCATGGTTAAGTTTCTTGTCCTGCTTCGAACAAAGTCTAACTTGTGGTGACCCTTCGTCATAAGAGATAAGGGAAAAGAGGGAGAGAGACGACAATGAATAATTTGATTTTTTTATTTTTTTTAAAAATAATATTTTTATTATTAAAAAATAAAAAATTGTAACGGTAGACACTCAAGTGTAACAAAGAAAAAATTAGACACATTTTTTTTAGAAAAAAATTCTTTAAACATCAAATCGTATTTTGAGGTATAATTTAGACCGTAAAAGAGTATTAAAAAATAAAAAATTGTAACGGTAGACACTCAAGTGTAACAAAGAAAAAATTAGACACATTTTTTTTAGAAAAAAATTCTTTAAACATCAAATCGTATTTTGAGGTATAATTTAGACCGTAAAAAGAGTAATTTTTTAAAAATCGCTTTAAAAATCACTTTAGGTTAAACAACGAAAATAATTACTAATTTTTGAGTATTTTTTATGATAAACTACTAAATTAATCACTCTCCCTTTATATTTGTATGCTTTTGTTTAATTAATTCAAAGTAGTTAAGTTTTAGTATCTTATGTTGCCGATTTATTAAATTTTCGTCAATTTCATTATCGATTATTACATTTTAATTATTGAATCGTTAATGTTTGTTAGTTTGATGATGTAGCACATTAGTAAAAAAGGGTTAATTTTTAATTTGACCTTTAAACTTTAGACATAATAATTTTTTGATCCTAAACTTAGGATATATTTTTTAAACATTAAACTTTAGTTAAAATTTTAATTTCACCCTGAATTTAACCAAAATCTCCTATTATCGGTCGTCACCCACCATCGTCGTTATCAATCACTATCAGTCATCATCGATTATCGTCATTTTTGTCATCATTATTATTTTTATTTATTCATTATTTCATTTTTAATTTATTTCTTTTTCTTTAAAAAAAGTCTTTTCCCCTCTTTTAAGGAAATTATTCAACCAAAATTTCTCACCTTTAATCTAATGATTCATTCACTAGAAATCTCAAACTCATGAACACTCAAGTATTTATTAGTAAAGTGCTCGTTGAATTCTCAGAATTTCAGTTACTACAGAAGAAAAAAATAAACTTTAATAAGAACAATGGCAAAAATATATTATTTCAATCTTTTTCAATTTATAATATCAACAAATCAAAGTTGATGCATTTTAAATACAATTAAGACATGTTTAATAATGGATTTATTAGACGTATTTGGGGTAGACTACCAAAGGGTTGGATAAAGGTTCATGTTAATGGAGCTGTCCGTGATAGTGATCGTGCGACAGCTGCAAGGGATGTGTTTCGTAATGCTCAAGGAGAGTGGCTCTTTGGCTTTTCGAGAAATCTTGGTAATTGCACGGTTTTAATCGAAGAGCTTTGGGTGATATATGTTTAATACCTGATTTTCGTTTGGCTTATCTTTATTCCAATGCTCAAACATTTTATTAAAGTTGCTTTTGAAGTATAAGACATCAGTTTTGTCTCACTTTTAAGTATATTTAATTTTTTTCATGAACCAATCTACTTCAGTTGTTAAATAGATGATTATTATCCTTAAAAGTTCTAAGTTTGAGCACCAGGGATTAATAAAAAAAATATTTAATTTTAAAAATATATTTTAGGATTAAATTATTCATATTGATCAACATATTATTTTTAATTATTACATTAGGAGTAATTTGAAAGTTAAGTAATTAAAGTAAAAAAAATTAAACTTCAATAACCAAAATATGAGTGAGAAGATAGGTTAGTGACAAAAGATATAATTTACTCGTAAAAAAGTGTCAGTTCCGCTAAGTTTTTAAGGATGAAGAACTGTTTCGTAAAGAACCTTGTCACGAAGAATATATTGTTACATATAATTTATGGTTTGGTTTTTATAGATAATTTCGAATATAACTAATCCGCATATTCTACAAGCAGCATGAGGGTTGAATAAAACCAGAAACAGTTCCATCAGCATTACTACAAGATGCTTCCGCCGGTTTGTTTCTATAAGTCAGTTTCACGTCCTCCAGCCTTATATCAGTGCAAGGATAGCTTGGGCTACAATCAAACTTCACTGCTACTTCCGTTGCTGATGTTCCGTGGATGTCTTGGTACGTAACATCGCTAATTTTAACACCCGAAACCTGTATCAAATCGTTTAATTCATTATTCTTCCAAACCTGTTTAGATCGATTACCATAGTTATTCCGATTGGTTAACTAATGCACGTACCAGACCGGGGCAGTTTTTCTCGTCGGGGCAGTAGTGTTGATCAATGACGATGGGATTTTCAACGTCGGTCATGATCGCGTGCTGAAAAAAGTATGTTCCTGGCAAAACCGGAGCTCGGTCTCCCCCATGACTTTATTCTCACCCCGTTTTGAGTACCGGTTAATGTGATGGTTTTAACCGTCACATTCTGCACACCGGGTTCTTCTGCTTCCTTCCCAAGACTCCCGATGCTGCTCCAATGTAAAACCATATTAATTCAAAATTTAAAGATATATATCATATATATATAGGAAAATTCTAGAATGAATGTCATTAGTGGTGTATATTAGTGCATCACATTCATTGTAGACTCATCCATCATGTATATATCTCTATATGCAAGTGATTATCGATCGTTAATTACCTGATCCCGTGGCCAGGTCCACATGCCATGTTCTCAATGCAGAGATTGTTGGTGCCAGGGCCAACGGAGACACAATCGTCGCCTGTTCCGATTCTGGAGTTGAGAATGGTGACGCTGCTCGAGGATTGCACATGAATGCCATCGGTGTTCGGGCTATTGCCGGAGGCAGACACACTTACACTGTCCCCTTTTACGTTGTTGCAACCATCGATGACAACAGGGGCGGATGCACTAAGCCAAGTGCATCCCATTATTTAGGAAAAAAAGTAAAATTTAGTATAATATGTTAAAGAAAAATAGAAAAAATAAAAAAATTTGCACCCCTATTGTTTTTAAGTGAAAAAATTTTAAATTTTAGACCCTCATTTATAAATTTCTGGATCCGCCACTGGATGACAATATGGTACAATTGGCTGTTCAGCGATGTTAATCCTCTTATTACAATGTTCTTTTAATTGCTGAACCCTAAAGACTGCAAAGCCAGATAATAATTTGCAAAGTGTATTATATAACCTTGATTCATTAACTAATACTAATAACCATACGCAAAACTCACCGTTGCTCCGCTGGGACAGCCCTTGCCTGACCCTCTTGCAAGTCCACAAGCCAGTGCCTTGACCATCAAGTACTCCGCCATAAATCGAAACACCGTTTACATGCTCAAAGAGAAGCCAGTTTTCGGTACTTCCAAGAACCTTATAATCCGACGGAGCAACAAGCGTGCCGTCCATACGAAATACAATAGCATTATTCTTGCACTGTCCACGGAAAACAACGTTGCGCAACAGAAACCTTCCGGTCGGGATGTAAATGGTAGCGGATTTGATGGAGCCACAGGCCAAAGTCCAAGCAGCAACAAAAGCTCGGGTTGACTCGAAATTGCCATCGGGTTTGGCTCCATAGCTAAGAACATTGTAAGTAAATGGATAAGCTGATGAAGCGAAGACAAGGAGAACAAATGCAAGAAAATGAACACAACTGGTTGTCTGTTCCATTTCGTTTTCAATTAGCTATAAGAGAGGAGAGAGTTGAGGGATGAGAAGATACAGGTGCTGAAAGGGGTACTTATAGATGCATGCAATGGCAAGTTATCATTAATTGTAGGACAAGAAACTTAACGACGCCGAAATTTTTGATCTTTTTTCCCGATTACTTGGGGTATGGTCTTGTGATATAATCATACGTGCATGCAGCCGCCATTTCTTGATTATTATATTATATATGAATATATATTTTGGCAGAAAAAAGTTGGAAATTCTTTTTGGAAAAGGAAGGTGATAATGTGTAAGTAATCTCTTGATCCATGCTTACACAATTAGTTTAATAGCAGGAAAATGATTGACACACTTGGCAAGTTCTACAAGCGTTAGATTTTTCCAAACCAATAAATAACAGAAAGGAGATTCTTTATGATGTACTGATAATTCATTATCATCCAAGTATAAAAAGCATGATCTCGGATATGTATCATTTTAACTGCATTAGCATATGCTTTAAGGTGATGTTGCTTAAGATGGTAGATTTCCAGATTTCCAGGGTGGGTTATATATATATATATAAGAAAATAAGGAATAGTGTTTACATAGAGTTAACGTGAGTAGCTGGCAAAAAGCATGTGCGAGTTTGCAATGGAGGTGTCACCATACGCATTGAATTAGCATTGGCTTGGCGGGCACTCTCGCCCACACACCGTATTTCATGTTTTCGGCTGTTCTGTCATGTTGTGACTTGTGTTCAACGCTTTGCGTTGAGCTTTAAGCTTAAAAATTGAACAACAACAAGAATTCCTTGTTTCATTGTACTGATAATGGATAAATTTGCATATGAATTCTACCTATATCTTGTTGATGACAACAATTTTATCTCATTTACCTTTAACGATTCACCCTTCTAGTTTGAATGGAGAATCGTGGCCGAAGAGGGAACAACTGTTGAGTGGTGTTTTTGTATTAATAAGAATTTGTCATGGAGGATGAAGAAGACGGTATAAAGGTTGTGAATGTTCCAATCCCTCTTTCAATCATGGTTGCGATATTTATAGTAACCTAGTGTATGTGTCAGTTGTAGAGTCATAGCTATTTGTAGACTATTAGGCTAGACAAATATGGTTTTCAAACCTTGGATTATGTTCTGGTAAATCATGTGGACATGTCAGAGGGCTTGTCTATATATTATAGTTGACTAGAAATCTTATGTCCAGAAGATCTAGGCTCGTTGGAGGCGTTAGCTGGAGGATGGGCATGTTTCGAGACCTTGGTTGACGTAGTGCTGACAGTTTCAGCGAGTCCAGTCTGACGGAGGCTTGAAATTTTCTGGAGGCCATCTCTGGAAGTATAACATGTTGTGCCCCTTGATCTAAGGGAATGCCATAAATTTTCTGGTTTAGGCGGATGGGCACAGCTAGAGCGCACAGACGACCATTAACTGGTGGGTCCTCTACGTGTTCGATGAAGGCATTTTTAACACTCATGCTTGAGCAGAGAATGGTGACCTTAGGAAAGTCGACAAAGACTACATTCGTTTCTTTATGTTATGGTAGCAGATAATTTTGGTGAAGTAGGAGGTGTCCTAACGCTAGTGAAAAGAGGTAGGAGCAGATATTTCTGGAGGCATTGGTTCACTCGGAGGATTAAGGAACATATATTTGTGTCTTGGGACTCTGTTAGGGTAGAGTTATTAGGGGTGTGCTACTTAGGGCATTCAGTCTATCAAGCGTTGATGCTTGCATTGTAGAGGATTTATGTGTCTTTTTTTGTTCGTATAATACTTCTAAATCTGGGATAAGCAATCTTTGCGCTTTTAGGTTTACCCACCGGAAAATTTTTAATGTTTACATTGGTTTAGTAGAGAGGTTGGTGTCTTTTAGACGCTTGACAATGGTTGCAAAGGTATTATTCGGTACTTCAGAATATGTCACACGGGGGTGTTGTGGTATTCTGGTAAAAATATAATCGAAGATTACTTAAACACTATAGTACTTAGCGTTAGATCTGAACGCTTATAGTGGAGTGAAGATATTTTTGTCATGTTTGGAGGCAAAACTTTCCTTGCACAGAGGCTTTCAACGCTAGGTGCAGAGGTATTGACTAAGTTATTTGGGTAATTTTTCCTATGGAGTGGAGAATATCGTCATTTAAGGGGGGATATAGTAGGTATTTGGACGGTCGAGTTTGATTATAAGAAGAGATATCTTTTTGCTATGTTACTTAGCGAGGGGACCTTACCGCTCTAGCTAAGTGGAGACAATTTTCTACGTGGTGGACATTTGGCGGAGATATTTCATCCTTTGGAGGTAACTCCAAGTAATAATACCTTGGGAACTTTTTTAAGGTAGGTGCTCTTAATGCTTAATAGCAGAGAGGCGATAAGGAAGGTTTAGATTCTCTGGTGTAGTTGTGGGCGGAGGTCTCCCTATGTCAAATTCTTAATGTTTAGGCGAAGACGTTACCTATGTTGTGGAGGAGTGACGGAGTCCTTTTGATGGGGATGACTTATCATTCTTTAAGGGATTCGGTTGATGAGAAAAAGCATTCTTTCTGGTATAATCGCGAGCAAAGGTTTCTCTATGTTGTGTTATTTAGCGGGAAACCTTAATACTATGGCTAAGAGAAGATATCTTTGCATAATGAGAGTGAATTTTGGAGTGTACTATGTAGCAAATATTAACAGAGATCCCTTGCGCTTGTTTAAGAGTTGTTCTTGGTGTTCAAGATGTACAAAGCAACAATTTATATCCTTAAGATAATGATAGTCGTTTATGGTCTGAAAGAGAATCATATAAATTATGCAGGGGCTTCTTCGTGTCTTATTGATTTTAAGACTTGGATTTATAGTGCCTTTGTTTGAGAATAAGAAGCCTCAAGGTGAAGACTCTCGACACTTGGGGTGGAGATATGTGTTAAATCAAAGATTTCTCCTCGCAAAGTTCTGAACATTTTGGGCGAAGTTATGGCTTATAGGAAAAAGGCTTCTTTACATAGAATTTTCTCCTCACTCATGTAGAGGTGTTAGTTCGAACTCTTTTTCTCAACGTTTATGAGAAAGTATTGTCTTCACATCAAATTCTCAATGGTTTATGTAGAGGTATGTGTTCAGGATTCTCAATGCTTTATTAGGAGGTATCAGTCCCATAATGGGAGAGGGTCATTCTCTGTCATGGCTCATTGCTTTGATACTCAGTTTGATATCTCAACGTTACAAAAATAGCAAAGGCTTTTTGTTTTCATTTTTCGGTTTATCAATGTCGATGACAGCATCACGTGCGTAGATTTTTCTAATCCCTTAACTAAAGAAGGGGCAACTTAACACCCTAGGAAATATCCAGTAGTTGGGTGAAGAAAACTTTATCATAAAAAAAAGGCCAACTTTCATCTTGCCAGGATTTTTGCATGTCGACATCATAGTAGAGTTATCTCGACACTCTTTAAAGGTGGCTTCGAGATATATTAGTAAGATTGAGAGTATCCCTTCTTCAGTATGACTTTTGGAGGCATCTTATCGGTTCTAGGTAGGGTATCTCAACACTCCGTAAGAGTGGAGGCTTTCAACTCTTTCAATCGATTTGAGGACGTGATGCTTTTAGTTTGAGGAGAGCGTGAGGCGTCTCAATTCAGCCAGGTAGAAGAGGTTTCTCAATTTGTAGTAACACATTACCGTAAGTGTAGAGGCATCTCTACATGTTCCTTATACTACAAATAAAATTGAGACAACTTTACCGAAACAGAGCAAAGACATCTGGACGCTATAGTAGAGGCTCTCATCTCTTTCGATCGATTTTAGAAAGTGATCTCATATGTCTGAGAAGAGCATAGGGCATCTTAATGTTATTTAGCCAGGTAGAGGAGGCTTCTCAATCTACGGTAACACAATGCGGTGGGTGTAGAGGCATCTTTTCCAAAACGGGGCAATTGCATCTCAACGATGTAGCAGAGGCATCTCGAACCCTCGTGTTGTTTTGTGTTCGTAAGTGTTAGCATTAGTGCTATAGGCCTATTGTATGGACATGTTATTTTGATTATTGGATTTTATTATCATTATTTTCATGCCTCTTTATATATTAATATCTTTGAATAATAATTATTCTAAATATTCCTAATCAATTATTATTGTGGGAACAATAATAAAATAATATTAGTATGAAATTTGTTAGATGTCTATGAGATGAATATGCGAATGAGAGTCAAATCAAATTCATATGTATTTATTGAAAATAAATATTGGATCGATTCACTTTGAGATTAATACATGGACTAAAAGTTAAATATTATTTTCAAATAGTTATGTCACTAAATCCTTATACCTTAAATTACTATAGTTCTCATGATGATTATTATGTTTTGATATAATCAAAATTTGTCTTTAATAAGACGATTATAAAGGTTATGCTTGAACATGAAAAAATTCATGTAGTGAAATATGAGTGATTAAGATGAAATTTATCATTCTTATCATAAGAGAGATATCTCAAGACCCCTCAATGATTGAGACTGAGAAATGCATGATCATACTCAAATGAGTTGATAGAGATCAATGTCATTTGTTTCGTAAGTTTAATCTAGCATCGAAAAACTAAAGATAAAATGATATAAGGTTGACATTTTCCATGCCTTATTTTCTATCAAGATATTGTGAGATAAAAAGATTATAACATGAGTTGAGTTTATGTTTTCCCATATCATGAGCTTTTCATTTAACTTGGGTAGTCATAATGTCTTGCTAGAGGTCATTTATGACTTGTAGGATCAAATGTGATTTTATCTACTGCCAACATTAATTGAACCTATAGAGTCGCACACTAAGAATGAATAAAAATAGTTGTGGTTATTATTATCAATAATAATTTAAGATAATGAGATTATTTTAAATTATATTGTAAATGATTATTTATTTAATTGAATTTAAAGAAATTAAATTTGTATTTTTTATAGAATATTTTATTTATTATTATTTCTTTATTTGATTCAAAAATAATATTAAATAAATAATATAATTAAATAATACTTTATTAGAGATTGGATGAATTTAAATTCTTTACCAGATAAGGCATCTATTTTATATTTTTATATATTTAAAAGGCTTTTCAGATAATTAATAATTACATTTAATTTAAAAGAGTTTTAAAGTAAGTATAATTAAAACGGTGGACTTAATTTAACCCTAATCAACTCATACATATATATATATATATATATATATGAGTAGAGTTTTTCGATTAATCACACCTTCCAGGCCGTCCAAAACAAAAAACCAAGAAAATTTTATTTTGAAAAACATATAGGAACTAGCATATTGACACCCATTCGCCGTCCAAGGTGTGATTCCTTGTTGCTCTAAGGATGCTCCTTTACACACTTTGTTGATCCATTGATGTTGCCTTCGTCTAAGGTGTCCTTGGTGTTAGTGGTGGCAGTTTCCGTCGCTTCTTGATTTCCAAGCTCAGAAGGCTTTGTGATCAGTGGCGTTGCGTCAGCCATTCGACTCTCGTAAAGGAGAAATTCAGGCAAGTAGAGTGTATGTAGGTCGAATCTGTGGTTGTTGGCCGGGAACATGTAATGCCTAGGGTAAGGTTTTGGGGGCAAGAATGGTTGTTTTGAATTTTGGGTGAGATTTTGACTAATCCCATCAATCGAGAAGCTTGTTCATGTTCATTGCACAAATTATTGATAACAATAATTTTATCTCGTCATCCATTAACAGTTCAACGCTTATGATTTTGGTGGAGAGTCATGATCAATGAGGGAACTATCATTGGTTGGTGTTTTTGTATTGAAGAGAATAGACCATAGAGAATGAAGAAGATGATATAAAGGTTATGAAGGTTCTAGACCCTTTTCTAGTCTTGGTTGAGGTATTTATAGTGATCTTTAGCGTGTGTGTCAGTCGTAGAATTATCATGATTATTTATAGATTAATAGACTAGACGGATATGATTGTCAAATTAGATAACTATGATTGTCATACCCTGAATTATGTTATGATAAGTCATATGAACATATTGTAATTGATTAGGAAGTTTGTGTCTGAAAGATGTACTCGTTGGAAGCTCTGACGGGTGGAAGGACATGTTTGGAGACCTTAGTTGATGTAATGCTAGTAGTTTCAACGAGTCCAATCTAATAAAGGATGGAAGTCTCCGTAAACTATCTCCAGAGCTATAACATATTTCTTGAAAGATCAACTGTGTAAATATTGATTTCTTTAGTGATTTAAATGAATATATCATTTGGATTTGTCATGTTCATTTATTACATCAACTATGCAAGAACTGAAATTTATGAGTATGTGCTCAACAGACTACCCAGAAATAAATTAATAAAAAAAGAGAGCATGCAATCGCAATTAATGCAAGAAGGCAGACAGGTTAGCTGTTTTCAAGGATTCCATGTTTGTGTTTATGGAACCGGACGCATGCATTATGTTTGTGTTTATTATATCTACTTCACTTTCATATTAAGTGTTGGATCATTAACTTGTTAACTAATGGATCCGATGGTTTAAACCATTTTTGGTATTAGGTGTTATTTGATAAATTAAAAAATTAAATATCAAAAAATTAAATAGAAATATAATTATGTTGTTGGGTAATAATAAATCTTGATATTCGATTTTTTTATTTCGTAATATAAAGTTTTTTAATATTACTATTTTATATTATTTTAAATAGTTTTGGACAAAATTTAAATATAAAAAATTTAAATATTTTATTTTTAACAAAAATAAGATGATAATTGATTTCAAATATAAGTTGTTATAAGGAGATAACTTATTTCAAAAATTTAAAATATAGTAATAATTTATTTATGGGTAAACTACAGATTTGGTCACTTTTGTTTGAGTTTTATAAATCTATGGTCACTGAATTTAGAAAACATAAGTTTTGGTCACTTATGCTATCGTTTTATTAATATTTGGTCATCGAATTGTTAGATGCTATGATTTGAATGAAGTGGCATATTAGCAAAAAGGTTTAATTTTTTATTTTAACCCTTGAACTTTAGATAAATTATTAACAATGGGCCTCTTGTAAACCTAAAATAGTTCAAGGGTAAAATATCAATTTATCCCTTTTTACACCTCTCCACAACTCCATCTTCTCTACAGCCGTTACCCTCGCAAACCTAAATCCATGTTGTAGGCCACCATTCATTAGTGGTCACTACTCCAGATGGCACCATCAGCGAACAAAGTTGTCCAAACCACTATCAATCGGAGATGAAACACTCCCCATCTCCCTTAATTTCATTTATGTCTCGATCAAGACTTCTCAAACCCAAAAGCACCATGCACCCGCCATAGATCGGCGTTTTTTTCACTCTTTTCCGACCACCACAATGGTGGTCGGATTATCTAAAGGCCTAGACCCCTCTTTTTCTTTTCTAAATCCGGAAACTAAACCTCAAATATTTGAACAACGGGGGAAGCGACAGGAAAGATAGGATTTGGAAAGAAAACATATGGAAAAAAGGGGTAAATTGATATTTTATCTCTAAACTATTTTAGATTTACAAAAAAAGACCCATGACTATCCATTTATCTAAAGTTCAATGATTAAAATAAAAATTAAACCTTTTTACAAAAGTATCATGTCATCAAACTCACGGCAACTAACGTCTCAGTGACCAAATCTTAATAAAATGATAATATAAGTGATCAAAACTTATGTTTTTTGAATCTAGTGATCATAAGTTTATAAAACTCAAACGAAAGTGACCAAATATATATTTTACCCTTTATTTATCTTCTCCTTATTTGAGTATTCTTTTACCCTTTTTATTTATTTTTTATTTCTAAAATTTGTATCATTGTATTTTACCTTTATGTTTGTACTATAAATACAAGATGCAAGTGAACGAGAAAATTGTTATACCTCCTAAGATAGTTTTTTTCTGAAAAGTGTGAGCTCCCCATTAATTAATACTTTCAAACATATCCTTCCACTTCTCGTAACCTCTGACGAATTCATATCCTTCCGATATAGTTCTTCAAATCAACTATAGTGCATAAATACCACATCTGACAGATTCACGTGACATATCAGAACGAAATTCAATATTTAACTATCGAATTTATTTAATCTGTTAACCAGTGAACAACCATAATTATTATATGTTTGGTATTAGGGGTGGACATTCGATTATGTCAAGTCGAGTAAAAAATTGAGTTATTCGAGTTGACGAGTCGTATTTTTTACTCGAACTTAACTTGAAATTTTTTTAAGTCGAGTTGAGTTTCAGAAATTCGAGCAGAGTTATTCGAGCCGAGTTATTCCAGTTTCTATACAAATTTTATTATAATTATCTATAGTATTATGGTAACTATTTATTCTGATTTTTTAGTTTTCTCTAACCATATAAGATATATATATATATATTCATAATCTTTAAACAATATAATGTTATTTAATATATTAAATACAATCTAAAATTATAAAATATATTTAGAATATTATTTTTAAAGAAAATATTTTGAGGGTACATTATTGATGAGAGTATAAAAGAGTCCATTAGTTGATGGGAATAAAGATTTTCCAAACAATTGCAGTCAAAAGACTACAAAGTGAAGGGACTAAATAAAAAAAAGAGACAATATTTTAGTAAAAAATAAAAATTGAAGTTACATAGGGATTCTATAGTGGTATAGGAGCATGTGATTCAAATTTGGTAAAAAATAAACTTAAAATAAATGATGAATCGAAGAAAAAATCATGAAAAGTTGAGGGACTAAATTGAAAAATAAAAAATATTACAAAAAAAGAGGAACTGAAAGCACATAGGTATTTTATGATGGTTTAGGAGCATATGGTTCAAATTTGGTAAAAAATGGACTTAAAATGAATGAGGAATTGAAGGAATAAGGAAATAAGGGACTAAATCGTAAAACTATCAAAAATAGGTAGTCAAATTTTTATTTTTTGAGTAACTCGAAATTTCCAAATTCCAACTCGACTCGAACTTGAAAATCGAACCGATAATTTGAGTTGACTCAAATAATATAAAATTAAAAAAATCAATTTTTCGAGTCGATTCGAGTTTTATTCACCCCTACTTGATATCATCAACTAAGGGACATTATATCTCAGCCAAGACTAAGAGGAGCCTCGAACCTTTTATAATCTCCATATAGACTTCTACCTTCTTCCCAGAAAATCATGAATTTCACTAACTCTTAAGTAAACTTATGTTGACTTATGGGTAGACCATTACCAACTTTTTGTAAATTTATGCCTTAAAAATAATGAAGTTCACTAACATCTTTGAGAGAGAACTGTACATGTAGTTTATGTATGAGTTGGCGCTTAAATTCGAGATAAATTATAATAATATATATTTTAATTTTTTGTAATTTAATTTTTAATTTTTGGTATTTTATATTTAAAATTTTGAACGTTTTTATATTTTAAAATATTTTATTTTTAAAAAAAAATTAAATAAGCCCTTAAACTTTTAAAAATATCAATTTGGCCCTAAAATACGACCAAAAAATCAATTTAACTCATCTGTCAACAGTCATGCCACCAATCATTGTGGACCACCATGTCAGTATTGTAGACTGGCATGTCAGCACTGTGAAGTGTCACATCACACCGTAACGATCAACATAGAAATAATTGATCAAATGACCACATTGAGGGTTTTTTTGCTAAGTTTGAGTGTAACATCCCAAAAAGCGGACTAGTGACCAAAATGCAAAATTTGAAAGTTTGATGGTCAAAGTAGAAAATTGGGAAAAGCTTAAAGACCTAAGTGTTATTTTTCCCAAAAATAATTTTATTCCACAAATGGATTTAGTTAGTGACCAAATTATAAGATTTTGAAAGTTTAGTGACCAAAATATAAACTTTGAAAAAGTTTAGAGACCAAAATTGTAATTTTAAAAAGTTACAATTGGTCTCGAAAATAAGAAAATAAATATATTATTTTCACATTTTTAAATGTTGGAAAATAATATTTAAGGGTTTAATTCCATATTTAATTTGGACAGTTGGATTAAAGTGACAGAATTGTAAGTTTTGGAAATTGCAAGGGCAAAATGGTAAAGTAGGAAAATATTTTGTTCATCTTTGACTTTGGAAGATGATAAGGTTTCTGTGGCTTGATATTAATATAAATATCAAGTTCATTAAGTGTAAATTAGTATAGATATTTTAATTTTAAGGGTAAAGTGGTAATTTAACATTTAATGAATTGGTTTTTCAAAATTTAATAAAGAAAGATGAAGAATTGTCAGATGAATTTCTTCATCTTCCCCAGCAAGGACATGAGCTTCTCCCAAAGGTAAGAAAACATTTTGTTTTCAATTTTGAGTCAATTCCTTTGGAATTCGAGTTATGTCGTGAAATAGGAAAGTGATCTACGCGAAAAAAAAACTATCATTTGGTACCAATATTTCTTTCTAATCTTGCTGGAATTCAAAGATATCAAATCTAAGGGTTTATGTTCATGATATGATTCATGAAATTGATGATAAATCTTGATGATTTAGAGGTTGTAGATTCATTTTCAAACTTGATTTATGGTTAAAACATGTTCAATCTTTCTATAAATTATTCTTTGAAAATTTGACCATGATGTATTTGAGTGAGAAAAATTATGGAAAAATTATATAAGGTATGGAAATGATGTAGGATGTATTCTACAAACCTTAGAAAATTTGGGGACCATTTTGTAATTTTTGAAAAGTTGGGGGACCAATTCGATAATTTTAGAAAAATTATGAATAATTGTATAATTGTTTAATAGTTGATGTACTATGTTGGGAATTGTTGTTTTGGAATTGAAATGAGCGTTTAGATGTGAAATATTAGCATTTTGGATGTTTGAAAAGATTGGTGATTTAAGTGCAACATTCACATAGTTGGGGTGCTTAAATGTAATTGTACTTTTGTAAAAGTAATTGGTAGGTAGTATCGATACCAAGGGTACCGATACCATAAGATCAGTATCAATACCATTTTTGGAACAAGAATATCAAATGCAATTTGGGTATCGATACCACAGCTAAGGAAGTACCGATACCCTATGGGGGGTACCGATACTACTTCAAGAGGAAAATAGAATTAAATCTTTCTTTTAGTCTAAGAAATAAAGGATCGAATCATAATATTTGGAATGTTGATATGGATATTATATGTATGATTGTGTAGATATCGAGCACAAGCAAGTTCTAAAACGACTTCAAATTTAGGATCAATCCAAAGAGATAAATCATAGAAGTGGATTTGAAATTCAGTGAGGCTAAGGTGAGTGCACATTTAATTTGTACTTATGTTATCGAATAAACATTGGCTTTAGATGAGCCAGTGATGGAGTTACTATGGTAAGAAGTGACTCCTAAAACGTTATTTGATTTGTAATTGATGTGATTCTTATGTGTGCATGAGTACATGAAAATGGGTATATGTGTCATATGTTATTATATGTGACCTGATCTACATGATTACATGTATATGCGATATAAGATACGTGAATCCAATATAAGTGAATAAATAAAAATAGTATATAATTAATGTGATATAAGTGATTATGTAAAACTGTAAGATAAGTTATATGGAATTGATATACAAACTATATGAAAGTATTTACATGAATACATGTATAAGTTATATGTTATTCTATGTGTTATGTGATGTATATATGAACATATGTGAACAAGATATGACATACGTGTTTACATGAACACATAAGAAATGATATAAGCTATATGATACGATCTATGTGATTACATGCACATGAAATATATATTATATGATATGAACCTATGTGATATGGGTTATATGACAAGAATATTATACAAGGATCTATGAGATCATACAAGAATGATATACAAGCTACATGAGAACGAGTTATGAGATTACATGTTTATATGATACAAGTGATGTAAACTGTTATAAATGATAATGCCCATGTTATATGATACGAGAGCTATAGGTATAGTTGGCATGCCAAGAGTCAAGGGTTACCTATGTTCTTCGGGACATATGGACAAATTACCTATATTCTTCGGGACATATAGACAGATTACCCATGTTTTTCGGGACGTATGGACAAATTACCTATGTTCTTAGGGACATATGAACATATTATTATAAGAGTTGGGGTGGCAGTATATGTGTGCACAACCTCAAAGTACTCATATACCTTGAGTTCTCAGTAATGTACATGGGCCTATAAAAGATATCAAAAGTGTTTGCATTATTATATGATATCGTGTTATTATTGTTTACACTGAATCACATGTGTACATGGGCTAATAAAGAGATAATAACAAATACAATATATGTGATGTATATGTTTTTGATGATATGAAATGTGTTACAGGACATATATGATGTTATGTGTGTTTCTTTGTAAAATGATATAGGTGTTATATGATATACAGAAATGATAAGTACAAGATCATATGATAAATGAGTTATTGATAATGATAGAGATCATGATAATGATGTTGATGTTGATGTTGATAATGATGGTATATGTGCATGTATTCATTCTGTTATATGAAATGTTCTATGGTTTCTATTATATGTTTTATATGCCTCACTAAGTCAACGACTTAGCGTGTGATTGTTTCACACGTAAGTTCCGAGAAGAAAAATGAGTAAAGTTAAGCAATACAGGCCAGTTTCTCCTTTCCAAAGATCATATCAGAAAAGAATTTAATAGTATGTATTTTGTAATACTGATTGTGGTTGGCATGTAAATAAATATTTGAATCCGATATGCTCTAATCGGTTTTGTAAAATCATATGATTGTATTTTATGTAAATTATTCAGTTTTATTTAGTGAAAGATTTAAAATTATTCACTATTTTGTACAAGTAAATGTTTTGAAAAGTCAATGTGACACATCGGATTCGTATCTGGGTCGAGTAGGGGTTAGTGGTGTTACATTGAGTGCCACATTAAGTGCAAAAATAATTCGATGACCACTTCATTTTTTTTAGAAAAATACAAAGACCTCATGTACCCTTTTGCCAATATAAAAATACTACAAAATTAAATTATTAAAATAAGTTCAATTTAAGGAACACAATGAGTGTAAAAAACTTCAGAGACCACGTTGATTTTCTTATAAAAGTTTAAGAGTTTCAAATACCATTAAGTTAAAAAATTGTTGTTATAATGATTTAAACTCGTGTAAGTTAAGTTAAAAATATAAATATCGTATTTTCCTTTTTTTCAAAATAATTTTAATAAAAATACTGAAAATATATTTTTTATGTTTTCAAATTTTAATTTGTTTTTATTTTCTATAAATAATTTTCTAATTTTACAATCAAACATATTTTCTTCATCATTTTCTATTTTCAAAGAAAATAAAAATAGTATATATTTTCTAGAGCCAAATGAACTCTTATTTATCAATCAAATAAATTAAATTCTAAGAAAGTTGGTAAAAATTCTTAGATAATGGGTTGGGAAAAAAGATTAGCTCATTTAAAGTGTTGGAAAAATATTTATTAAGATAAGATGTTTGCTACAGTATCAATAGGAAGACGCTCACTTATCTGGCTTCTTTGGGAATACATTTGGACCAATCAACGTTTTCTAGATTGTTACTCTGTTAGGTTTGGTGTTCCGACTACATGCAACCTGGGGAGGACACTGTATCTTCCAAGCGTCTTTCCAAAGACGTCAAAGTAATCCGAGTGTCTTTCTACTGACAGTATAAAAAAAACATCCTATCTCAAAAAATAATTTTCTCACCTTAAATGAGCCAAATTATTGAATTCGTTGACCAAATAATCCAGGTATTTTTGTTGTTGAAAAATATAGGTGTTTGAGGATTAATTTAGAATCTATGTTATTTGCTACAGTACGTGTAGAACTCGTCACGAGGGAATGATGAGTTTCTTAAAATATAATAAATAATTGAAACTCGTCATTCCCTCACGACGAATTCCTCGTGTACTATAGCAAATGACCTAGATTCTAAAATAATTTTTCAACACCTAAATTTTTAGAGAAAAAATTTCCACCCACAATATTTCCAAATTTTATTGAATTTTTCCTCTCTGTATCATCTAAAGAATTTTACCAAAAAACTTTAGGCCCACGACACCTTAAAAATCCAATTTATTTAAGCCAATTAACATAGAGATTGGATAGTGATGGTAATAAAACATCTTCACGAATATGGAAGTTAATGTCAGATGTTGTGAGTGATTGAGACAAACCAACCAAATGACTTTATATACAGCTTTATCCCTGTCGCATTTGTTGGTGATTCAGAGGATCGATGTGTCCTGGCTCTGAAGGACAATGCTGTTGGTGCTAACAACTGTTTCCGGAACGTAACGTAATTCGTCGGCAATAGCCTTGATCTTCTTATTAGACAGCATCACTTCCCCAAATGCGTGTCTCCTAACTGATCTATTTACATGCGCAATTGTACTATGGAATTTGCAGCGTACAGGTTTGTGGTCGCTCTCGGTAACGTCCATGCAAGCCTCGTACCTAACCATTAGACATTTGCGCATCAGAAATGAAAACATATAGCCAAAAGCAGCAGCACAACATAGCACTTTGGGAATAAACTTACAGTAAAGTGGAGGAAACTATAGGACACTCTAAACTGCACTCGCCCGTCGGTCCCGCCCTGTTATCACGATATATCACTCGGTCACACCATGCGGGAATACGCTTCTTTTCTCCGGAATCATAACCTTAAAAGGTATAATAAAGTGAATAAATAAGCCAAGACAAGCCAAACGTAGCGAAACCGAGCGACTGTTGTTGTACCTGCCAAGCCTGGACAGTACCTTTCGAACTTGTAGGTGCAGGGCCGGCCCAATACATGTGTCAGATGGGCAACGGCCCAGGACAGCATGTAGGGGCATGGACATCAGTTTTTTTACTATAGTTTCAAATCAAATCAGACTGTGGCATTAAAACTCATTAGTATTATTTTGAAGGAAAAAATAAGTACTTTTAAGGGCAACATGTAGGGGCATGGGTATCAGTTTATAATATAAACGCACTTAGTTTATTAGTATTCATAATTGATTTGTAATGACCTTTTCTACCTTTTAGTATCAAATCAAATTAGACTTAAATGTTCTTCTAATTTCAAATTAAATAGGCCCATAATCAGTTTTATCGATTTAAATTTATTAAAAGTAATTATTTATTACTAAAAATATTGAATTACTATAGTAACATTATAAATCCCGTTACGGTTGCTTCCGCAGAAAGAAATTTTTCAAAATTAAAGCTCTTGAAATCCTATCTTTGAAGCACGATGACTCAAGATAGATTGAACAGATTAGCAATTCTAAGCATCGAACGTCAATTTTTACAAAGTCTTGATTACCGTAAAATAATAGAGGTTTTTGCTTCAAAAAAAATACACGAAAGCATTATTTTAGGTGATATTTGTAGCCTTGTAGGTTTTGGTTTGTATTTGTATTGATATTGTTTGATTATAATTTCTATTACATTTTTGTTTTAAAAAAATTATTCATGTTTTGTCTATTATACGATACAAGTATAGGAGCATAAAATTATTATCTCGCACATGATATTAAAACTCATTGGACCGGCCCTGTGTAGGTGGGAGGGAATCTGATGATGGCCTCACGCATTCCTTGGAAAACCTTACCGGCTTTCATCTCCGCCCTGATCTGATCCTTTTCTCTAAGCCAATCGAAGCATCTTTGAGAAACAAAGTCCCTGGCTTCATCATAAGATATACCAAAGAGGCGGTAGTTAAAATCGCCGCAAAAGACAACCATATCTGCTTCAGATAAATCAAGCTTTGTTTCTTCAGTGTTAACACCTGCAGGCTGTGGAAATGCAGTGGTACTTGTGATCTCGAAACAACTATGTAGAGAAGGTAAACTAAGATAGTTATAATAAAGATATTGAACTAAATCGAGTAGAGCGAGGCTATACATTATTGACCCGAACCGTTTGAACAGAAGCGGAGGCTCCAGCTGCAACACAGAGCACGAGTGGGAAGCCAGAAGAATAAAGCTTCCAAAATAAATATGTGGAGAACGCAAGAGAGCAACAGAAAAACAGTAATCGCACCATACCAGCTGCATTATTGAGCAGATTCGACGACGACAGGCTGAAGATCATATTTCGAAAGATATGATCAAAGTCAGCATTTCGCCGGTTTACTGCCTCCAAATGTGCAGCTAGGTGACAGTTAACAAAGCATATTAATCTTTCATACACTGATCCTCAAACCTACACCTCCCTGCACCATCATTACCCATTCTTAAATCTTCTATATACTCTCTGCAGGTGCAGAGACATCATTGCCTATGTTGTAAACCATGAAAATGAAAGTGATGAAAGTCGAAAACCTTATTGCCAAAAGCTCGACCGAAGCCACACGGAACTGCAGCCGCATCAATGCCCCCCGCATGCATTCTAATACTCTTCCTTACCCTATATATAGCAGATAAAGCTAGGTTCATTAAATGAAATGTGAAAAAAAAGCTATTTTGAGGTAATAGCTACTTACCAAAGAGAAATCAGTAATCCTGCAAGCTGCCTAGAGCCCATACGTTCAAATGTTGTGTTTTCATCTAAGGCCTTTCCAATTGTGTCAAGCCACCAATGACCAATAGAACTCCCTTCAAGTCCTACCTCCACTTATATACAAGAGGTTAACAATGAGGATTTTGTCATTATAGACATGATATCATATATTATATGATATTAAATAAATCTTACGGTTGCTTTAGCTGCAGACATTGCAAGGAAACCTGCGCCCATTTCCACTTCTTGTAAGCCAACAACTACAATGCCAACATCTGATACGACAGAACCCAACCATGACATAAGTGACTCGTGAGAGGCTCTTCCTTGACCAACATTCCACGTTCCAATAAGCATCCTTATTTTTGTCTTGTCTCGAGTAGATATGTTCTTTTCCTGCTAGTTCTTGTCGTAATATGCCATCGATTGGCCCCGGAGATGAGATGCTCCATCCTCGTATACCGCCGTGAGTAGCCAAGCTGAAGATGTAATCGTTTCCGGTTGCTAATTTTATGACAGGACCATTGTGAGCCATCCATCCTGCAACCAGGTTCCCTTCAAGATCCATCACCTGGACCGTCCCACTAACATAGCCTATATAAATCCGTGTTCCGAAAACACAAAAGCATTGTACTGCACAAGGGTGGTGGCTAACATCTTGCAACTGCGTTCCATTTCCATCCCACTGAACGAGTAGGCCATTTGTACATCCACTCCATATGTTCCCATCCGGAGCTAGTACTAGCGCTTCGGTCCTCTTATTGTCTTCTGCTAGGCATAAATGAACCGAACAAATACGAACGTGGTATGTTCATGTTTGTTTGTTTAACTTTAACCAAACAAATGAACGAACATAAATGAACAAAAAATTTCTTGTTCGTGTTCGTTCATTAAGGAACGTAGCTTGTTCGTGTTCGTTCATTTAAATGATAAACGAACACAAATGAACGAACATAAATGAACACAATAAACGAACGTAAACGAATACAATAAACGAACATAAACAAACATAAATGAAAATATATTTTTTCTTTCCTAACAATTTTAGTATTATACTTTATTTAATTGTTTGGGCTTTTTTATTTGTATTTAAAATTAATTGAATTTTAAAATATTTATGGGTATCAGATTAAAATTTATTAGGCTTTAATATTTTAAATGAGTCTAGAGAGATTGAGCTAAACATAAATGAACGCACATAAACGAACGAGCATAAACGAACGAACATAAATAAACGAACATAAATAAACGAACATATTATCGAACGTTCACAAAAACTAAATGAACGAACGAGCCCTCTGTTTGTGTTTGTTCATTTAATTAAACGAACACAAAATCTTGTCCATGTTCGTTCGTTTAATAAATAAATTAACATAAACGAACTTCTCGCTGAACGATTCATTGAACGTTCGGTTCGTTTACAGAACTATCTGCAAATGCCCCGGCCCCTCTAGTTGCTACTCTACGGACAGCATCTGCGGCTCCCATTATACCGTTGCGGGAGCGTTGCAAAAAGCCCCCGGATTTCTCCTTTTTTGTACCGGAAACAAATTTCACCTTCAACTCATCTTCTACGACAGTTTGTTGATCTTGCGGCGTCAACACGATTCTCAATCTGACCGTCGATATTAAACACTTTGAGAAGTTCCTTTGTGCAAGCGTCCCTACAGATCAAATAACTCATCAATAGAGTAGAAACCATGGAAATTGAAAAGCATGTTTATATATACATATCATAGGCCAAACGTACCAGAGAGAGAAGGAAAGAGGCTGAACACACCAAACTTTGGCTCTTACACGGTCGGAAACCAAGCACTTGATATCAGAGGAAGAAAGGTTACAGTTACCATTAAATTAACTTGACTCCTGAGATCAATGAATGCCCTCTCTACCAGTAAAGCAGCCATGTCTTTCTCCTCTGGTCTAAGAGAGAGATTTTTCAATGGATTCCCATGGCCAAATCTTTAATAACACCGCCTTCTCCACCTGACCACTAGTCACTTGCAGCAAAGCATTATGCTTAAAAGTTATCTTTGTAACATACAGGAGGAAGCTTAACCTGTTACTTAATATGATGATGGAAAGAACAGAACCGCGATGCGCCTGCCATGAAAATCCTTCCTTGAAAGGAGTAGCATCATCGGTACGAAGATCCATCTTCCACTACCTGATTTTTCCATCCTTGTGTCAACTCCAAACCAATTTATTTCTACCATCTACCAGCAAACAGATAGTAGGGGGAGTGTTGGCAGACTCTTGAAAAGGCGCAGTTGATAAGCATCCTCGAACCTCCAAAATCGAACCCCACTTTCTAGGCCTGCCCAAAGTTGTGTGTCGGTGCAAGCTATGTTCCTCAAGAACTTCCCTACTTGAGTCTCCATGAGAGGATAGGGCCTGAGCTCCAAGCAAGGTGGGCGCCTGGGGTGGGGTGGCATGCATAGGGACCTTGAAAATAACAGTGCCACCTCCGGAGCCAATGAACTCTGGCAGAGGCCGGAAATTGTGGGATTCATAGAAGGGAGAAGCACCTTCCAAGTAGAGGTTCTTGTCGAGCCTTTCCCTTTGAGAGTGACTAGTGATGATATATTCTTCACCGGAGGCATTGGGAGCATTATTAGAAGTGGAGTGGTTGAAGAACTCGTCATCCCCGAAGACTCGTCATTGTAGAACTGGTAAGTCGGCTTGGGGAAGTCGTCGAGGCTGTGTTTGCGGACTTGGTGGTGACGCTTGTGCGCAGAGTTGGCCCGTAGCTGCTGGCTATAGGAATAGATCTTGCGTTGGGGCGGGACGGAGTTGAGGCCGGCCATGACCTCTCTGTCCTTTTCGTCATCATGGATGTTATGTTCATCCATTATTACGAATAAACACGGAAATGTTAATGAAATGGATGTATTGCAAAAATGGTGATTAATTAACGAAAGATTAACGTATAAAACGTGGCTTTATTTAAAATACGAATTATAAAATCTAACCATAAACTTGGATATGACCACAAGCAACTTGAATATGGAACTTTTAACACAGATCAAAGTTTAAATGGTACGAAGTTTGTAATCTGTCAAAATAACTAAAATGGATAGAATTCTTTCTTGTTACAAAAGAAAAATATAAGATTTCACGTGTTGGAAAAAACAACTGTGATGCTATTTATAATTTATTAATAATAAGTTATATCATTTTACGGATAGATTTAATTTTTGTTTAAAATTGTGTTCTCCCAATCATACATATTCAACAATTCTCTTCATTAAAAAGTTTTAACCCTTCAACTCATTTCTTCTCCTCTATATATATAGGCTAGTTGAGACATAAATCTTAGAGAAACAAGTTACAACTTAGAACTTTGTAATAGGAAAAATATTTAGAAAATTCTTTCTAAATTCGTTATTTTCGGTGATAGAGAACTGCAAGATTATGCTAGACTGATCAGCGTTGTTGTATTTACTTTTTTGATCGTTTGTTGTTGTAACCTAGGACACCGACATCCAACGTTAATCAAAACACCAAGGAGATGGCGAACATGTCTTAAAGAAACTATTTATATAGCCGTCAACCAAAAAATTCTTCTGTTTATTTGATTCTACTCATTTGATTCCATGTCTAAATGTGAGTAAACAAGTTTTGTTTCTCTATTTTAATTTTGTATTAATTTTGTTTCGTTCAATTATAATATTTGCTTATTGTTATTATTTTATTTATCGATTAACATTTTATCTAATATAATGGACTTAAAAAAAGTACAATGAAAATATAGTATTAACAAGAACTATCATGTGTAAGTCTTACAATTCAGATGAAGTTTGTGAATGAAATTAATTGCCTTGATCTTGAGCTCAAACACCTTTTTGCATTGCTCCTCGATTAGCCAACGACCGTCGTCACAATTCATAGGGAGGGGTTGCCTACAGCTCTTTTCCATCTTCCAAGCTTCTCTTTTCCCTGTTGAAGGAACTAGTATATAGTGATCCTTTTATATATGGTTCACAAATACAGTTAATTAAATCACTAGCCCTATATTAATGGCTATCATAGTACATACAAGTCCAGAAAAGCCAGTGAAAATTACAAGAAATAACACTCAAGGAGATCAGTCTGACAAGAACCTAGTACTGAAGCAAGTTAACACTGAGTCTTTGGCCACAAGTATTATACTTTTGAGTTCCTTAATAGTATAAAATATATTCATTCTTCTCTTCTATTTACCGATGAAGGCATCAAATATAACCAAGACTAGAAATCTATATTCACCGAAAATACTAATCAATATATATGTATAAAACACATTAGTTTTACACAGATTTAAAATCATTAGATAAGTGAAAATAAATGACTAAGATTGACTCATTGTTTTTTTTCCAATGAATATATTTTCATTTCCTACTGTTAATCTCAGTCTTATGCTCTCATTCAATGATCCTAAATATGTGTAAAACTAAAAGAATTTTACATTGTGTAACAAGATCCTATCTCTATATATATATATCCACTAGAAATTGGTGGGGCTCCGATAATAAGTCTGTCACAACCCGCTGACCTACAAGGTATTCTCATTTCCCTGGGCGCTCGCATTGAGCTGGGGTCAAGCCTTGATATTATCTTCTTTTAATGTCTACGAGTTTCTTAAAGTTCGATAGATGCAGAAAATGTAAAATTACTTTTAAAAATAAAAGTTTTCAAATGTGACATTACTTGACATATTATTGAAAATGATATATTATTTAGAAACAAAAATTTTATCAAATTGTTCTTGTGATATATTTTCTTTTTAACAACTTAAAAACTTATAATATCAAATTAAAAATATTTACATAAAAATCAAAGAATTGTTTTTGTTACATTAATCTAATTTTTAAATATATATATATATATATTTAACATATTGTTTATATAATTAGTATATTAAATAATGTTTAAAAATTCATATAATTAAATATCTTATATTTACTTTTGTCATAGTATGTAATATAACTTTAAGTGTCTATGTCAATAATCTCTAGAGCATGTGGTTAAAAAATTTTAGTTGACACCTATTCTTTCCCCTAGATTGTATCTATTAGAAGCAAAATTCCCCTTCCCCTCTCCTAGGCCGAATTTGTTAAAAAAAATCTTTAAGTGTCTATAATAATGTTGTTTTTCAACTTCTGGAGAATCCAGAATTAAGATAATTCCAAAATATTGAGTTTTAACATGTTTATTACTGAATCGAATTTGAGTAACTTATAGTAATTTCATTATAATAAGCTTGCAAGGCAAACTCTCTTATAAATAAACTCAAATTTGAATAAAGTTTACATTATCTCAATCAAATTTATAGTATGAGCTAGAAATGTAGATAATTTGTTTAAAAATATTGATATTAACACAATATTGATAAAAATATATTAAGTATTAGAGCGAACTACACATTTAATATCCCAACTATCATTTTTATTTTGTTTCAATCACCTAACTATTTATCTCAAAACCATATCTAACATTATGTTTTGGTTTCATTTTAATCACCCAACATTCAAAAATTAACAACACTGCTAATGTGATTTTTTATTTTTTTCGACGATGATGTAACATTATCTTATGATGACACATCAACATCATCATTAATTTTTTAAAGGCAAATGATCAAAATGAAACCAAAACTAAGTTAAGTATGAAATAAAAATATTTAATAAATTTACACCACAAATAATTAGTTATCTAGTTAAAAATATGCAATACATGAACCAATATGAACAAAACATGTTATTTCAAGGGAAATTTTATCTAAAATGACAAGAATTGACAAATACATAAGGAATGCATGGAAATGACGTTCTCGTAATCTTGCCAAAAAAATATTGTTTGTAATAATTTTTTCTATCTAGTGGGAATGATGACAAACCAAACATGAGAATGAGATTTCAAAAAAAAGATAATTATCCATAATAATGTTTTTTTGGAACTAAACACCCCTTTAAAGATTTATCATGGGAACACGCGCCATCCTAGGTTCAAACCCAAGACCTCAGATAGGGGTCTATTTCACAACGTTGGTCCCATTTGATCTAATACGAAGAACTCGCGTTAGAATCTAATGATGTGCATATTTGTGTGACAAATTCTTGAGGAACCACATGGCATCCATGTAGAAATTAGTTAAGAGAACTGTTGATTAGTTGTAATAATTAGTAAGTTGTTGATTAGTTAATTGTTAGTTAATGAGTTAGAAAGCTATTTAATCACATATATATAAGTAAATCTTAGCGTAAGTTAATCAACATGTAAGATAATGATAAATCCATGAATGTGTTTTGTTGCGTCTGTATCTATTGGAACAGATCAAGAAGAAAAAATCAACCGGTCTACAAGAAGACTAGTGAGCAGTAGCCTTAAGTGTATACTTTATAATGGCATTGCATGAGGATATCTTATATATACTGTTGAACAATCTAACTGGTTTGCTCCTTTTTTGGCATTGTGATATTTAGTTCACGTTATTGAAAGTCCAATTACAGCTTCATACGAGGTACAAATATAGCTTTTGCAACCTCAGACTGACAAGTTTATCGACTCAAAAGCAAAAACAAGCTAAGAAGTTAGCATACCTTTCTAGTTTCGATGGCCAATTCATTGTCTACAACAGATATTGCCTTAAAGCCCATTGGATGCAACACCTTTTCATAGCTGCATGGTTACAAAGTTCCATCAGACAGAGATGGATCATTCTCATATCAGCAGATATACATCTCCTCCCTATTTGATCAAATTTTACTAGCAATGGCGCGGAAACAGGATTAGAAAATACTTCTAAGTTTTAACATAATCTAGATAAAAGCAGAAAAAGAGGTGGCAGAAAACTACTCTTCAATTGATACTTTATAAGGAGGTCCACCAGCATGATCATCAATCTGCATTAAGAAATTAGTAGAGTAGTAAAATCACACTTCAGTTACCATAAATTGTGTAGAATGTTTTTTTTTTGTAACCATAGCTACGTATAATTGGTGAAGAACTGAACGGAAGAAATAATAAAACCACAAAAATTATTACTGGAAACATCAATGTAATAAGCTCTCCGTCCGGTTTTAAAAGGTTTTGGATTTGCTGTGCCCACGCTGATCTCATATCTGGCTGAATGGCACAAAAAAACCTGCAAATTCATAAGATTATGATGAAAAAGAGATTTTCCTAGTGGGATAACTGCCCCTTAGAGATAACTTACGTGTAATCAAAAACAAGATCAAACAAATCTGTTGGGCGCCAGGAGAAAAAATCTTCCTTCAAGAAAGTAGAATGATCTACATTCGGTGATGAGGAAGACATCTATATCGACAACCAAACATACCATTAGAATAAGCAATGCCTCAGAAAGACTAAAACAAGCAAAAATACCTAAAATCGGTGCTACCGATACTATTCTAAGAATCTTGTTAAAGTGGGAGGAGTTTAACCTGCTTTGCTTTCTTTATGGCCTCCTCTGATATGTCCAGCCCAACAACATGCCGTCCAGTACATGCCATTGCCACCACATCATATCCCTGCATGTTTTGAGCAGTACTTTTATCCCTGTTTAAGTCCACATGATGATAGCTATTGCCATTGCCAATTTGAATAGTGCATGAAGCTGTTTTCTTTTAACAATTAAGGCATACTGCAGAGAATCACAACTTACAGTGCCACATCCAGGGACGAGAGCCCTGCCCATGGGGAGCGATCCCGTGTTATGCAGATGTAAAACAACAGGCGTGGGGCTGCCTAAATCCCAAGGGGTGACTCCCAGCTTCCAGGACTCTTCCCATCCAGCTAAAGATTAAGTGGAAAGATAATCATGACATGGTGTGTGAGTTGTCATCGTCCCAAATGAAAAAATTTCATACGAATTTCACAGAATACCAAGAGAATAATATTAAAAAAAAAACTGATACAGCAGAACTAGTATAACATATAAGCAAAACCCCCATACAGCAGAACTAGTATAACATATAAGCAAAAGCCATACATCAAAACTAGTATAACATATAAGCGAAACCCTTAATTGCTTTAGAAAAGAAAGAACATCTATTAACTATACAACAATAACCAAAGTGAAAAATGAAACAAACGGAAAACTGGGAAACAGCGATCTGGGAGTGATTGTTGGGAGTTTAAAGGAGAATTACTAGATGGGTTTGCATTAAGGAGTTGTTGGACATTTTGTACGAGAGTGTTGGATTCAAAGCTGGTGTTAGTAGTGCGGCATTGGTTGTCCATGGCAAGGGTTGCTCCGAGCGGGGTGGATGGCGCTGCCTGATTACGAATCCGGAGGGCGAACAATAACGACCTGCTCCAAGTCAACTCCAGAAAACAGGTGGGCGTGTTTGCGTTTGAGGGTTTTTTCTGTGGTAAAAAAAGTCTCCAAATAATATTCTAGATTTTAAACTAATCCTAAAACAGAGCGCTTAATTAAATTTTAAAGTATAAAATTAATGTGTAAAGTATGCAAATGGTCCCAAATATAGAGTGTTACTTTTTTGAGTACTTCGATTATTAAAAGTTAACAAATAATCTATTGACTATAAGATATTGTTTTGTTGAGTTCCGACTATTAACAGTTACAAAATGGTTACTCGACTATTCATATGTTCTAAATTCGTCATTTTTTTGTTAAAAATTGGCGGTTGTCTGAGTTGGATGTTAATATGTTGATTGTGATATGATAAAATATGATCTCAAAATCGTTTGAGTTATATTTTATGGATTGATTTTCCATTTACATTATGTCATCGAGTCAGTGTTTGAAATATTATGTCATCGAGTCAGTGCTTGAAAGTAACGACAATGTGAGTAGACATCATTAAAATATGATTTTGTCATATCCTAATCAACATATTAACGTTAAGCTCATCTTACATTTTGAATGTTCCATATTAAATTTGAACTAAAATTTTAACACCGCATCTTTCATTAAACTAACGAGAGGATTTGGTTAATAATATTAGGAATGGTTGAAATATTTGAATTTAACATGTTTTGATTTGATCTAATCTTATAGAATATCTTTTTCTTAATTAAAATTAGAGAAGGTTGGATAGATTTTATGAAGGAGATTCGGCTTAAAACCGAAACGAGTTTAGGATAAAAAATCATAACCTACCCTGACTCAAATAATTATTATGTAAAATTGGATAGTTCTGGAAACTAGAGGGACAAAATTAGATATTTAACCCATTTTTATAGACTTAAATACATTTTAGTCCACATAAATTTATTTATTATAATAATATTTGTTTAAATTAAAATTTAAGAGTTTAAAATTAAAGATTCTTAATTATTTGATAATGAATGTTCAAACGCTCTTATAGATGTATTTAGTTTTCGAGACCTCTAGAGATAACAATCAACACTAATGTCACTTAGTTCGTGCGATTTTAATGCTTTAAGATTAAAGATTTAAATAAACATAATTATTAGGGGTGTTCAAATTAATTTGTTACCATTAACCGTAACTGTTAATCAGTGTAACTGTTATTTTTATAGGTTAATTAACCGAACTATTAAGGTTTAACGATTTCTATTAACCGGACCGTTAAAAGTGTCTGTTAATGGTTATGGTTACAGTTATGAATTTTGATAAATGATTAATCATCAGTTAACCGTTAATAAATTATAATTATTATATTTTTTAATAATAAAATTATAAATAAGGATTTGTTCGATTTTTAATAAAAATAATTCTGTTAAGAAAAAAAATGAATATTTAGATCTGGTCCATACCTTAAAGTCCGATTAGAAATAAGGCATCGACACTTTAAATTAAACATACCAGATGTAGAAATTTTCTTTTCTTTCCGTATAGACTTCGAATCATTTGTATGCCTTGCAGAAATCGAAGTCGTTCTAAATTGTTTGAAAATATACTGCTGTATAACGAGACATTAGTATTGACTGGATAATAATAAAATAAATAAGAAATAGATTAATCATGTTGTGGTATTAATTGTTACCTTAGAAACGAATTCGTCGTGATGTATGTAATTCCTATATGGGTAAATGACCTCCCTGAAATTAACTCGGTTCTCTCGTACACTCAAAAAATGAAATGTACTTAGGTGGTACTACTATTCTCTAAGAAAGAAAACTTCGAAGAAATTAAAGAGTTTTTGAGCGTGAAAAAAAATTAAAGAGACAATTCAATATTTTTTTAAATAATAAAAGGTTAAAATAAGCTTTCTCTTTATATAAAGTATGGATAAAATAGTAAAAAATTCAATAACAGTTACAAAATAATTAGTTAACATAAATGTTATTTTAATTATGATAAACATTATTTTGTAACAGCTAGAATCGTAAAATGTAAATCTTGATCAATAATATTTTATTATGAGGATATTGTCTATAAAAAAAAAGCACACACGATACGAGACCACGCTAAGAGATTCCTACCCAATGTGATTTTTTTTGTATTACGAAGAGTGCGAGCAAGTTGTTCCACGTGACAACCATGGAGACAACGACAGGTGCAGGGTCTATCTTTTGAATTATTGCTTCACAATTTGGATGGGACGTCTATCTTTTGTGCAGTCTGATCTTCTATTCTTTGCATGTAGGATCAAGTTCGAAAGAAAAAGAGGTCGAAGCTTTGATTCCATGTAAAGCCCATAGGGTTATCCGAATATAAAGAGAAGGCACTAAAAGCTCTTGAGTTAGAATTGAAGGCCATCATAGAGAAAACTAAGATTTAACGTCAAACCGCTGATATAATACACAAGTTGTTGATTTAATTTCAAGTTTCTAATTTAATAAACTTTAGTTCAAAAAATTTTGAAATTTCAATATTTGTCCCAAAAAAATAAACTTAAAACATTGAAACTGGAAAAGCAACAACTTTCATATAATGCAAGGACTAATATCAGAACTTTACAACTAATTTGAACCAAGATCGAAGTTTTAGAATCTGAAAAGACAAGAATTAAGAATATCAAATATGAACTAATACCACAACTTTTGTATAATTGGAGAACTAACAAGATTGAGAGATGAATATTCCACTGAACCAAATGAGTTGCAACAGCAAGCACGATCACGTAATAACCATTTGTCATCAGAATCGGATTACAGAACTAGTGCATTTGCTCTCTTCACAAACAAATAAGAATATAACCAACTATTATTAGCAATCAAAATTGATTACAAAACATCAACACACTGGTGTAGTGGAGACGCCATAACTCTTTTACCTAAGTAACTTGTACGCTATCTTGGACACTTTTACTACTGATCCTCCCCATCTGAGCCATCAACAGCTCGTGCACCTTCTTTGTCAGCTGCATCGGAGAATCATCGCAAACAAAACTGACTGTAAATCAGTGACAACTTTGATAAGCAGCACAAATATTTACAGACACTTGATGTTCAAATCTAACAACTTGGCTTAGAATACTATGCAAGAACATTGAAGACCGTTAGAGCTGATGAATTGGGTTTCATATTCTCTAGTGTCTGTAAACTACTTCCTAGGACTCTAACAGAATCTCATCACCTTTTTCTTTTCTTTTTTTGTAAACTTAGCTCGAAACATTCGCTTCCTGATTTGTAATGGCAAAATGAAATTGTAGGATATAAAAAGCAATGCTCCATTTTATGCAAACATTTTTTTATAGGAATAGGAGGTCTCATTAAAAAACTCCCTCTTAGTCAACCTTACCCCTAAGGTAAGACCCAACTAGCGGAAGGAGGAAAAGAGTACCTCCATTTATTAATGATAGCCAAGTTACATAAGACTTAAAAACACTTTTACATACAATATAAGACCTCACACACTCCTCTAGCTTCTTAGCTCAGAAACAAACACCAACTGAAACAGACAAAATCGTCACCCAATCCCCTCTTTTGCTAGCTTGTCAGCCTCACAATTACAAGACCTTGGAATCCACCTAACAATAAAATTTCTAAAAGAAACAATAGATACAATTTCTTTAACAAAGTTTGAAAGGAAAACAAGAACCAAAGCTTGGTCTTTGATCCAATCCACTACAAGCTTGCAATCACTTTCAATAATGAGTCTGCCCTTCAACAACCATTCTGAAGAAACAAAGATACCAATGCCTCTTTTAATAGCTTTCAGCTATGCTAAATAGGGATGAGAAGGACCAACATTTTCTGAAAAAGATATAAGTGTAACCCGATTCCAATCCCTGAGAAGACCCCCTATTCCAGCAACTCTCCCAACTCTACTAAAAACCCCATCCACATTCATCTACTGGAGGAGGAATCCACCAGCACACAGGTCTGAGTAGTTCATTAGAAGCAGAGATACTATCTGCCAAGGAAGGATCACCAATTAGAGAATCCACCTTAATAGAGGAAAGAGGATATTTTGCTAGAAACCATCTTGCTAGCCTTAACCGAACAATGAAAAGCAATGAAAGTCTGTCTAAATTGCCATTATCAAAGGTAATTTCATTTCTAATTCTCCAAATTGACCATAACACTACACCCGGAATAAACTTCCAGATAACCGAAGTAGGCCTCAAATCAGACCAAGAACTAAGTAAGGATGGAGGGTCAAGTGGAAAAGCTAGACTAATACCCCAATAACAAATTAGTTTATTCCACAGCTCCCACGAAACTTGACAGAACAAAAAAAGATGCTGGACTGATTCATCGCAAAGGTTGCATAAAGGGCAGAGAGTATTCTCCCCTATAGGAACCCCCCTTTTCATCAATTCCATTCTAACAACAACTTTTTGATGAGATAACTGCCAAAGGAAAGTCTCCACTCTAGGAGGGACTAACCCCAACCAAACATAGTTTCTCCACTGATATGTATCCTCATAAACAGACTCTAGAGATTTCCTGCACTCTTTGACAGAAAACAACCCCTCCCCCAAGCCATCCCACAGCAAACAATCCTCTAAAGACTCAATCAATTTAATGTCTTTAAGGCTATTCAATAACTCAACCAACTGCAACACTTCCCAATCACATAGATTCCTCCTCGTTTTAATATTCCACTCCCATCCATTCAAGTCAAAACTTCCAAAATCAGCCACATTGCCACCTTTGTTAGTAGAAAGTGCAAAAATCCTAGGAAAAAGTATTTTTAATGGACAATCCCCAAGCCAAGTATCTTTCCAAAAAGAGAGATTTTCCATTCGCTATTTGTATTTTTGCATGAGATCTAAGGCAACCTCCAATGAAGTCATTCTTTGAGAAGTTATTGACAATTCCCCTCCAAATCCACGAGTCTTTTTGAGAGAGGGCCTTAGTGATATTCAAGGAATGACAACTCACATTATGTTTACTACAAAAGAATTTCTTTCATATCGAATCTTTCTCATTTGCAAACTTCCATACCCACTTCTCCAACAACGCTCGATCGGTAAGATTCAAATCAACAACTCCTAAGCCTCCACCACTCAACGGCTTACAAATCTTTTTCCAACTAACCCAATGCATTCTCTTCTTCTCGCCCCTTCCACCCCATAGAAAATTCGACATCAAAGAATTTAACTATTGAGAAATAGTAGATGGCATCTTGAAAATAGATAGGTAAAAAATGGGTAAAGATGAAAGTACCGACTTAATAAGCACCAATCTACCAGCCATGGATAAAGATAAAGCTTTCTACCTCGCCAATTTTCTACTAAAATTCTCTATGACCGGCTCCCACAACTTCTTTGAATTCTTTTTTGCCCCCAATGGAAGGCCTAAATAAACTGTCGGGAAAGAGCCAATTGAACAACCAATATCCCTCGCCCATTCTTCAAGTAAGTCATTCTCCATATTAATACCATAAAGTTTACTTTTGGCTAAATTGAGATGGAGTCCCGTCATTAGGCTAAAAAATCCTCAAAACTCTTCTAACATTCTTGATCTGAGTAATAGAGGCTCGACAGAATATAATTAGATCGTTCGCAAACTGAAGGTGTGATAAATTAAAGGAATTTTGATCATTGCCGAACGAAAACCCTTGAAACAGTCCCAAATCCACTGCTTTTGTCAACATCTTGTGAAGTAATTCCCCAACATCATTGAACAGAATAGGAGAGAGGCTACATCCTTGCCTTAATACTTTAACAATAAGAAATTTTTTTGTAGGGGACCTATTGAGTAGGACCGATATAGAAGTTGTGGAAATACACTGTGTGATCCAAGAACACCACCTATCACCAAAACCCATCTCTTTCATTAACCTTATAACCAATCTTCCATTCCACTGTGTCATACGCTCTGCTGAAGTCTACTTTAAAGACAACCCCTTTAAGCCCTTGTTTCCTCCAACTATCAAATCCTTCATTGGCCACACAAGCACATTCCAACAATTGTCTCCCCGGAATAAATGCAAACTGATTAGGACTAATAATATCTTTGACACAAGAAATAAGTCTCTTTGAAAGCACTTTTGATAGAATTTTATATAGGCTGCCCACAAGACTAATGGGTCTATAGTCTTCTATACTCTCCGGATTACCTTTCTTTGGGATCAAGGTAATAAAAGCGTGATTAACCCCGTGTACCCACTCCTTTCCTTCAAAGAAATCTGAAAAAAAACTCCATAATCTGCTCCTTCAAATGTTTCCAGTATTTCTTATAAAAACCCATGGTAAAACCATCCGGACCGAGAGCTCTATCAGAAGAAGAAATTGCATTCCACACTTCTTGCTCTGTAAATTCCTCCTCCATATAAGGCCTTTGAGCTGCTGATATTTTCATAAAATCAAACTCTAGGCCCTCAACCTCTAAAGCTGCTTTTGTGTTGTAGGCAGTCTTGAAAAACTCATAAACACTGTTTTTTATCTTAACTGGATCCGAAATTACCACCCCTTCAATTTTCAGAGAATGAATAGAATTGACACTATTTCTTTTCATAGCACTAAGGTGAAAAACCCTTGTATTTTTTGTCTCCGTTTATGATCCATCTATTTCTTGAATTCTGCCACCAAATGCTTTCCTCGATCCTTAACAATCTCCACAGCTCATTTTTGAATTCAATCAACTGATCCCATTCCCCCGTAGACAACATTCCACCTTGTGACTTTAAATCCAAGTCGTTTATTTTCACTTCAAGCAGCAAAATGACTGCTGCCAGCCCTAAATGACTGCTGCCATGCCAATTTCTGATCATCTTCTTCGCATTTTTGTAACAGCCTGAAAATCCCCCCTCCATTCCTCTTCTTCTTCTCATCAACCATACAACCTTCAACCAAATCATCAAACCCTTTCTCCTCTAACAGAAAATTAAAGAACCTAAAGGGTTTGGGGCCCCAATTGTGACTAACATCCTCCAGCAAGAACAAATTATTATCTGAAATTGATTTTGGTAAAAGGCATTGTGAAATCCTAGGAAAGATGTTCAAAAATCTGCCACAAATTAGAAATCGATCTAGTCAAGATACACATTAAAATCACCCACAATACAAACTGGCAAATTCAACAAATTAACAAAACTCAGCAACTCCTCAAAGAATTCCTCCTTTTCAGCTTCAATAACAGGTCCATAGATATTAATGAAGACAAACTCCTTTTGGCCATTCAAAAAATTCCCCACTAATGCGATAAACCTACTATGAACATGCTGGTTAGTAACATTGAAAATGTTTTCATTCAACATACTAATCAATCCACCCTTAGACCCTTGTGCAGGAGAAACCATCACCCTTCAGCAAATTTCCTCCAATCCTCCTTATAATCGACGCATGACAGTGATCAAGTTTAGATTCTTGAATAAAAATCAAAACAGGTTTGAACTTCTTAACTTGCCTTGCAACTGCTACAGATTTTTCCCTCCTTCCTAAACCTCTAATGTTCCAAGTAAGGATACTAAACTTCTGCATATACTGACTTCAAACCCAACCACCAAAAATATACCCTGCAAACCAGCATATCACCCTTCCCTTCCTACCTCCAAACCATTTTCAAGACTCACAATTTTATCAATAAAAGCCTTCTTCCCTTCCTTGAAAGAAATACCTAACATCTGACACACTTCCCATGTGGCTATTGCTTCCTCAAACAACTTCGAGAAATGAGATGAAGCAGTAGAAATATTAACCATTTCCAAAGCTTCACTGATTAGAGCTCTTCTCTTCCTTCTTTTATTAAATCGTGTCCCTGAAGCAGTATAAGAAGCTGCTGCCAGACTCTCTGAATGATTGCTACAAATTAATGGGACATTAGGTGTCTTCTGAACATCTATTGAACAATTGATATCCTTTTCCTGTCCAACTCCCCTATATTCTGAAGAACTCTGCTGAAAATATCTGCTTTCGTTTACCTTCTGTCCTTGTTTCGGATTAACCTCTGAACAAAATAATTTTGTTTCGTTATTTGCACCTAACCAAATTCGTCTATTCTTGACCTTCTATAGACCCTAGCATATCGACCTCTTTCTCTCCTACCACCAGGTGCACTTCTAATTGACAGACATGCATAAACTGAATGTCCCATTTTCCAACTTTTAGAGCTCTTCATAGATCCTTCATTAATTTCCTCCTGCCTGAAACTTTCTTATGCTATCTTACCACGATTAGTAAATTCACCACCCTAGCCTTCCTCATTATCCTCTTCTATAATATTGCAACTATCATCCTCCATTAATTCATAAAGAGACTGGAACTTGTTTTGCTTATCTAGCCCATCCCACTTAATTTTAACAGCAGGCCCAGCTGGAATTACTTTAGAGACTGGTGAAGATGATTCCCCATTAGAATCAGATTGGGCTGAATGTAATTGATCCACTTCCTTTCGCAACCCAAGCCCCGCATAATCTCTATAGGAATTAGACTCAAATTCAAATTCAAAAAGGTCTGACAACCCATTAATTATAGGTTTCGTGTGGGACTTATGTTTCAGAGATTGTTCCCCGCCACCTTCTAACCTCCCACTTTCTTGTCCCTGCTATAGCCACATGTCCACCTTTGACCATACTTCCTCTGCTGACTTCTCCCACTTGTCTTCTTCCTTCTCTGAGCTAGCTCCTTCATCCTCCTTCGAAAAATCATCACTGTTCCCATCAACAGAATACTTCTACAACTCATCTCCGGTTCCAGCTTGGAATTTGTTACACTTCGGTCCCATATTGATTTTGACTTTAAAAGATCTTCCATATGACCCTACATAAGTATATTCGGGTATATCAAAAGGACTTGCTACCCTTAACAGTAATCTCGCTGATGAAAGATCATCTCTATTCTTTGTCTCCTCCATGATACTCACGAGCTCTCCCCACCTTCTTGCAAGTTTCTCCAGAAAAGGTACAGACCAGCTAAGAAATGGTAGCCCCATCAACTCTACCAAGCAGTACGCCAATGGAATTGCTTCGTTCAACAATGGAGATAACCACTTAAACCACTTAAACCAGAGGAACAACTTCTCTCTAATGTTCGACCAAACCTTTAAGAAATCTTCATTAGAACTGAATATAACGATATAAGCATTCCTAACGTATCCCCATCTTACTATTTTGACCTCATAACCCTCCTTCGCCAGAGCCTTTTTCACCATATCAGACTGAAGAGGATATTTTAAAACCCCTGTTAAAGAATTCTTCACCCAGCTTGAATCTTCAGAAGGAATGTGCATTTCCCATACGTTCCTTAACCCATTTGCTTTCAAATTTTGTCCTCCTTTAATTCCCGCCCTGTCATGCTCCGCTCTTTCCTCCACATTCACCACCTCCTTATACGTTCTACCATCCCTCAGGCTACTCGGCTTTTCCATAACCTCCTGCTGCCTACCTTCCTCCCCTCTCACTTGCTTATTACCTTCCACCTGGAACTTTTTGTCATCAGTTGCTCTTCTCCTTTCCTTCTTATACTTTGCAACCCCAACTGAGACTCTCTTCCCATCTATCAGCATTCCATTGACATTCTGAATCGCTCTTCTACAACCTTCCTCCATCGCATATTGCACAAAGGCGAACGTTGATGACTTATAATTTGGTTTCACTATAAAACTTGGAATAAAAACCCTTAACACACGAGCATAAATATTGAAGCTCTCTCTTAACTCTCTTCTAGTAACTCTCTTACTAAGATTGTCTACGAAAACAGTCCATTCCTTATCGGAAGATGAACGACCTGTCACAAACTCTCTATTTCTCTCTCTGCCTTTCTCACTCATTTTTTACTTCTTGATATTGTTAGAGATCAATAATGTCAAATTTAGCAAGATCAAACAAAGGTACTGCCTAATTATATTTTAACAACCTTAGTATTTGTTGTATTGTTATTGCATGCATGATACATCTCCCTGTGATTGTTTCAGTAATTTATCTCCATTTCCTAAAGCACTGATTGATCGAGTATTTTGCTTTTTCTCCATTTTATGCAAACATGACTAGTAAGGAAGATTCAAGGAAGTAACCTCATTGACTCCCTCTTCATTTTTTACCGATACACGGATTGCACCTTCAGGGCCTATTTTACGATACTTGGCCAATTCAAGATGATCAGCTTCCCCATCTTCTGTGATGAAGACTACAGGAGATTCTTTCAACAGATCACATTTTGAGATAACATCAAGCCATAGATGATCGCCGAACCTTTTACTGATCTCTTTGTATACCATGAACTGCATACGGTAGTGTAAAAATATAACCATAATGTTGAAAGGTCTGAAATACAAACTTAGGAGGACTTCATTGTCCCTCGAGCAAACATAAATTTTGATATCTACACAATTCAGTGTAAACATTTTAAATCTCAGATTTTACATTGGCATAACTTCTTTTCTCATACCTGATCAGACGGCGACATACCACACTCTCCTGATAAATCATGAACATAAAGAATTGCTGTTGGCAAATGTGAGAGCACAGCAAGTGTTAACATTTCCAAATTGTTCCTGTCTTCTGCAATGGGGTAGGGAAGAGGACAGTTAAAAGATCACCTCCGACATAAAAGAACTGCAGATATCATGTTGATGAGAATATTTAGTGTTGGGCTTAAAAGACAGGAGTCAGCCTGTTTACCAGTCAACTAGCATCTAACAAAAGTGTTGGGTGTCTTGAAAACACTTTTGGACATTAGGTTTGGTACATGACTTCGGATTCTATAAACAAATAGCATTAATTGCTTTGCAACAAAAACAAGAATTTTAAAGAACGATGCAGTCACTACCAAAAAATAGTTATAATAAAACCTTTCTTGTCTCAACCTTTTGGACACTAGGTTTGGTACATGTTTCTGAATTCTTTACCCAATCAACTCAGGATTTTATATATAATCTCATCAACTCAATCTGAACTTAACAATCAAAGTCACAAAGGCATTTTGAAGCCTTGAAAAATGTGGTCAAATTTTAACAATCAAAGAAGCCCCTTCAAAACCACTTGCATGCACACTGGTAACTGCCTGCCTAGTTCGCGTGTGCACAGTGATAGCAAGAATTAACAGAGATGGAGAAATGCTGGCCAAGATAATTCTTCAGAATGTATGAAATCAATAAATGAGAAAAAAGAACCTAATGAGTTTCAAGATTCATTACCATCACATCTCTTCAACAAGCCTGGGGTGTCAGTCACCTGGAATGGGATTTTAAGGGAATTATGAAAGGTACAAGCTCATAGCACACAAAATCTTATAAAAGAACTCACCTGAAAATGCTGGTAGTCTATAGCAATATGACCCATCAGAATTCCTCTTGTAGTAAAAGGATAGTTGCACACCTAAGATGGATGAAAAAGGTCACAAAAAATAAACGGAAAATCGTATATAATAATAGTGTTTCAGTACCAATGGTACTTGATTGTATATTGATTTTATATAAACCCCAGACAGTTATCCTCCTTGGTTTGTTTAATTCTTTCCAGTTTCCACCAGGCAAAACCAGACTATGCTTGGTATATCACCTATTTCAAATGTAAAGAGACCAAAGGCTACCGTTTAAACCTGTACAAAACTTCTTTTCTAACTTACATCTCACAGCTTTCTGAAATCCCCAAAACAAGTTCAGAAAATTCACAACCAGTCACACATCCAACTTAAATTTCATAAAAAAATAGCAAATTTATAGATTTATGCCCGAAAATATACAAAACTAAGCAATAATAGTACAAAACATGAGAGAAAATAAAGACCATACATACTTGAGGATAGATCGCAAGAAATACCAGGCAAAGAAAAGGAAAGGAAAAAAGCAAAACATTAGCATGGCTCTGTGAGAACTAGACAAAGAAGGGAGGTCCTCCGGCATGGTATTTGGAAACATGTTAATCAGAAGACTACCCTCTCTTAGAATCCATATAGAAAATTTTAGTCACTAGTATGGTATTTGGCATGGCATGTCAACCATTGAGTGAAACCATTTAATCAGACTCAGTGACTTACTTGTCAGTCTAGCTCTTAAAGTATTGAAGAGAACATGTAGATAGATATCATAAATTATCAAACCCATTTATTAGCATTATTCCCTCTAGGCTCTGTTTTCTTTTTCCTCCAGTTAGGACTTTAGCCTTTTTTTATATATAAATCACGTATATTAATTTATTTGGACAGACAAATAATTTTAACTTTTAGGAGACCACAACATCAAAGGCACTCAGATTACCATTACCAATCCAATGAACACAGTGAACACAATAAGATACTCAGCTAAGTAAATATCTTTCGAACCAAAAATTGCAAGTAGTGGAGCAAACCTCAGGCTTTCCTGTTGAGAGGAGACGGACCAATGATGACTTCCCCACATTTGGTGCCCCAACAAGACACAAAGTTGGCATTTCTAGATCCACAACTGGCATGGCCCGCAAAATCTGGAAACCAAATAATTTGAAGATAAACCATTTTACATATTCCACTTGCAATAAAATGAGATTTCAAGGCTACAATTAATATTCAAGCTCAAAAGTCAACAAGAATATACTTTTTTTTATAGGAATAGTAGGCCTCATTAAAAATCCCCTTCATGATTAACGGAACTTGAAAATAGTTCCTTAATCAGCGGATGGAGGAAAAGAGTGCCTTAGGAATTCATTAACCTCAAAAAATTACAAAGTAATACAAAGTCTAATCTCCCTCCAGAGATAAAAAGCCAAAAAGAAACAGCCCTTAACAGAACATAATTCTCAACCAATACCAGCCTTAGCTAGAATATCCGCCTCTATATTGGTTGTCCTACTAACCCATCTAATAAGACCTTCATAAACACTAAGCTTTTGAATAATGTCCTTAACAACTTGAACATAAACGACAGGACAAGAAACAACATCCTTGACCCAACCAATTGCCACCTTACTATCACTCTCGATAATCAATCTCTCTTTAAATCTGTGGCGAATGGATTCATAATAATCTAACCCATTTAGGATAGCTTTCAATTCCATCAAAGTAGGAGGTCCCGGAACCAGCAGGCTCTTTGAAGGAGCCAAGAATCGAACCATAAATGTCTTTCAGAACACCACCTAAATCACTCCTCTTCCAATCACTAGAAGTAGCCGCATCCACATTAAGTTTAATAAAACCCTTTGGAGGAGGGGACCAAGGAAACTTAGTTGAAATCCGATTAGTATGAGACGAGCAAGAATCCACTAAGGACGGGTCGGCAATAAGAGCATCCTTGAAATAGATCTGAGTTTCCCTAGCTAGAAACCATGAAGCAAGCTTACACCTTGCTAGAAAGAATATTTCTGCTCGATCAAGCTTCCCTCCTTCAAACACTATATAATTCCTAGTTTTCCATATTGTCCATAAAACCACTCCAGGGATAAATGACCACATAAGAGAGTTGGTCTTCAAGTTAGGCCATGCTACTAGGAATTTTTTAGCATCTTTATGAAAAACATACTGAAAATTCCAATAGCCCATGAATTTAGTCCATATTGGCCAAACAACCGAACATAAAAAAAATAGATGAGATGAAGACTCTTCTTCTAGATTACAAAAAGGACACAGAATCATTTATGCCCTGAACACCTCTCTTAACCAGAGTTGTCTTCACTGCCAGCTTCTTTAAGATAACTTGCCAAAGAAAAGTCTCCACTCTTGGAGGCAGCAGGCCCCTCCAAACAATAGACTTCCAAAAATTAGCTTCCTCCGAATCGGAAATACCCGAATAATATAGATTGGCACATGATTTAACAGTGAAAACCCCTTCTCCAGTCTCCTTCCAAAATAGTCCATCAAAAGCATCAGCAGAAATAGAAAAATCTGAAATAACAGCCATCAAGTTTGACCATTGTTCAAATTCCCAGTCATTCAACTCCCTTCTCAACTGGACGTTCCAAAACCAGCCCCCAGAGCTGTAATCCCCAAACTGAAATAATCTTCCAGTTTTGTTCACTGCAATAGAGAATAGTCTAGGGAACATGACCATCAAATGATGATCCAATGCCCAATTGTCTTGCCAAAACCGAATATTCCTCCCATTGCCAATTTTATAGCTATAATTGCTTCTGATACTACAGCCCATCGAATCAGCTTTAAAATGATTATTCACCAAAGATCTCTATATCCAAGAAAATTTAGGAGAAACCTTACTGTCAAACTACATCAATGAAGAATCCATTTTATATTTAATGCAAAGCATTTCCCTACAAATCGCCTTCCTCTCAATAGCAAACCTCCAAGCCCACTTTTCCAATAGAGCCCTATTCATCATATTTATATTAGGAACTCCCAAGCCTCCTTCAATTTTTGGTTTACAAACGTCGGTCCAGCTTACCCAATGGATCTTTTTCCTCCCATCTCCTCCACCCCATAAAAAATTTGACATAATAGAGTTTAGGGTCTTGTATACTGAAGCTGGAACCTTAAACAATGACAAATAGTATATAGGAAGTGAACATAGGACTGATTTAATCAGAACCATCCTGCCCGCCAGTGACAAAGAAGAGCCTTTCCAGCCTGCTAACCTCTTATTGAAGCTTTGAACCACTGGATCCCACAGAATGTTAGAGTTCCTGTGTGGACCAAGTGGGAGTCCCAAATATTCTGAGGGAAAAGAACCCACTGAACATCCAATCGTAGCAGCCCAATCCTTAATTTCCTCTTCCTTTAAGTTCACCCCAAACAATTTGCACTTCTTCAAGTTCAACTGAAGTCCAGAAATAATCTCAAACACTCGAAGCACCCTCTTCACATTCAAGATCTATTTTTTCGACGCACCACAGAAAATTATAAGGTCGTCGGCAAATTGTAAATGAGTTAAATTAAAATTCCTCTCCTCATTTCTAATCATCAAACCCGAGAAGAGCCCCCCTGAAACAGCCTTAAGTATCAATAAATTCAAGAGTTCCCCAACTATATTAAACAACAACGGAGACAAGGAACAGCCTTGACGAAGACTCTCAGCCATTGGAATTTCCTCGGTTAGAACCCCATTCACCAAGACTGAAACAGTTGCTGAAGTGATGCACTTCGAAATCCACCCTACCCATCTAGAACCAAAGCCCATTTCCTTCATAATTCTGAACAAAATAGGCCAATCAAGAGTATCATATGCCTTCTTGAAATCAGCTTTAAAAACACATCCTTTTAAACCATTCTTCTTCCAAAAGTCAATCCCTTCATTGGTTATAAGGGAACAATTCAAGATTTGTCGACCGGGAATAAAAGCGAATTGACATGGACTGATCAAATCTGAAATGCAGCTCCTAAGTCTCCTTGACAGACATTTAGAGAGGATCTTATACAAACCACCAACTAAGCTAATAGGTCTAAAATCGTCCAAACCACCAATGTTTGAAATCTTTGGAATAAGAGTGATGAAAGTGTGATTTATTCCATGTTCCCATTCCTTCCCCAAATAAAAATTCTTAAAGAAGATCATAATATCTTCCTTAAGGACCTGCCAAAACCTCTTGAAAAAACCCAGATTAAAGCCATCAGGACCCGGAGCTTTGCTACTTCCACAAGACTTCACAACATCCCAAACTTCCTCCTCTGAAAATTCCTGCTCTAAGAACTGAATCTGCTCCAAAGAAATTCTGGAAAAATCCAGATTTAATTCATCAATTTCTAAAGTAGATCGATCATTGTAGATCTTAAATAAATAATCCTTAACAATGGCCTTAATTGCAATTGGGTCTTCAACTGTTTCTCCTCTAAAATTAAAGTGCCACCAGAGCATTCCTCTTCTTCCTAACCGTAGCACAGGTATGGAAGTATTTAGTGTTGCGATCCCCGTCTTCAATCCATTTAGATCTCGAATACTGAAACCAAATCTGCTCCTGGACCTTGTGCAGCTTCCACAATTCTGCTCTAAAATTATTCAACTCAGTTAATACCTCACTGTCGACAGCACCCTGCTTTTGTTGAATATCAACCTTTATCTTCGAAATTTTCTTCTCTAACTCAGAAATCAAGTCTCCTGGATACTTATCTCTGTTTCCAGACCACTTCTTTATGGCATGTTTGGCATTCCTTAAAAGACTAAAAGCACCTACCTTCTTCTGACTTTTCTTATAACTTGAATAGAAGAAATAACCATATCCTCAAAACCCTCCTCATCCATCAAATAGTTGAACATTCTAAACGGTTTTTGACCCCAATCCACTCCTTTATTCACAAGAATTATGGCATTGTGATCTGACAATGCTCTTGGTAGAAGAGACTGCAAAATGTCCGAAAATAACGCTAGAAATTGACTGTCAACCAAAAAACGATCCAATCTTACAAAAGTGGGATTCTCTTGGTTATTACACCAAGTGAACCTTTCCCCATTCATAGGAAGATCAATTAAGCTCATATGAAGAATGAACTCATTAAAGATCTCCATTGAGCTCCTACTTTGACCTCTGCCCATCTTCTCATCTTCTTGTAAATAGACATTGAAGTCCCCTCCCACACAAATGGGAAAATTTTGTCCACTAAGAAAACTGCTTAATTCTTCAAAAAAACCAGCTTTCTCTTCCTCCACTGCTGGACCGTATACATTGATGAAACCACAACTGAAGTTTTTATTCCGAAATTTACCAAAAGTAGCTATAAATCTCCTACTAATAAACTGACTCTCCAACTCAAAGATATTGTCATCCCAACAACACAGCAGGCCCCCCGCTAATCCAATTGAAGGAGATTCCAAAAGTCCTTTAAGCTTATTAATCCCACTTCTCCTAAAAAAAGACCTCTTAAATTTTTCAGTCTTGGTTTCTTGCAACCAAAGGAAAGTAGGATTTACGCTATGACTAAATTCTGAACAACCCTCTTTTTTTTCATTTTTCCCCAAACCCCTATCATTCCATGAACATATTACTAACTTTGTCATCTTCATAAAGGGAAAAAGGTACAAACAAAACCCTCAATCAACCAAACCTTGATTAATCCCAATCAAGCCTTTCTCTAGAGCTATGATTTTTTCCAAAAATGCTTCTTTCCCTTCCTTAAAAGATACTCCCAAAAGCTTACTAACCTCCCAAATTTCTACAGCTTTTTTCAATAAACTCGAGAAAGCCGAGGAGGATGTTGTATCAATGCTCACCTGGTCAAGGGCTTCTCGAAACAGGATCCTTCTAGCTCTCCTCTTCCTTCTAATTAACAAACCAGATTTGGATCTTAAGCATTTACCTTCAGAAAAGTAACCTTCAATCTCCCTCTCTACGGTCCCATCCCCAAGACCATTATCAATGCTAGGAAGAAGACTCCCATCAGCAATGAGCTCTGCTGATAAACAAAGCTATTTTGCATTACTGGAATCCACATCCAACTTCCTTTGCCCAACCTTGGTGCCATCTATTTCATTCGTGAAGTTCAACAAATCTCCAAACCAATATCTTCTTTCCCTCGACCTGCTATAGACCCTTTTGCAACTACTCAAACTTCTAGTTTCCAGCACACTCTCAGTTGAGACCTTTCTTCTAGAACGGTGTAATTGTCTCCCCCTTGAGGTGTTTCCTAAATTAGTTGTAACCGGTTCAACCAACCTTAAGCTTTCTTCTTCAGCCTCTATTTCTGCATTAACCAACTTCTCTGTAATTGGGCTCGTCTCCAATACTCTAAACGTTTTCCTGTTTTTTCCTACTAAATTAAGGTTCTCCACCAATTCCCCAAACTTATTAATTGTAAATGTTGGCCCAGAAACGAAACCCGAAAAATCTTTTGACCCAGACTGCCAGAGTCTTTAGAATGGGCCTGAGATCCATCAGTCGAATAATGTTGACTTCTAATCCCCAAACCTGCAAACTCACCAACTTTTAAGCTCCCAACATTTTGACTTTCTGGCAGACTACAATTAATACCTTTCCTATCTAAGGAAAGCCTTGCTAGCTGTCTGTTCTCACTAACTCCTCCAGAACCACTGAACACACCCTGATCAATCCAATTGTCCACTGACAGACAATTTTTCCTTGCTGCACATGCCTCACCTTCCCCATGATCTGACAACAACCTGTCTACATCCTCCTCAGACATAATTTCTTCAGAAAAGGCCTCACCGGAAACCTCCACCGGAAAATTACTGAAAAACAAACTTGAATACTCACTTGCTGATTCAATCTTGATACTTACTTTGAATGATCTTCCATAAGATCCAAGAGTGATCACCTCTGGAACATCAAAGGGGCTTTCCACCCTCAATAAAATTCTTGCCATTGTAGGGTCTTCTCTTTTCCTTGTACTCTCATGAATACCTACCACTTTGCCCCATCTACCAGCCAGCTTCTCGAAGAAAGATTCATTCCAGCATAACAAAGGAACCCCTATTAATTCTGCCATGCAGAAGGCTGTGGGAACTCCAGCCTCATTCAGTAAAGGTTCTACTTGTTCAAACCACTATTTTAAAACCTCTTCCTTTTTGCTCCATAAATCCAGCATCTCCTCATGGGAATTAAGAACTAAAACGCAGGAGTTCCAAACATAACCCCATCTAGCAATTTGAACATCATAGCCTTCCTTAAATAAGGCATTCCGAATGAACTCAACTTGAAAAAAGTATTTGATAATCCCTGTTAACGACCTCTTCACCCAATTGGCACTTTCTGATGGAATATGCATCTCCATAATATTTTTCTTGGCATTCCTCCTTTGGATATCCTCAGACTCATAAAATGCTTCTACTTCAATACAACAATTCCCGTTAATCAAATGGAATAAAAAAATGTGAGGCATTTCTTTGACAACTAGAACAAAACACTGAGAGGACATGACCTTAGACAAAAAGCAAACCAAACTACAAACATAAATATTATTACTCCAAAAACGCCAAAAAGAATGTCAGTTGGCAGCAATGAATTCCATGAATAGTCAATTAAACTAAGCAAAAATCAAGATTCTAGGTGTTTAAAGATTTGATCCACATAATACAGACAAATTCAATTCTCTGTCATTCTTGTTTGAAGTTCTTCCCTAATTACCTTAGTGAAAAAATAAGATGGTATGTTCTTAAAAAGAAAAATTAAAATTAAAACAAAAAACACCCCAGAAAACAACCCTAAAGTTAACGTTTGCATGATCTCTGAAGTAAACTGCCGAATGCCAGTAAAGAAATTAATTTTCTAGAAGGATGCATCTGTCGTTTACACCTCAGATGGTTTTACAGCTACAAAACAATACGAGTATACAAGCAAGCAACTCAGAAACACGTGATATAACATGCCAAATCTACATTCCAAGAAAAATTCAATATTGTGAAAAACACGTCAAAAAGTTCAAGGTTAAATATCAACAAACTTCAAATTATACTGTTATTAGATGTCCGAGTGAGATTAAGATCTCTTACTCACACTCGGTATAAATGTCTCATAATGCGGATTCATCCATACACTTACTTTCCATAAATGTCATCATATTTGGTGTGGTGAACACCTCATATCCACCTACAAATTGGTTATTAGATGTGTATTATGAGTTCTTGACAACAATGAAGAGCCTCAGCAACATAGATTGTTTAATTTTTAATTCTTGCTTATGCTAAGTGACATGTTTAATTTTTATTTCTTGCTTATGCTAAGTGACATTTTTAGTTCATACTTCACACTAAAATGGACATTCTTCAAATATTTTTAGTTCTATACTTTAGTTAATTCTTACTTGTGTTAAACTACATAATTTAAAAGATTTACAGTTACATACCTTTGCAATATACAATAAGTTATCAACAGCCTGTCCTTCACGTTTGAAGATTTCTTGAAGTTTCTCCAAACCCTACAGTAACAGAAAATACACAAAAGTAATAGCACTCCTGAACATTGATAAAAAGATCCATATGCAAAAAGCTAATTACTTACCTCATTCAATCGTTCCTCTGCTTCGCGCTTTGATAAAGACTGCAAGGAGATTTGTATAGATAATTTACATTTTCAAACAGACTTACAATTTGTACCATAAACCATATAAATATATGTGTGTGTGTGGCGAGGGGGAGATATAATCCAATATACAAATACCAGGGGTCAAAAGCTCCGCACATGAGGCATATATGCTTGCCACATTTTCAATTAACAGTATGTTCTTAATAGAGTATTGAGCATTGACTTCCTTCCTTAGAGTTAAAATGACTCATGGAAAGTATTAAACTCAGTTGAAGAGTATTTTAATTCAGTTGTAAGGTATAGATCTATAATCCATATATAAATTACATGGTCCTTCAATTAGATTTGAAAGAAACATTGTTCCTTTGCCTCTTCATTTTTTTAACAGGCATACTGAACACATCATACAGAACAGGGGATTAAGGGTTCGAGTAAGACACAGAAAATATATGGAAAAGCATAATGAAAATGTAACACATCCATGCCCCACCACTAACCAAGTCAAAGCAACGTGAGACAGAAAAGAAAAAAATCACACGTAATTTCCAAAGACATTCGATAAAAATTGAAAACCTCAACAAACACAAGCCTCCAACCAAGGTCTAATTTTCAATACTTTTTTTTGCGGTACCGTATATCATAGACTATTCATTATTAAGCAAAAATAGTTTAAATTTGTAGTTCAATGAAACTGAACATCAAATACAGGGGATCTTTTAAAAAAAACCCTGCCATATATGCTTAATTGGTCTTTAAAATAGTTTCAAGGGAAGACAACCTGGGCACAGAGAGAAGCATGTTCCTTTCCAACAGATACCACCTTCTTCCTAAGAGCATCAACCTTTTTCAAAACCTGTGAGACAATAATTATGTTTTAGTAAGACATTGAAAGAATGGAAGGGTGAATGAACCTTATATATATAATAATAGCATAAAACATCCAATGGTAACACAATAATTATGTTTAAATATGGCAATGAAAGAAATAGAGCCAGGTAAATAAACCTTCCACATACTGTAATAAAACTCACAGGGATGTCATTTTGCTTAGTTTTAGGTATTCCACCGTGACAGCACTAAAGTTAAAGTTTTTATTTCTGAAAGCCACTTATTTTTCTTATAGATGAACGTATAAAAAGAATCACGGGCAATTGAGTACCTCTTCATAATGTCCAGCTCCAAATGTCAACTCAATAAGAGATCGTTCATAAGGATGCAAATAGATTCTTTTGGGGAAATTTTCTAAGTACCCTCTCAATGGAATTGCCAATTCCTGAAGATAAAGTAAATAAGGAACTGTTAAAATTCAAGCAGTATATTCATTAGTACGAGGTACAAGCTTTCCTTTATTATAAAAATAGCTCACTGGAATAAGATCATACTTTCATCAGTGCATCAAGTTGCTTTGCACCTCTATTTCTCTCTCTCTTTGCTATATTGGCAATGCCTAAGTAGGAAACCAAATGTCATGCTAGACCAATAGTTTGACAAGTTGCAACTAAATATAACATGAGCGAGTGAATTCATTCAAATATATATTTCTCTGGTTCTTCATTTGTCTTGAAGTACTCATGAAAAACACATGGATATGGGGATATAACCTCCAAGACTCCTCCAAATACATGGAAAACATATAAAAAATCTGGCCATGCCAATGTCAGACACATGCTCGATTCAGGGACTCACACCTAAGTCCGAGTAACATAGTATTCAATCACCTTTCGTGGGCAAGACCCTCTTTGCCTTCCTCAATGCAGATTGCAAAATATCAACTGATGGCATCACCATTGGCAGCTTCTGAAATGCACCAATGCTTTCCACTTTTTCTGATGGTTGATCCTAAGAATCAAATATAAAGCCATAAAAAATCCATTTTTTCACCAGGATGAATAATCATATTGTTAATGTATTTGATTCATAGTCATGACTCATGAGAACAAACATATATCATTAAGACAAGACCCACTGCATCATCTCAGAGTAAAAACATGGACTATGTCATTTCAAACAGAAGTCTATGTACAGGATGCGTATTGGTCATATAGATGAAAAAATCATTGAACATTCGGTCACTTAGACTATGAAACTTGGTGTTTAGGGCGTGTTTGGTTCAAGGTTTGTGGGATTACCGGGGGAATGGAATCTTCATTCCCCCATTTGATTGGCCAGTAATCCTATTCCCGGTAATCTTTTATTCCCAACAGTAGATTTTTTTGGGTATATTACCGGGAATGTGATTACCCCCTTCCCATAGGTATTGTTGGATTACCGGCATTTTGGACTAAAATGCCTTTAAATTTTTTTTTCAAAAATATTTTTCTTCTGTCGTTGAATAATAAAAATTTTACGAAAATTAAATTACAAATTTCTCCTTAAACTATTTTAGATTTACAAAAAAATCTATAATTAAAATTTTATATGAAATTCAGAGGTTAAAATAAAATTTTACCCTTTCATTAAACCTATTTATCTTTTCAATTTTGTAAAAAAAAATTATATAAATTTATTATAGTAATATTATAGTAGAATTCAACTTGTTAAAAAAACAAATATATAATAAGGACAATTTGGTAAAATATACATTCTAATAATATTTTATTCCTTTAACCAAACATTGTAATCTTACATTCCTGCTAAACCAACCAAACACAAAATACAACATTCCCAGTAATCCTATTTCTTGGTAATCTTTTATTCCCACTGGTAATCTTAAATTCCGTGAACCAAACAACCTTAGTGTCATATCCGATGGTCACATGACAAAATAATGCCTAGTCTTAAAGAAATTCCAATAACATCCATGAATATACATAGTTGGTTTTAAACTAGAAGACCCTATTATTAATAAATCAGTCAAAGGTTCAACAATATATGAACATTCAACACAGTATCTTGCCTAAAAACTTTCCAACAATACAGCACAGGAATTTAGTAGCTTAAGGGGACAAAAACTACCGTGTGTTTAGATGGTTTAGTTTGGGGAGTTGATAAATAGCTTGCTTTGACGACCTCACGGGTGAAAGTCTGAACGTTTCTACAGAAGCACAAGGTGTTGTGCTTTATTGGTCTCTGCATCGGGTAGCAGCCTAAATTTGAAGAGCAAAGATGGGAACATAAGAAAGTAATTAATCATTAAACAGATAAAAACAAAAAGGAAGCTTATTAACCTCTTGAGAACCGGAAAGTTGTTGAAAGAAATCTGGTACAAGGTATCTGGCATGACTCAAGTAGACTAAAGGCACCTCTCATTCCCCACTACCACAGGAGAAGCCAATCTCAACAAACCCCAAAGTTACAAGGGCCGTGTAACAAGCAATAGAAGCCTGAAATTTCCATTTTCAAGTTCAAGATAAAGAAATTTTAAACTACAAGATTAGATAAAACTCACAGTCACGCACAGATATCTCAGAGACAGGGACCATAGTTTAGTTGCTTACAGTTCCCTAATACTTGCACGCGCTACGACTGCGGCAATTGTCAGCTACAGAGAGATAAGGGGAGTGGGTTCCGTTGAGTGTGCGCTTTTCTTTCTTTCTTTCTGCTGGAGAGCCTTTTTTTTTTTCTGCTTTCCCTTTCCTTATGGGAACTGAATGTTATGGGCCTAATACTAATTGGACCGAGCCTGTGCGTTAAACAAACAGAGTTAAATTTGAGTATTGTTGAATTTAATACTACTCGAAAAATATATAATTGAGTTCGATTCAACTCGAAAATTCATGAGTTTAAAATTGTTAAGTTCGAATCGAACTTGAAATAAAAAACTGAACCTACACTCAAGCCCAAAAAAACTTAAACTCGAAATATTCTCAGACTTAACTCTATTAAAATTCAAACTCGAACTTGAACCTAAACCTAGATGTATCAAAGTTTCATATTATATTTTTAAAAAATCAATGTAATGTTAATATAATTAATAATTTACTTTAAAAAAAAACTTAAAAAATTAATGTATTATAGTTTTTCGAGTTGCTTGCAAGTTTTTCAAATCGAATATTAAGTAGATCGTAAAGACTCATTAAGAATTTGATGCAAGAGTTGACCAAATTTTGACCTTATCGACCTCGAATAGCTAATAATTTATCTCGTCTCATTTACGGTCCTAATTATATCAATTAGAGCTAGGATTAATGATGTTGTGAAAGAAAATGGTCTTCAGTGAACATACAATCAAATCGAATTATATCGAGTTTAAATATTTTTTTAAAAATGGTTCCAGTAGACTCTTGTAAAACAGAATCCGCCATGGTACATGAAAACAAATTAAAATTGGAAACTGTCCATATAACTAAATTTGACTCGGAATTAAATTGGTTAATATTTATAGTTTTTGAATTATTTAAAATTGAATTTTTTTAATTTATTTAAAAATTGATTTTATTTTTCTATTTGTAAACTATTAAATTATTATTTATTTTTAAATCCAAAATTATAAAAAATGAATTTAAAAATTATAGTCTACTGTTAATATCTCAATCGCTAAAATCTGACTCTAAATTCACTAAAATTTGAACACCCAAATATTCTTTTTTTATTTCGTAATACATAACTAAATTCACACACGCAATATATATATATATATATATGTATAGTAAATATTCATAAATTTTATTTATATAATGGATAAATCCAGAATTTTAGGTTAAGATACGAACTTTTAAAATTTTAAGAGATGACGAACTTATAAAATTTCAGGGAATAATAGATTTTCAATAGAAAATACATTAAAAAATTTAAATTATATGATAATTTTAAATTTTTAGGGGATGACTACTTTTACCCGCACCCTTCAATCTATCCAGGTTTAAATCGATTAATATCCCTAAATTTCAACATAATTCTTTATAGTTGCACAAACGTTATATGTTTTAATAACTATTGTAGTTGTTCAATGTCGTAATTAAAAATGTAATGTAATTAATTATAATAATTTTTTAAAGTTTGTACTCATTTTAAATTATAGTCAGTCATCCAAGTTTTTATAATTAGATTTTGCGGTGATACATGCATCATATGTGCCACATTAAAGGCAGATGATTTTTTTCCCACTTGACTCGATCACACGAGCTAAATCCAAATTGCTGAAGGATAAATTCCAAATTGAAGATTGAAGGGTTTGAGGGATGAAATCCACATTTCCTTCTCTCACGCCTACTTGAATCACCATAATTTAACTTGAAGATGATTCGAGCCCAAATGCCTACTTAACCAGAGATAGACGTGAAAACAACTTTAAAACCCCTTAATGGATCATATTATAGTGTTAGCTCGTTACTAAATTATAAAGTATGAATTAACATCTTTAAAGACACGATTAGGATTTAAATTATGTTTAGTTAATATGTTAGCCCAGTATTATGTAATAAAGTTTGGGCCTTTTTTTTACTTTTAAGCATAGTTACAAAATAAGGTTAGAAAGGTAATTTAGGTTCCTTGTCAGTCTTGTGTCGTACACTCTCTTTGATTCATCATCTTGCCACCAACTAAAAAGCATCCAGGCTCTCCATATCCAATAATCTAGGATCATGTCTTGTTTGAAATTCCTTGTTTCTATCACAACCATCACATTGGATCATCATCAAAAGACCACATTGCTTGCCACCCGCTCCAATGAATCCTACAAGTTGATTTTTTTTTATTATTCATTAATTGCTTAGAATTGTGGAACTCATCTCCTATATAAAGAAGGTGTCACCCATCGTTATAAAGTATATTTTTCTTGATAAATAAATACGACGTAAGTATGTTTTTGCAAGTGTTGATTGTCTTGTGCATCCGAAGCTTTCTTCATCATGAAGTTCTGCAAGTTCAACATGAGAGAGATTAATAGAAGGCACACTTGAATTGATGTTGCCAAGTATGCTTCTGAATTGTCCCGATCTAGAATTCAAGTAAGTTGTATCATTGATACACTTGTTTGAAGATGAAGAAAGAAAGTTAAGGATTGAATAGAGTTGCATGGTAGTAGGCGTATAGGTGTATTGGATAGCTTAGGATAATAGGCGGCTTAAGGATAAGAAATAGGATGAAAGACCCTATATCTTTAGGGCTTTATAAGGGAAGGTGGTGTGATTATGATGATATAAGGATGGTTAAGGAAATTGTTGGAAAATTTGAATGAATTAATGTTATTTATAACAAATTAATTATAAGTCATGTCACTTGGTGAATGAACTTAAATTTTTTAGTTTAAAGTTACATCCATTCAATCATACCTATTCAATAATTCTCTTCATGAAAAGATTAAATCCTTTCTTGAAAAGGTTAAACCCTTTCATCAAAAGGAGAAGTCTTTTAATCAAAATGTTAAGTCCTTTCATCGAAAGGTCTTAACCTCTCAATCAATTTCCTCTCCCTATATATAAGCTAGTTTAGGCACAATTAGACACAAGTTATAAGACACAACACAACACAAGTTACAATGCACAAGTTTAGAACTTTGGAATAGAAAAACACTTAGAAAATTCCTTCCAATTTTGTTCTTTTCGGTGATAGAGAAAAACATGATTGTGTTCGCATGATCACTATGGTTGTGCTTACTATTTTGATCGTTTGTTGTTGTATCCTGGGAGACCGACGTCCAACGTTACTCAAAGCACCTAGGAGATGACGAATATGTCTTAAGGAAACTATTCATACATGCCTCAACAAAATTCTTCTTCGATTTATGTTACTCTACTCATCTGATTCAATGACTAAATTTAAGTAAACCAATTTCTTGCCTCTACTTTAAGTTTTATTTATTTTGTTTCGTTCGATTATATATAATAATATTTATTATTATTATTATTATTATTATCTCGGATTAACTTTTTTCTAACAAATTTAAGACAGATTTCTTTTTTATTTTTTAATTCGAAACAAGATTCTTTGAATTTAATCCTACTCGTGTACGAACAAAGTATCAAACAGACGCAAAATAAATATTGGTGGCTATTTGCAGGTTTGAATGGAAACAGTGAGACATTCTTTACAAAACTAACGTGTTGTTTGTTTCTTTGCTCTTAGTGATGTGATTTTTTTTATTGCTCCTTACTTTTGATGTTAGATATGTTGATCATGGAAATTTGTATTCACCATGCTTTAACTTTGCTAATGGTGGTTGTACCCTTTGGAGCATTACGAGTCTTTTCAATAACAAAGGAAATTTACAATTCATCTGAAATTGTTTGGAAACACAATTTCAGTAGAGGATACTTCTATGTGATTTAGTCCTACTTACAAACATTCACGTGATGCTTACCATGAAAGGATTCACTTGGTGTCTAAGACAAGAATGTGGTTCCAGAGTGTTTGCTGCTTTGGAATTTTGAGAATTGATAATTCAGTCCAAATTGGTTGAAGACTTAATTCATTTGAATTGTTTTCTTTAGTATACAAGTCAAATAACTGGAACAAGCATCAAGGTACGTAGAATATTATATTTTCTTTGGAAATGTTTAGTTTGTGTGGTATAATAATTTGCAGGATGTCTTGTTTCTTACTTGGACCTTCACAAACTTGATTTGGTTGTGGCAATTTGATTATCAACATGTCATTGGGAATTACCAAATTGAGAAGAAAAACGAAAGAGGCGTAATTATATTTATGAAACTTTTCTAATGTTTGGTGTAAGTGCTAGCCTTCAATGTTTGGCATGCGTACACTGCACCTTAACCCATAAATTGTTGGTTCAAGTTTGATTGTCAACGATGATAAGAAGGTTTAAGGTCCACTAACCTTTATTGATGTTGAATTTTATAAATCTTTGGTGCATGTGTTGTAACACCCCAATCCCGTACCCGACCCGGATACGTGTCTGAGATGTCACATTGCCTTCTCAAAACATTTACTTTTACAAAATACCTAAGATTCAGTTTGATATTTCTAATAAAACCATTTACTTTCTATGATATAAAACATATGGTTTTACAAAACTGATCAGAGCATATCTAATACAAATCTTTTAACTACATGCCAACTAGATTCTATATAACAAAATACATATTATTCATTTAGGTTCTGATCTGACCTTCGGTAAGGAGAAACTAACATGTCTTACTCCTCTTGGCTTCTCTTCCTGTTTTCCTGAACCTACGTGTGAAACACTCACACGCTAAGTCATAGATTTAGTGAGACATATAAATACATATGTAAATTATCAAATGCATGTACATATCATGTAATACAACATCATACTTGTATACATACTTTTTCATGTAACAATTACATACAAACACGCATGTCATCATTTATATTTTCTCATACTCTTATATGATTATCATTTCTATCTCTTATCTCTTGTTCATATGATCTCTTATCTTCATATTCTATATCTTATAACATGTTCTTACATCATCATATGAGTCATTGATATTCATTCATATATATACATTAACATATATTCATGTACATCACATAAAAAATGTCATAACCCATAACACACATTCTTTCCTGTAACATATACACACATTCACATATATCATTATATAAAACATATAGCACATTTCTCATTACAACTCACATTTTATTATCATCTTTTTGGTTAGCCCATGCACACTACTGAGAACTTAAGGTATGTGAGTACATAGAGGTTGTGCACTATGATGTCACCACAACTCATATAATTCCCACTAGGGGCGCGTAGAATTTGTCCCGGAGGACCACTTAGATGTCCCGAAGGACCACATATAACACATATGTCCCGAAAGACCGCATAGACCCTCGACTCTTGGCATGCCAACTATACCTATAGCTCTCATAACACATGACATGGAAATTATCTGTTACCTCATTACACATTCACATATTCCTATCACATAGTTCTTTCACATAGCTCTTTATCACATTTCATATGATCACATAGTCATGTAGTTTACTTTCACGTAGCATTTTTCCATGAAATTCACATTATTCATCCTTTTCATACATGGTCACATCACATATATCATATTTATATCACATAACATGTAAGCTCACTATTTTTATCCCTATCATGTCATTTCAAATATACACTTTTATATCACATATACTATATTCACATACTTCAATATCATTTGACTTATTTCACTTTATTACATTAAAAGATATATCTATAGTCTTATGAGCCCTATAAACAGTATATGTTCATATAATCTCCTTACTATGTATTCATTTCATTATCTATTTCCTTATCACAATGTTTATTTTATTTATCATGTTCTTATGTAAGCACATGTCATGTCTTGTTTACTTATGTTCATATGTATATCATATAACTTATGTGACATATAGGTCACTTATATCAGTTCCTATGTCTTATCACACTAACATATATTCATACAAATCATATCACACATACGATAACATATAACTCATAACAAACATATACTCATGTTAATGAATCCATATATAATACTATAAGAAATAGACTTATCGCAAGTCTTATTTCCATTAAATATTATATAATATCTAATATGCACTCACCTTGGCCTCAATAAGTTCCAATCACCTTTTATGATTTCTTTTCTTTCGATCAAATCTTAACTTGATAATCGTTCCGGAACTTGTTCGTGCTCGATATCTACACAATCATGTATTAATATTATCAGTATCCAATAGATATACTATAATCTATCATTTCATAGACTGAATAACGATTTATTCCATTTCCCATTGAAGTGCATCGGTACATACTACAGTGCATCGATGCATTCTTTAACATGTGCATCGATGCACTACCCATGCATCGGTACACAAATTACATTCGATGTTTCCATTTTAAGGGGATGCATCGATGCACGAATTACATGCGATGCTTCTTTAATTGAGAGTGCATCGATACACATTGAAGATGCATCGATGCACACAACCTAGAAATTCCATTTTAAGCACGAAATATCTTATTTTGCCTTCCAATTCTACTTATCAACCCCTCCTTATGCCTTAAAATTTATCTATACATATGTAAACCTTCTTATAACACTATAACTCTTCACCATCTCTCATAATTCACCCTAATTCTTGAATCAAAGAATTTTATCAATTTTTTCCATTTATTCTAAATTCAATTCTATCACTTCTAACTTCTTAATTAACCATTTGACAAGTCAAATCCATCTTTAGAACTTCAAAAACCTTTCTATAACAAAAGTTCATTTATACACCCTTCATATAATTTCCTTTTTAATTCTTTATTCTTGATGTTTAAAGCTTATATAAGTTTTCCTTAAGCTTATACAATACTCAAAGAATCAAAATCAACTTATAAATCCAAGAATTAAACAGCTGAAATTAAACTCACCTTTAACCGAGGCTTACGGGGAGAAGAAGAAACTGAAGAAGAAGACTCTGGATACATTTCCTCATTTCCCACGTTTTTATATCCCTTAAAAGAGAGAATAAAAAATCTTCTCTTAGAAAAGACCACAATACCCTTGTTACTTTCCAACATTATTATTAAATCCAACATCAAATTTCTTCAATTAAATCCATGAACTTTTAACTTAATTCGAAATCGAGCACATAGTTTTCAAAATTTGCAATTTAGTCACTGACCCTGATTTGGGATGTTACAAATCTCCCCTCCTTTAAAGAAAATTCATCCTCGAATTTTTAGTATACCCATTGATAATAACATATCTGCTAATGTTCTCGTGTTGCTCCCTCCACTTTAATCCTTACGCAATTGCAACTAATGATTTGCCTCCACTTTCCAAATAACTCAAGCCATTTCGATCTTTTCTCTTCTTTAATTATACACTTACTTTTTGCCTCTATTCTCTTCACTTTATATTAAAAATCAATATATTTCTTCATTAATCTCTAATTACCTTATAACAATAACCCAAACTCTTATTCCATCATCATTTGACCAAAACACAACCTTAACTCTTCTTCCAATTTGATTAAATATACATTTTACATAATCGAACAATCTTTTCACATCACCTTGCACATTTCTCTTACTTCTATATCAAACTTATCGTCTACTTTTCCATATAACCTTTATCATATCTGATCCTTTAAACTAAATGCTTTTCATTCTTTATTCCCTTATTTCTTTATTCATTCAGAATCAAAATCTCCTTATACACAAATCGTATATTTCCTTTCATGTTCATATATTCTTTTTCCTATCACTTATACTCATCTCTGATTACCGATCTTTATCACATATTCCTCAGCGATATCTTACTCAACTTTTCAAACTCATACTCTTACTCATACACAGTACCACTCCCTTGTTCCAAACTTAAACGTTATAACTTCCTTTAACTTATAAACTGATCGTCGATATACTCATTCTTAAATTTTTGTATTACTTTGTAACTTCCCTTAAACATACGAATCCTTGCATCTTGCACTATATCACATAATCTTGTTAGCTAACGTTAGCTTTTACCAACTGAAATACAACCTCTTATCATATCCACACTTTTGCTTATACACAACACTATCCCTTGGTTTCAAACTCTTTTACCAATTCTCACTGCATTCTTTGATCTTTTAACGCTCTTATGGTGACACTTGTTCACCATATTCTATCTTATCCACTAAATAACAAAACGACTCCATATCACCTTTTCGATTCAAAACAGTGAAAACTTTCTATCATTATTTAGATATGATTTCAACTTTCTGAAATCAACCTTTAATCTTATAAGACACTTTCTGAGGTTTCCGCTCTTCATCCTATCTGGTCAGGGCAGGTGAATTGCTATCACCATCAGATTTTTTGGCTATCGATTCACTTCGACAATTTCTATAATCAATTTCCACTATATCATACAAATTGTATTCTATTAGCAAGACAATGTACTCCTTACTCTATCAGATCAGAAATTTTCACTTTGAGTTGTCATGTACATATTTTTAAACCTCATTTGACTTTGGTTTAAGCCTAGAATCAGCTAAACCTTATCTCTGATACCATTAAATGTAACACCCCTAACTCGTACCCGACCCGGATACGAGTCTGAGGTGTCACATTGACTTCTCAAAATATTTACTTTTACAAAATACCCAATATTCAGATTGATATTTCTAATAAAACCATTTACTTTCTATGATATAAAACATATGGTTTTACAAAACTGATCAGAGCGTATCTAATACAAATCTTTTAACTACATGTCAACTAGATTCTATATAACAAAATACATATTATTCATTTAGGTTCTGATTTGACCTTCGGTAAGGAGAAACTAACCTATCTTGCTCCTCTTAGCTTCTCTTCCTATTTTCCTGAACCTACTTGTGAAACACTCACACGCTAAGTCATAGACTTAGTGAGACATATAAATACATATGTAAATTATCAAATGCATATACATATCATGTAATACAACATCATACTTGTATACATACTTTTTCATGTAACAATTACATACACACACGCATGTCATCATTTATATTTTCTCATACTCTTATATGATTATCCTTTCTATCTCTTATCTCTTGTTCATATGATCTCTTATCTTCATATTCTATATCTGATAACATGTTCTTACATCATCATATGAGTCATTGATATTCATTCATATATATACATTAACATATATTCATGTACATCACATAACAAATATCATAACCCATAACACACATTCTTTCTTGTAACATATACACACATTCACATATATCATCATATAAAACATGTAGTACATTTCTCATTACAACTCACATTTTATTATCATCTTTTTGGTTAGCCCATGCACACTACTGAGAACTTAAGGTATGTGAGTACATAGAGGTTGTGCACTATACTGTCACCACAGCTCGTATAATTCCCACTAGGGGCGCGTAGAATTTGTCCCGGATAACCACTTAGATGTCCCAAAGGACCACATATAACACATATGTCCCAAAATACCACTATGTCCCGAAGGACCGCGTAGACCCTCGACTCTTGGCATGCTAACTATACCTATAGCTCTCATAACACATAACATGGAAATTATCTTTTACCTAATTACACATTCACATATTCCTATCACATAGTTCTTTCACATAGCTCTTTATCACATTTCATATGATCACATAGTCACATATTTTACTTTCACGTAGCATTTTCCATGAAATTCACATTATTCATCCTTTTCACACATGGTCACATCACATATATCATATTCATATCACATAACATGTAAGCTCACTATTTTTATCCCTATCATGTCATTTCACATATACACTTTTATATCACATATATTATATTCACATACTTCAATATCATTTGACTTATTTCACTTTATTACATTAAAATATATATCTATAGTCTTATGAGCCCTATCAACAATATTTGTTCATATAATCTCACTACTACGTATTCATTTCATTATTTATTTCCTTATCACATTGTTTATTTTATTTCTCCTATTCTTATGTAAGCACATGTCATGTCTTGTTTACTTATGTTCATATGTATATCATATAACTTATGTGACATATAGGTCACTTATATCAGTTTCTATGTCTTATCACACTAACATATATTCATACAAATCATAACACACATACGATAACATATAACTCATAACAAACATATACTCATGTTAATGAATCCATACATAATACTATAGGAAATAGACTTATCGCAAGTCTTATTTCCATTAAATATTATATACTATCTAATATGCACTCACCTTGGCCTCACTAAGTTCCAATCCCCTTTTATGATTTCTTTTCTTTCGATCGAATCTTAAGTTGATAATCGTTCCAGAACATGTTCGTGCTCGATATCTACACAATCATGTATTAATATTATCAGTATCCAATAGATATACTATAATCTATCATTTCATAGACTGAATAACGATTTATTCCATTTCCCATTGAAGTGTATCGGTACATACTACAGTGCATCGATGTATTCTTTAACATGTGCATCGATGCACTACCCATGCATCGGTACACAAATTACATTCGATGTTTCCATTTTAAGGGGATGCATCGATGCACGAATTATGCATCGATGCACGAATTACATTTGATGCTTCTTTAATTGAGAGTGCATCGATACACATTGAAGATGCATCGATGCACACAACCCAGAAATTGCATTTTAAGCACGAAATGTCTTACTTTGCCTTCTAATTCTACTTATCAACCCCTCCTTATGCCTTAAAACTTATATATACATATGTAAACCTTCTTATAACATTATAACTCTTCACCATCTCTCATAATTCACCATAATTCTTGAATCAAAGAATTTCAACAAATTTTCCATGTATTCTAAATTCAATTCTATCACTTCTAACTTCTTAATTAACCATTTGACAAGTCAAATCCATCTTTAGAACTTCAAAAACCTTTCTATAACAAAAGTTCATTTCTACACCCTTCATATAATTTCCTTTTTAATTCTTTATTCTTGATGTTTAAAGCTTATATAAGTTTTCCTTAAGCTTATATAATACTCAAAGAATCAAAATCAACTTATAAATCCAAGAATTAAACAACTGAAATTAAACTCACCTTTAATTGAGGCTTACGGGGAGAAGAAGAAACTGAAGAAGAAGACTATGGATACATTTCCTCATTTCACACGTTTTTATATCCCTTAAAAGAGAGAATAAAAAATCTTCACTTAAAAAAGACCACAATACCCTTGTTACTTTCCAACTTTATTATTAAATCCAACATCAAATTTCTTCAATTAAATCCATGAACTTTTAACTTAATTCAAAATTGAGCACATAGTTTTCAAAATTTGCAATTTAGTCACTGACCCTGATTTGGGATGTTACATGTGTAACCTTTGGTCAAGATGTAAAGGCATGTTGAATTTAAAACCCCATGTTTCAAAAGAGGTTAAGGCATATTGGACACAGTTTGATTATATCATGAAAAGGTTGATTGTTAAATTCTAGTTGGCAATATTGAAATTTTGATCAAGAAATTGAAAAGGTACATGTAACCATTCAATATTTCTTTTATAATATTTATACATTAAGATTATACTACTATATCAGGTTTTATTAAATTTCCACTGCTCAACAAAAGTTAATCTGTTTTGAGAATTAATTAATTAAATTCTCTTCGATTAATAGAAATTGGTTATGTTTCGGGTTTTAATCTCATTATCCAAAAACAAGTTGGTTTTGTTTCGGATTTTAGTTTTACTAAATCTTGACGTTTAATATATTCAACAAAAATATTATTGATAATGTATTTCTGTTTCGGGATTTTAATTTTACAAAATTCTAGTTGTTTAATAGAAATTAATCAATTGTTGTATTTTAGTTTTGACTAAAATTCATTACGATAAATAAGGTACTAAACGAAATTATGATATGTTTGTGAACAAAAATCGGGCATATAATTCTGTTTCAGGATTTTAATCCTGATGTTTAACAAAATTTATTTGATTTACTGTTGATAACATAAATCGTTTGGAGGTAACAACATTGTTACAAATTTTGTTTTAGAATTTTAATTTCTAATTAAATTTTGTTGTTTAACAGAAAAAATGGTAAAATAAATTGAATTAACTTTCAATTTATTGTTGGAATATTTACAAACTCTGGTTACGTGTTTTAAACGAAACAATGGTAACCCCACTGATTCACCTAACTCGTGATTTGGAATATTGATTCCTCATTTTCACACTTCGAATAAAATTCAACGATGGTAGTGGTTGTGAGCCACAACGAGAAGCATGTGAAATTCATGGATATAATTTCAAGACATAGCTGAATATGGTCAAATATAGGATGATCCTCCTATTCATAGAGAGGATGAGATAGACATTGTTGTCATTAAAGCTTGAAACCATTCTAAGTTTCTATGTCGAAATTACATCTTGAATAGATTGTCAGATACACTATATGAAGTGTATAATATCCATAAGATTGCCAAAGAATTATGAATGACATTTAACCATGTTCTGAGTTGTCATAGAACATGCGGAGGAAACTATTTTATTAGCAAATTACCTTTAAATAAGATAACTTGCAAGAAAATAGGTGAGACACCATATGAGTTATGGAAATATATAAAACTTTCCTACAACTACATCAAAGTATGGGGGTGCCTTGTATAAGTATAATGGTAAGTCGAGACACATATGTCGTCGATATAATATCATTAAACAAGTGATCTCACCTAGAGTTATCTATATTGATTTTGAAAGAACAAAAGATAACATTGTGGATCCGCTAAACAATGAGTTGAATCGAGATCAAGTTCATAAACATCGAAAGAAATGTGACTAAAGCCCATTAATATTTAAGGCGCTATGTTAAGGAAAACCCAACTTAGTTAACTGGAAATCCCAATATCTAAGTTCAATAGGACAACCTACTTACATAGACCTTGTGAGGTCATTGTGGGGGTTCTTATCCCCAAGTTCATTCATATGATAAAACAGTGACTAAAATGTGGAAAAGGTTAAGCAATGCTTTTAATGACCACTATGTGTTTCGGTAAACCAAACAACATAAGTCACTTATGTGAAAGTGAAGTGGAGCCGCTTCAAAGAGACTATTGGGGCATAGTTTTCTAAAATCTTACAGAACCAGAAGATGTCCACGGCTATATGGACATAACCATGAGAACCAAATTATTGTCAGTGAGATATTGGTGTGAGGTATGTCATCGCTTACACCAACGGCAGGACGGTTCAAGGACATCACGTCTACTGGAAAACTAGTAAGGTAAACATATTTTCACAAGGAAATGTTCAAAGGGGGGCGCCTACCTATCCTATGCAAATATCAAACATAGAATCTATCACCACATCGAGTCAGTGTTTGAACCATCAAGTTCATTCATGTGGGGGATTGTTGGAAAAGTTGAATGAATTGATGTTATTTATAACTAACTAATTATAAGTCATGTCACTTGGTGAATGGACATAATTTTTTGGTTTAAAGTTGCATCCATTCAATCATACCTATTCAACGATTCTCTTCATGAAAAGATTAAATCCTTTCATGAAAAGGTTAAGCCACTTCATCAAAAGGAGAAGTCTTTTAATCAAAAGGTTAAGTCCCTTCATCGAAAGGTCTTAACCTCTCAATCCATTTCCTCTCCCTATATATAGGCTAGTTTAGGCACAATTAGACACAAGTTATAAAACACAACACAAGTTACAAGTTACAAAGAACAAGTTTAGAACTATGGAATAGGAAAACACTTAGAAAATTCCTTCCAAATTTGTTCTTTCCGGTGATAGAGAAAGACAAGATTATGTTCGACTGATCACTACGATTGTGCTTACTGTTGTGATCGTTTATTGTTGTATTCTAGGAGACCTACGTCCAACGTTACTCAAAGCACCTACGAGAGGACGAATCTGTCTTAAGAAAAATTGTTCATACAGGCCTCAACAAAATTCTTCTTCGGTTTATGTTACTCTACTCATCCGATTCAGTGCCTAAATCTGAATAAACTAATTTTTTGCCTCTACTTTAAGTTTTATTTATTTTTCTTCGTTTGATTATATATAATAATATTTATTATTATTATTATTATTATTATTATTATTATTATCTCGGATTAACATTTTTTCTAACAGAATTAAAGTGGTGATGGTGATGTTAAAGGAATGATTTAGGATCAAGGAAGAACCGATACTAAAAATGTTTTGACTCGAACCTTGTACAATCTTCAATTAAAGGACGTAGACCCACTAGTTAAGAAACTTGGAACCAAAAGCATCAATGAATGGGGTTGACCACAAGCAAGCTTGATAAGTTAAGGAGTTCTTAAAAAGAACAAAGAGAATTGAATTCTCTTTATATTGCACTCAAGAATGAAGTTGATTGATTGATTGATTACAAAATGAGAAATGAAGGCCTATTTATAGGCTTACAAAAATGACATGAAAAGGCACCCCTAAAGGATGAAAGGGTGGCCAGCCATGGTTGAAGAGGGAAGAGCCTTTGGTGAATCAACTTGTGATTTAAGGCAACTAATTGCTACCTTTCATGTTTGTCGCCCATCCTCCTTGGTGAAGAGTGCATTGTTTTGATTTTGAATCTTCATGAATGATATCTTTATGAATAGGCTTGAATGAAGAATGATGTCTCTTGAAATGGTGCTCATTCATCCAACCATTTCATGAAGAGGCATGATGAAGCATTGCGACTTTTAGAGGCACCCTTTGAGATGAATCATCATCTCTTTGGGTGAAACATCATGTCTCTTAGGTGAAGAATTATGCCTCTTGGAAAGGTACCTCTTGATGAAGTGTTGTGACTCTTTGAAAAAGTACCTCATGATGAAGCATTGTGTCCTTTCATTATGGCTCCTTCTTGAAAAGGTATGAGATGAAAATCCAAAACTTTTGGACACTCCTATTCATCTTGTAGCCGTTGGAAGTGAATGGAAGGCATTTCTTCATCTTACTAGTCGTTGGAAGTGAAGAAATACAACCCTTCTCCTTGTAGCCGTTTCTTTGACTATATCCATCCTCCTAGCCGTTGGAAGCCTCCCTTGAATGATAAGGTACCTTGTAATTAAAATAAAACTATATTAAATGAAAACATAAGATATATATATAGGCATATGTTATGATTATTTAAACTTAGATTAAGATGTCAATTAATTTTCATGAATGAATAGAATGCATATATGATATAATAACACAAAATATAGTTAAGGAGAACTCCCTTCAAATATAAAAATTAAAATAAAATAAAATCAATGTTATGGAGTTCTTTGTATCAACTATCAATCACTTGTTTTCTTCTTATTTATTTAGTGATTTCAATAATGATTAATTATATTAGATCGAATAAGATTACAAGAATGATAAATTTCTTCAATCATATATTTAATGTTATTATAACTTTAAATTTGAAATTTTGATTAAATTAACATTTAGTGTTAAATAATCTATAAGTGATTGGTCGTCGTGTTAACGGAGTTTTGCTCATATCGCTGGAAAACTTTTTTTCACAACTATATACTGCTACCAGCACTCTGTGAACAGAACCAGTGAAATTCTAACGAAAGGTAATCTAATTTATGACTAAAAACGCACAACCAAAAATATGATAAAAAAACATATTATTTTAAATTTATATAATTTAAAATGTGACATTATTCATAATATTCTCGATTATAATCTAAAATGTTATAAATAATGTCACATTGTTGATTACTGACCAAAAATATTATGAAGATAATATTTTAAATTATAACAAAAAAATATTATAAAAAAAATCAAATTTTAAATTATATTAAACTTAAAATATTATACTTTTTAATAATATTTTATGTCGCACTTATTTCTATCGTATTTTAGCCGCATCCAAACTCGCAGCACAGCAGATCCTCCCACAAAACCTACTTTTATTTAAAAACAAATGGAAGAGTCAGAGAGAAAAGGGAGAATGATCCACCTGTGTTTGTCAGTGACACTGAACATTGGCTTGGGTAATGAACAACAAAGGAGACCCACCACCCGCAAGTCCACTATCCTTTCTTTTTACCCTTAATCATTGATGCTGTAAAAATGAAAAGCCTTTGGGATTCAATTTAAACTGTTAGATCTCTCTAACACAATGCATAACAAGTAATGAATTGCTTGGAATGAGATTAACATATTGCGTCTTCTTCTTTCTCTCAAACCCTAGAAGAAAGAACCCAATAATTAAAAATCAATTAAGCCTCACGTGTGTTACACATCAAACCAACACAATTGTTCAAAACAAGAGAGGATGATCGTCTCTATGAGTGATGACTAGTTGTTGTTGTATCATGTGTGTCATCACCTCCACCTCTGTCGTCGCCGTGGTGTGAATGTGACCCGCTCGCTCGAGATGCCGATTCGCCGCTTCCGGAGACTTGCCAATTATAAGGATTCAATCCGGTTAACATATTCAAATGTCCACTAATGCTACTACCTTCACCATTACCACCATTAGTTACTTGGCCTGGCAATAAGGTCATCGGACCAGGAAAATTCATGAAATGCAACCCACTAGACATACTACAACTATAAAAACCACTGTTATTAACCGATGGAAATGTCCATATCGGATCACCACCTCCACCTATAGCTTGATTATTAGAATTAGTTACCATCCAAAAGTTAGTCGGAATCTGACCGTGGCTTGCCAGAATCGCCCCCGTGCTTGACTGCAACAAGTAATTAGCCTTTTGTTGTTGTGATGAAGACAAATCTTGCTCTTGTCTTCGTCTCCTTCCTTCTTCAGTTTGTGATATTTCGAACGAAGTCGAGTTACCGCTTTCCAGTCCGATACCGGGGAACAAACTTCTACGTTGTTGCATAGACGAGTTGGAGTTAAAATCCGAGGATCGAAACTGAGAAGGAACCGACATGGTTGAGCCCGAGCTACGGAGGGATATATTAAGGGAAGTGAAATTTGCGGGGATAGTGCCGGTGCCGGTGGCTGCGATCACGGCTGGTTCAGCTTGTTGGAGTAGCCACTCGATTGTTTCGCCGTCGGTTTTGTGGCCGAGTTCACGAGTGAGTTGAAAAACCCTAGCTGCACAAAGAGCCGGCATGCGGATCCTCCGACCTCGACCGTCCACCTTGGTGTGTCGGTCTTTGGTGGAGGCACGTTTAGGGGTTGGTTTCTTGGTAGGTTCCAGTGAAATTTGGAGATTAGAGATGGAACCACTTGTGTTGGGTTGGGAAGAAGAAGAGGAACAAGGGTGACCATCTTCTTCTTTTGTCTCTAGTAGTCGGAATAGGAAATCAGGGCGGTGTTGATGGCGGTGGTGGTCATCATCGCTGCCTTCTCCTTCCATGATAGCATGAAAACAGTATGATATCTTTGTGGTGGTCAATATTGAGGAGTGAGGAGCCTTTAGATTAATCTTTTTGATAGAGGAGTTGTTTGATTTTGATTTCTTTCATCAAAATTATGTCTTTTTGCCCTAGAAATCCATTGACAATTGACAGGTCTTGATAGAGATAAAGGAGGACAAAGGGAGAGAAATAGAGGATAAGGGAAAGCTTTTAAACCACAAAGATAATAATATGGAGGTGTTACAATTTTTCACAAATTTAAATTTATTCTTCCACTTCTTACCCTAAAACTTATTTATCACAAATTAACTATTGATTATTTATTTATTATTACTTTAGGAGTAAGTATATTTAGTCAGTTGATCAATTTGCTATCTTTATTTTTTTTCATATTCTCGTAGGTTATGGTTTCATTTTTATTCTCTCATATTCCTTTAGGTTATGAGTTATAGACCTTGTAGAAGTCGAGGGCGAAACTAGGGTGAAACTATGGAAGAGACCAAGTTGCTTATCTTTAAAACTAATAGGTTCTAAAAGGTAATTAATCCACAAAAAAGAATATTGAGGCTAATTTTCACTAATTTCAAAATTATCATGTTCTAAAAAGTAATTAAATTAAATGTCTTAAAAATAATTAAACCAGAAAATTTTAGGAGTGTCGAGACTTAGTTTTAATAGTTTCAAAACTTTTAAAGTCTTAAAATACAATTAAACCATAAAAATTGAGGAGTCATGTCTTTCTGCCCCCACTTGGTTCTTACCATTGTTAAAGGTATTCCTCTTGCTTAGGGATAGGCATAGGATCCGAACCCGACGGGTTTCGACCCAACTCGATCAGGTCGGGTTTTTTTTTAAATTTTGGGTTCGGGTCGAGTCGGGTTTTTTAAGTGTGATGATCGGGTCGGATCGGGTTCGGTTTTAGGGTGAAAATACTCTACCCGGAAAAAATATATAATTTTACATTATATATTTAGGAATAATTACAATAATACCCCTCTCTATATAATTTTTTTCAATTAAGTCATTGTTTTTATTGAATAAAAACAATATTTTTATTATTATTTCGGGTCGGGTTAGGTTTCTAAGTTATATATCGGGTCGGGTTCGGATCGGGTGAAATCTTGTTTTGATTGGGTCGGGTCTCAGGTGGAGGATCTCTTGTTCTCGGGTCGGGTCAGGTGGACCAAAAACCCGACCCACGCCCGTCCCTACTCTTGCTTTCCCTTGAGTCTCCCTTTCCATCCCCTATACGTAGGATTAGAATTATATTTAAAATTTATCCAAAAAAATTCCACGCCTTCAATTATTTTTATTCAATGTTTTTAATTAAAAATAATTAAAATAATTAATCATAAAATTATTTCAATTTTAATTTATAAAATACATTATATTCTTATACAAGTATGTTTAAAACATTATTTTTTTTAATTGACATGTGTCTATTTATTTATTTTAAAATATCATGGAAAATATTTTTTTTTATTTTTTTTCTTGCAATAATATATTATGAAAATATATGTTAATTATTTTATAGTTTGTTTAATTAAGTTCTACATATTAACTTTAAGGTAAAATTATTAATTAATTTTATATATCCTTGATAAATGTAATTTTAGATGTTTCAATTGTTGATTTGAGGATTAAAAAAATAAATCGATAGTTAGGAACACCAAAATATTAGAAGAGTTATCAACGTATATTATTTAAATTACGTTCAAGGAGACCTTGTATAACATAATAATATTATTAATTTAAATTTTAAATTCAATAAAATGATTAGACAATATTTTTCACAATTTCGATTTAGAATTGTTTCTGTATATGGATTAAAATAATGGCTATCAAAGAACGAAATATTTATTTATTATTTTTTAGTTTAAGCCTCTGTTCATGATTTTCTCAAACTCGAAAGAACAATGTGAATCAATTAATTTTTAAATATATTTTAATAAATTTAATTAATTAAAATATTTAAAATAATAAAGCTCAAAGTTTTTTTTGAAAAATTGAATATTTTTAAATAAAAATTAATGAATTTATCTTAAATTAAATATATAATTGAATTAAATATAAGTTCAAAATAATTAATTTTATTTAAAGACAAGCATAATCTAATTTTATATTTTTAGTATAATTGTAACGTAATTAAATTTTCACTATTTTGCAATTTAAAATAAAATGGAAAATAAATAAAAATATAGATAAATAATAAGATATTTTTCAAATTATATAAGTGAAACTTTCATCAAATCTCAAGTGGACTGTGTATGTTTCCTAACATTATTTGTCATTTAGAAGATGAGTATATTTAGTCCTAGCTCAACTAAGTAGATACCTTAATAATTCGTGATATCAATTCAATTAAAGGTTTAATGAATAAATATAACACCTTAATCTAATTCGATTCAAAATTCGAGGAATTAAAATGTTACATGGAATCACCGAAATGACTAACTAAACTTTTTAAATCAACAATCATAGTCACCATTAAAAATCCATAGTCTAACCAAATAGTTAAGTTTAAAAAATGGAGAGCTCCCAATAATATATTCCAAAATATATTGAGTATATCAAAATAGAATTGCAACTCAAATATAAATATGGTCTATGAATAATACATGTTCATTAAAATACACAAGATGTACTTTGATAGCTCAATCTAAACTGAAACCAGAATCTAGCGATAAGCTCCTCAAACTGCCACATAAATAACTCTATTGTACTACATGCATTCATTATATGAGTGTCGAGATGTTTCTCTGCCCTGGCGACGGAGAGTGCAAATAGTATACCCCAGACGGTGTAACTAGTCTCAAAAAAGTAAGTGTTTATCTTCCGTGAATCAGATGAAACACCAAATTGTAGAGTCGCCACCAATCTTTTTATTTGGTGAGATTGGTCACCAAAATGTCATATTATTTTAATAAAAATTCCTAAGAATAATATTAAAATAATACGACTCGGGTATGCTAACCAGAAAAATGAGTTTAGGAATCGGTTACGTATGGGAAAGAATTAGCATTCCCACAACGCCCAAAATTAGTACCGGTATTTATTAATTAAAGGTCTTTGCAGTAATTATAAATTTGTATTGAAAATTATAAATAATTTAATTTAGATAATTACTAAATAATATTTAACATAAATATCATTAATCTTATTATAAAATTATTATAATTACAAGTTATGTAAAATAATAATCTAAAAATATAAATACTAATTAATTATATAATATACTAATTACTAATAATTAAAATAAAAAGTAATAAAATTAAATAACCTAATTCGAAATGATATTTAAAATTATATACCAATTATGTAATTTACCCTAAATTACTAATACGAGACTAAAATATAAATTTATTAATATTTAGGGACTAAATGTATAATTTAACCCAAATATATATATATATATATAATAGTGACTAAAATATAAATATACAAAATTAAAATGCCAAATTGAAATACGAATAAACCTGATTTCGGTGACCAAAATTGAAGATTACAGAACCAGGGGGTTGCAGATGTAATTTACCCATGCGTAAATTACTCAAAAGCCCCTCCCCAAAACAACATAGTTTTAGGAGGGTATAAATAGGCCTTAACCGGCCCTAAATTACCCAACTCCCTCATTTTCTCTCCTTGGTTTAGAGAGAAGCTTTCCATTCTCTCTAGGATTCCCTTATCGGAGGAAATCTGGCCACCGACCGACCACCAATTACCGCTGTCGACAGCTATCACCGGCCACCGTTCACAAATTACCTCCAAATCAAAGATCTCAACACCCTAAAGCCGAATCTGGCCTCCATTTCTCCTAAAAGCCCTTAAAATTTCCTTGATCTAGGTTTATACCTTTGAAATTTCGGTGGTTTCTAGCGACGTTTGGGCTTTCCTTCGAGGTAAGTTTCTTCATCTCTTTTTATTTTGATTATTTTTCGTTTCTATTGGTTGCTCGCTATTGTTGTGTTGGGTTCCTCTTTCTTGCCCTCTGTTTCTTGTTATTGTTGTTGCTTGCTCCTCTTGCCCTTTTTTACAGGTTCGATCGAGTCCTTATATAGGGCTCAAAGGTGCACTCTTCGGACCGGTCACAAGGGTGTCCTCCGGTGACTCACCAAGGCTATGGCGGTGACTCGCCTAGAGTGATGCGTTGTACAACTGGTGTTGATATTCTGGAACCTTCAAGATAGCTTTAGAGAGGCGGTGGAGTTGTGGCAGCGCTGGATTGGAGCTGTAGAGGTGGCGAAATGATAACCCTAGGGTTTCTAGGGTTTCTGTTTGGCTCATTCTGGACCCTTGATCTGTGTTGAGATCGAACGGCTAGGATCTGCTAGCGGCGCTGGAGTTGAGATAAAACCCTAGCTGCTCGGGCTTCTCTCGTGTGGGCTGGTTGGATACGGATCTGGCTCAGGTTATTGGGCTTGGATCAGATATGTTGGGTTTAACTCTAGATCGGGTCAGCATATATAAACGGGCTCCAGGTTTGGTTGTAACTGGGCCTGTGATTTACTTGTATCTTGGGTATGTGTGTCTTATTTTGTAACCGGGCCTTTAGGCTTTACAAATAATAATATAATATAATATTATTATATATATAATAACATATATATAATCGTCACTCGGACGAAAACGATTATCGATAGCTGCCCCTATTTACTTTATTTTTGTGTAACCAGGAATAAAGCAATACAAGTTTTCGTCGAGTGAATCTTTTGCTTTGCTGGGAATTTGTTCCACTACTCTTTTTGGAGATCGAATTTTGATATAATCTTGCTCCTGCTTCACTACTCTTCTGTGAAGGCTGAGGATGATTTGCAAATGATTTGCTTCACTACTCTTTCGTGAAGGTTGAATTTGCATGACTTCATTACTCTTTCATGAAGGCTTCATACTTTGCTGAAAAATCTGTTCCACTACTCTTCCATGGGGAACGAATTTGGATTTTGCTTCTGCTCTTGCTTCACTACTCTTCTGCGAACACTGAAAATGATTGTCTTGACAAATATCTAATTTCACTACTCTTCCGTGGATATCAGATTCAAAGTTGGATTTGCTTCCATTACTCTTCCGTGGAGTTTGATTTGACTTGAGAAGAACCATCTTGTTTGAAAAACTGACAGATGACCCAAAAAATTTACAAATGACCCGAAGGATTTACAAATGACCCGAAAGCTTTACAAATGACCCGAAGGCTTTAATTTTCTAGAACATTAAATGAAAAACTTTGAAAATGGCTTTCTCATTTTCATATGAAAACATTCTACCATGAGGTTTTACAAATGACCCGAAGGATTTAAACATTATGCTCGAAAGTCTAACAGATGACCCGAAGGATTTACAAATTCATGGAAAATAATTTACTGGGTAAGAAACTTCTTACTTTTCAAAAATTTGATTTTCTAGAACATTAAATGAGAAAGTTTGAAAATCGCTATCTCATTTTCATGAGAAAATCATATGTAAACGTCCTACCCAAAGGTTTGACAGATGGCCCTAAGGACTTATCATCTGGCTCGAAAGACTGACAGATGACCTGAAGGTTTTAAGCATCATGCTTGAAATACTTACAGATGACCCAAAGGATTTAATTTTCTTTGAACATTAATGAGAAATTTTCTCATTTTTTGAAATAACTTGTTGATTGGGCATGCCCCAAAGTTAATACTTTATTTGTATGGATTGCGTTCATCTATTCTTCAGATGTTTGCCTCTCCAAATATGTCTCCTGTGATTTGGATTCTACCTTATTCTCGTAAGGTATTTTATCCTTGCATCTTTGTGAAAATGTATTTATGCAAATGTAATCAAATGTATCCAGGAAATGCATGATCTATATGCAAATGATGTTCTTATGAATATATGAATGTATTCAATATTCTTTTGAATCCAAAGCTTGATCTTCTTCTACTTGATTATCTTTTTTCAGGGTTCACTTCAATTATTAGTGTAGCAACTTATGCTTTCAAATCTGTATTTCCAAATAATCATCTGATTATCTTGTATTTTTGTATCTTTTTTTGCCTTCAGAAGAACTATTTCATTTATGGGACTTTTGCCATACTCAGGATTATAACCTGGTTGCCCCATTTCTCTTGATAACACAAGCTGTTTCTATCTGAACTTGAGTAGAAATCTTGTAAAGCTCTCATCTTTGAAAAGAGAATTCATCATCTTTGAAAAGAGAATCTATCATCCTTACAACATGTAGATATGAATATGCTAAACTTAACAAAGATTAATCAAGATATCGGCCCTGTCTGTTCTGATTTGACTCTTGAAGCACATCACAAGAAGGATTTATCCTAATTCCTTTCATGTATTCACATCTAATCAGACCTCGAACAAAATTATTCAGATCATATCATGTCAGGATGTTTAACAACTCATTGTTCAATCTTAGTCGGCTCCACTAATTTCTTGTTGTTAAAGTTCCAACGTTCCTTCGTGGAAAGAAATCTTCATCATTTTCTCATTTTTGATTCTTGAAATGTGAAGACAAACTTTATCCTATGTCAACCACATGATTGTAACATTGGTTCAATACCATAATTACTGGTTCGTAAAACATTTGACAACACATTCATCATTTCCTGTGGTTTCTGCCTATATCTCTCCACCAAGGAATTCTTTGCATGATGTTCGAAGGTTTTATATGATGTCACAATGATATTCCAATAAGAATAAAAATGGGATACTTTAGCTTGTTAGTATCATATTATGGAACATTTGACAGCACATTCATCATTTTCTTTGACTCCTGTGAGAATAAGGTGATCACATGGTGGACAAAACAGTGATGTCTATTGTCTTTATTTCACCATTTTCATTCTTAATACCTTTCGGTTTCAAGGGAAATATTTTCTCAAATCGATGATCTTTCCATAGGATGATAAGGGTTCAGCATGCCTCAGCATTTGCTTCTTTATCAATATGAGCCTTAAAAAATGCTCCAACATTGATGTGATCGTCCAAAATATCCTACTTGGATCATTTTTGTCTAAAATGGGCCTTCAGCATGCCCCACATGGATTATTCCTGACTGAAATGGGCCTTCAGCATGCCCCAACATTCCAAGTTGTAGTGTTTACTCTTAATGTCCATTCATGCTTCTCATGAGGTCTAATTTTGATAGTGCTTCATTGTAGGTACACATGTAGCTTCCTTATTGCCAAATCTCGTAATCTAGAATGCTCTCATTCCAGTGTTACTAAACAACAATGTTGTTTAAGTAACTTGAGGGATTCTTTTCATGTTGTCACAAACTTAAGGGGTGATCAATTCTTCTGACAGAAATGTTTGAGATATGTGCCTCTTCCGAAAGAGGTGATCATCTTTTCCTTGACTGATTGTCACACAAGAATGTCATAAGTCCATTTCTCCAAACTTTTAATTTCTCAAGTCACTTGCTTTCAAGAATGTGAAAATCTTAATTATTCTAGCCTTGCTTATTCATTTTCTCAAATAGGTAAAATAGACATAAACTTGACTCAGTATCCTTCCTCTTTTGGGACAATCTTGTTTGAAAATGTTCTTCTTCTTTTCTTATCAAAGAATGAAAGAATTTTGTAAAATATTTTCCCTTATAGGTTCACAATATAATCAAATCATAAGCATGGGTTTAAAGAATATTAAAAGAATCAACAACTTTTATTATTTCAGAGTTATAGCTCTTTTACAAGTATCAAGAATGAGAGGTTAGCTTCAAGTTGGCTTCCCTATTTTCTATAGTTACATCTTAGTGAAGATGTCACTCATCTCTCACTCTTTTGTGAACATTGTCACATGCCTCACTTTCTGGACTTGGTATCTTTAACCGGATGCGTACAAAATGACACAATCTAGTATAACAATTACTAGACCTTCTAGAATACCTACATTTCAATTCTCTGAAATCTTTGATTCTATTCAAAGTAGTGTGAAAACATCAGTCTAGCAATGAGATTTTTGTGTGTATATGTGTGAAATAGAATATAACAGGTATTTATTTCGTTTTCTTATAACAAATTCTTTTGCCATTATAGCTAGCTGAATTAAGCTTTATCATCATTAGCCCACATTGGGCTAATTGAAACTTATCCATAAAGCCAGGGCTATCAACCAATTGATTTAGAGGGACAACTTTTTCTGCTTATGACTCTTACTTTTTTTGGAGAACCTATTATAGTCTATGTGTTAGGTGAAAGTCAGAAAACCTCATTACCAAATTTTAATTCATCAGCATCTGACTTTAGACTATATTTGTCAAAGTTTCATCGTCGAATCTCATCAATAGAAAAATAATCTAGCTAGCTTTGCAATGTCATGAAAGATGCCCCACGTTATATGCTTCTAAATATCAATACCAAGACTTTTGTCTAATTCCTTACATTGGAGAAAGCTCTCTCATATTTGTGGAAAGGGTAGTATTTGGGATGCATTTCTTCTGAGGTAAGGTCAGGATCATTTTCTTTCTGGTTTTCAATCTTGATACTTTTGCCAAAAATGTATAACTCTAATTGCAAAGAGTGTTTAATCTAATGATATTCAAAGAACTTCAAGATTGCAAAATTGATTCAATGCTCATAACCTTAAAAGCAACACATTTTTATTACAAAAGGCGGAGAAATGAACAAAAACATGTTCAAACAAGATGCTATAAAATGAAAGGTATAATAGTGGTAAATAATAACTTCCACTGCCCCATTATTCTTTGGATGTTGGGTGTATAATCAGACCAGGATCTTTGTCTATATTTGCCCCCCATTTCTTGATCATTTCTTGGATATCTTCTTTGGATGAGTTTTTAAGTACACAAATCTCAGCTTTCCCCTGAGCTATCTCTTGATTAAATCCTGTTATTATCTTTTCTGACTGGCGATTAGGCTCAATTTGAATTTCAGAACAAATCTCTTTAGTGGAGATTACTGTATCCTGTTCTGGATGTTCCTTACAGTTGTACCTGGAGTAACATTCTTTAAATTGCCCTCTGTTTCCCTTGATTTTAGAAAACTTGACATAGGTGTCCCCAAGGTTGTATCTGTCTCGTTTCTTTATAAACCTGTAGGCCAGTCTCGAGATACATTTCCTTTTTCTCTTTCATTTCTCATTTTTGTATCTTTTTTTAGCTTGAGAGAAGTATCGAGAATTAAATCTGCCATACATACTTCATATTCCTTGGCTTTGCCTTGTCCTTCATTTGTTTTGACACTATCAACTTCATTTTTATGGTTGACTCTCAAATGTTTGATCAAAATGGTTTGACGGTTGGCATACACTTCTATAACTCTATGAGTCATAAGATCCTGAACTCTTCATTTGAAGTTGCCATAATTTTCAAGGGTGTGTCCTTGGATTCCAACATGATACTCACAAAAGACCCTTTTATTATACCATCTTGGGTAAGGTGGTACCAAAGGTTTAGCCAGACATGGGGCGATAAGTTGGGCTTCATGTAATTTGGCATATAACTTGCTTCATGATATTGAAGGAAAATAGGGTAGAGATTCCCTTGATATGATCGTTTCTTTGCTATTGTTTTCCTGAAAACGTTTGCTTTGAATATATGACTTTTGACCATCATCTTGAGAGATAATCTGACTTGAAAATTTCTCCCTTTTAACTAGCTTTGGTTTCCTAAGGAGGTTAAGTTTCCCATTTTCGAAACATAATAACCCTTCTGCCATAAGGTATTGGACTTTTAATTTTAGCATTATGCAACTTTCAGTAGAATGACCAAAATCTACATAGTGATAATTGTATGGATTCTTGATATTTTCCCATTCGGATGCAAATAAGTACTAGGAGGAATGGGTATTACAAGACCATTTTGAAAGATAAAGGGTAACAACTCTGAATATGAAATTGAAATTGGAATGAAATGTGTCATCCTTTTTTCTTTCTTGCCCTTTTTATCCATTTTCAATGTGACTTGTTCCATGTTCCTCTTTTTTGTACCAGTTTCAATATCCATGTCATCTGCCATATTTCCTGATTCGTGAAAATGGGTTGGATTTCTATATTCCACAACAGGTTTTTGGTCATTCGTTATCATATCATTGAAATCCATACTTTTTCCTGAGGCTTTCATCTTTTCATGCTCAATAGGTCTTCTAACTTTTTCTCCCCATATAGTAGAGTAACCATCATACTCTTTATCTGGGTCATTTGTTCCCTGGACCCAGCTTGGAACCTTCTTATTTCTTCAAGCATTTCTTGTTAGATTTCCATAAGTTGTTCTTGGATTCTCTCAATTCTTCCAACTCGAGCTAATATTACATTCATTACTTTCAATCATTTTTTAAGACCCGACCCTGATTTTCAAAACTCCTGATTTTAAAATCTTTCACTGGTTACTCTCATGTTTTCATGATTGATACATGTTATCATGCTATGCAAAACATGATTGTGAATGTAAAATGTATATGTAAATGCATGTATGAAAAGGTGTAATTCAAGAGTAATTATCTTAAAACAACTTCCATTGAACACAAAAAGGCTTTTCAATACATCCAAAAGATCATTACATATAAGGGATAGTTTTCCCTCCTAATTTCTCTATCTCCTTAAAAAGCCAAGTTAATTTCTATTTATGTTCCAGAATTAGATCATTATCCTGCTTCAGTTCCATTGTAAAACCAGCTAAGTTCATTAGTTTGTAGGCTACTTTGCTTGCTTGAACAACAGTTTTCTTCAAGTCATTATCTTTTTCTTGAATCTTGCCTGCTATTTCTTGAAGTTGCAGACAATATTATTAATTTTCCTTTATCAGAGAACCTTTATGTTCAAGTTCTTGTACCAGATCTCCATAATCATCCACCATTTTTAGCAATGTGTGGTTCTGAGCTCTAATGGATTTTAATTCAGCATTAATCTCACATTGATGAATCATATATGAAGTTTCCATGTTGGCTATATCCTTCTTCAATATCTGGCTTTCAGCTTGACATTTTTCCAAATTGGTAATGGTTGCATTGTATATTTCTTCAGCAATTTTAAAGTCATAGGAGAATTTCTTTGTTTGATCCTCATGTTGTTTTTTCCAATACTCAGCATCACTCTTCAGTTTAATGATTCCTGTTATCCATTCTTCAGGGGTATTTCCTAGTCCAACATCTTTGAAGGTTTGACTGAATTTTTGAAAATCATCAAGCATAGCTTCGACCTCTGTGTTCAATTTCTCGTTTTCATCTTTCTAAAAACGGGCTTGAGCTTCATAAAAATTATCTTCCTTGTGACTGCTTCTATTGATGTTCTTACCATAAAAAGCTTTAGGCTAGCCTAACAGGATTTTTATGTACATATCCCTCCATTGTTTTAATAGCTTCTTCAAGATATCCTTCTTTGGCTGCTTCACAGTTTACTTGATCATGAAACCCTTTCTCCATAATGAAAGCCTTTGATTTTGATAATTACTCTTGAAGCAACACCCTTGAGTATGTCATGATTATGCAAATGCAAACAGAATAATTAATATGTGCATTTTTAAAATATATATATAAAAACTGGATAGTAATAAACAAATCATATCCTAACCTCATGTTTTCTAGTTCCATGCTTTGTTTGGAAAAATAACCTAACCACATGATTTCTAGTTCGCATGCATTTATATAGAAAAAAATAATATTAAATAAAATGAAAGACTCAACATGTTTTTCCTCATGTTAACCTTACAAAACTTATTTGGGTTAGGTTTCACCTAAACTCCAGATCTAGGTTTTATTATATGTTGGGTTTTGGCTCTAGAGTAAGAAGGGTCAATGAATTGTCCTTTGTTGGTGTCCCCTTGGACTGCAAAGCCCTCAATCCTAGTTCATTGCATACTTTCAGATTAAGTTCAATTCGAAGGAACACACTTCCTTATGTCCATACGGAGGTGAAAACCACACGAGGAACATAAGGTGTGAGCTTAAAGAATGGTCCCCTATCCCATACGGAGGTGAAAACCACACGAGGGAGTAGTTTCTCATTCACTTAAATAGGATAAGAGCGGGGTTTTAGATCATGTTATGAATGCAGAGCACAGTGGGTGAGGAAACACATAAAAAGAAATAAAGTAATATATACATCATATTATTCTATTCTAATGACATATAAAAAATAAAAGTTAGTAAAATAATAAGAAAATTAAAAAAAAATTAAAAAAATTATTATTTACTGCAAAGACGAATAATTAATAAATTGGTGGTTGGACTCTCATTTTTTAAAAAAAAATCCCCAGCGGAGTCACCAAGTTGTCGAGACGTTTCTCTACCCTGGTGACGGAGAGTGCAAATAGTACACCCCAGATGGTGTAACTAGTTTCGAAAAAGTAAGTGTTTATATTCCGTGAATCAGATGAAACACCAAACTATAGTGTCGTCACCAATCTTTTTATTTGGTGAGATTGGTCACCAAAATGTCATATTATTTTAATAAAAATTCCTAAGAATAATATTAAAATAATACGACTCGGGTCTGCTAACCAGAAAAATGAGTTCGGGAGTCGGTTATGTATGGTAAGAAATTAGAATTCCCACAACGCCCAAAATTGGTACCGATATTTATTAATTAAAGGTATTTGCAGTAATTATAAATTTGTATTAAAAATTACAAATAATTTGTTGAAAACATTTTGATGTTTCGATATAACAAACTAAGTATAAATGAATTTTAAGATTTTACAAAGATTTTATAAGTATATTCGATTCAATTAATCGAATATCAAATTATTACTCCAAGTCTTTCAAGATCAATTTCAAACCTTACTAAATGTGTAAAATTGTGTTTTATACTTAAACCATTTTTAAAACAATTTTCACAAAGTATTTTGAACCAAAATCAAGCCTAAAATCAATTTTTTAAACTGATGCACCAATCCATGCATCGATGCACTATAGAATTAATTGAACATCGAATGTAGTTCATGCATCAATACACTCTCCATGCATCGATGCACTCGGGTTTTAATGAAAATATCGAATGCATTTGACGCATCGATGCACATACCATGCATCGATGCACTCAGGCTATTTTGAAACATCGAATGCACTTCATGCATCGATGCACTCTTAGTGCACCGATGCACTAAGGGTCCAACAGTCAAAATATTTGAATTTTACACTTGATGCACCGATGCACCATGGGTATGCATCGATGCACTGACGCTCCCAACTGCTTTAATTAATTGTTTTCACACTTAAATTGCTCTATTGACTACACTAATCATCTCCAACGTTCAGAATCATTTGAAGGAGTATTTAAACAAGCTTAAAAGCCATTGATCAACAAGAGAAAATAAGAAGAAACAACATTCAACTAGAATCAAGAGAGAGTCAAAGAGAAAGCATCAAACTCATTGTTTGAGCACTTGAAGCCTATTTTTCATTCAATATTCATTTTGCTTTCAAGAACACTACTTGCACTCAATTGTATTCATTCTTGAGTGTTCTTTTCTTTGTTCTAGAATTGTGCAAACAATTTACCTTGTGAGGATTTCCTTGTAAGTTTGCAAATTTGTAATCTTCTCTTTGAGAAAGAATGTTCTCAAGAATTGGGGTATATTCTTAAGGGAGTTGTAAAGTTATCTCTTTGGCCTCAAAAGAAAGAAAAAATTAGAGAATTTGTTGGAAAATTCTTAGTGTGGATAGCTAAGGTAGTGGACGTAGACTTTGGTTGAGAAAGTCGAACACTCTAAATCACTGTGCAAATCTTTTCAATTTTCTGCAAAAGCTTCCACCAAAATTTTAATTGCCAATTCACCCCCTCTTGGCCAATTCCATCGATCGATTAACTCAACAATTGGTATCAGTGCCTCACTCATTTGAAGGTTTAACCACCTCTTGAGTCGATTCGGGAAGAGTTAAATCGATAAAGATGGCGTCCACTTCCGGTTCATTCTCCATGGAAGAATCCAGACCAATTGACGTGCCTCCACACTTCAATGGAACAAATTATCGTCGTTGGAATAAACTTATGATGATATTTATCCAAGCATTTGATATGGAAGCTTAGATGATGATCGAAAAAGGATATTCTTCTCCAACAAAGAAGGCAAAGAAGTTGAGTGATCAAGAACGGAAGAAAGCTCAACAAAATACAAAGGCTATGCAAATGTTGTGTTGTGAAATTGATCCTAATGTATATAAAGGAGTTTCTTCTTGTTCAAATGCTAAGGAGATGTGGGATAAGCTTGAGGAGATCTATGGAGACAAGGAAGAAGAAGAACCAATAAAGGTGATGTCTCTATTAGCTCTCACAGAGCCAAAGGTATCTTCTAACTCAAATAAATCAAATTCAAAGTCTTTTAATGAGTTACAAGATGCTTATGATGAATTATTTTCAGAGTTTGAGACCATGAACTCCAAATACAATAAATTGATTTATAAATTTATTGCTAAAAAAGATCATCTTTTGAAAGCTAAAACAGACTTGGAAAATCAAAATGAAATGTTGAGAAATGAGTTAGAGCTTTCAAAAATAAAATATGAAAACTTTGAAAAAGAAATTTTCAAATTAAACAAACTTCTTCTAGAAACGAAAATGAATTTTGAAAATCAAAATGAAATCTTGAAGAAGGATTTAGAGCTTTCAAAAATGAAATTTGAAAGTATTGAAAGAGAAAATTTCGATTTGAAAGTTAAGCTTGAATGTTTAACAAAAGAAAAAAAGATCATTTTAAATAATTCATCTAGTTCAAAATTGACAATATGTTCACATTGTCATTATCATAGTCATAAGGAACATACTTGTCCTTTAAAAAAAGGAAAACGATTTAAAATTAGACAAGTATGGGTTCCAAAAGGAACAAGAGGCATTGAAACTAATGTTCAAGGATCCAAAGCAATTTGGATACCAAAATCTACTTAAATGTCTCTTGTAGGTGTGTGGGAGCAATGGTGATGAAGATGATGATATTCAATATGCTCTAACCACACATGAAAAAAGAATGGGTAACCTCTAAACTTAATGTTTTTATGTTATTTGGTTACTCATTTAGTTTATGCATGTAACACCCCAATGTAAGGGCTAAAATTAAGAAATTATAAAGTGGTGGATTTAATTTGGTATTTTGAAAGAAACAGTGGGTTAAATTGCAAAATTTTAAAGTTGGTAGACTGTTGTAAGAAGTGCATGAAATTGAGTGACTAAACCCATGCTTTAACCATTTCTTATAAATGATGAATTATAAGCTCTTCCCCGTGCGCAGGTTCTCATATTTTCCAGATTCCCCTTCTCTAACAACCCTCTTTAAACTCTAATCTACTCGCCATCCGACCTCTGATCGACGAGCCGAAACCACCATCGTGTTCGTTGTCGAGCGAGGAACAAAACCCCTCAAAGCTTTTGTCGTGGATCGTCGTCGTTCATCGTTAATTTTAGTCGGAAGTATCGTCGGTGATAACTCGATTTCAATTGGTTTTTCGTTGATTCACGATGATCCGATGATCCGTTTACAACACCTCCCGCACCACTGTGTTCATTGTATCGTTCCGAGTCTACCGGTGTTATCCTTGGTCTCCGTCGACGGCGGCACGTGAAGAGGTGAAGCAGTCAAAGTTTCCGATTCGTTGAAATCGAGCTCTCTGCCATTCAAAAATTTGAACCGAGCTTTTTAAGTATCTCGAAATTGCTTAAAATAATTTTTAGGAATTTTTTCGGGAATTTTCCGATATCAGGGTACTGTTCACGCGCCGCCACTAGCGTCGCGAAGAAAAAAATGACCGGTTTTCCTCCTATTTTGACCGGTTTGACCGGTCATAACCCGACCAGACCCGTTTACCTGACTTGTTGACTCGACCCGACCTGTTGACCCGACCCGTTGACCTGACCCATTGATCGTTGACCAGTGTTGACCATTGTTGACCAAAACTTTGACTGGCTTTGACCGGGCATTAAACGACCTTTGACTTTGACCGAGTATACCTATCCTGACATTTTTCGACGTTCCAAATCCGATTCTGGAGTCCGTTTTTCGAAATTCGAACCCTAAGGCCTCCAAATTGCCGGTCAAATCCGTTGACTTTGATTTTGACCGAAAATTCCAAATTTCCGAAAAGTCATATTTTATGCTTTCGACGTCCTGAATCAGAATCCGAAGTCCGTTTTGCCAAATTCTAACCCGGTAAGCTATTTTCACTTATTTATCATCTGATTCGATATGTTTTTCATAATTAAGCTTCGTTTTTATGTAATTTCTGTTGGTATGAATCCGAGGAAATATTGGAAGATGATTTCAAGATCAAGGGCGTTCAGATGGAATTTTATGGTCGATCAGTATTGCACGGAAATCGAGGTAATACTTTACTACCTCTTTATACTTTATGGAACATGTTGATATTGATAAATGCATGAACAAGATAATGTTGGTCACTTTGGTGGAGTTGAATAATTTATACACTCGATATGATGTGGTAGAAATTCTGTAATTGATTACGGATCGAATGACTAATATAAGAGATTGAGGAATTGTTAGATTAAATTACAAGTTTGTGATTAGTGATAAAGAAATCAGCCCTGTATATGCAACTTATAATTTATTTCATCAAAGGTAAAATGTTAAAGATACTTGGATGAGAAATTATGAGAATACTCCGTTAGGGTAAAATTACAAAATTACCCTTATGTTATAAAAAGACAAGATTTGAATATGGAAGTTAGATAAGAGGATTTTTCAGACATATTGATCTAATAAAAATATTGATGTGCATAAGAAATGTTAGTTTTATTTGGAAATTATAGATAACCGGTTTTAATCCTAGGAGAGTTTGTGAAAGATACTAGAAGTCTGTTAAGAGAACCGTTTCAAGATCAGAGAGTGTTCAAGAAAGCAATTAATCATAGGATCTCTAAATTATATTATTTTTGTTAAGATCTAATATCGAAATTATCTGGTTAAGAAATTATGGAAATGCCCTTAAGAGGTAGAATAGTCTGAGATGACTCTGAATGAGAAAATACTTAGAGGATTCGTACTTAACTCGATTAAGTATGGATTTAATTGTTAAGATCCTGACTTATTGCAGGAAAATTCCTGATATTCCGTTTGTAAAGTCTGAGAAGACACTTGAGCTGAAAATATTCGAATAATGAGTAAATACTTGAAGAGTAATTTATCGGGGGTATTATGCTGTCAGAATTGTTCGAAAGGACTGAAGTAAATGATAAGATTGAATTAAATAATAAGACCGGATGGAAGGAAATGATTGAAATACCGTAGATCTATAAAATGACCAAAATACCCTTGTAATGAAAATGACCCTGTAATGAAAATGACCCAAGAATATCACCAAGCTCAGGAATGATTGGATATCCTCGAGCTCTGAAATGAATGGAATAAAACTGAATACCAAAATTACCAAAATACCCTTCTGGCCTATATTAAGTAAATGTCTTGGATTAATTAAGGAATCCAAATAAGCATAAGTGTTGGACTACTTTTTGAAGTTATGGAATAACTTAAGTGAGCCGATCAACCGTAATGATATGTTAGTACCTGAATGACATAGGTATCAGCTGAAGGTGTGTTCGTCTTCTCAAGTGTGGTTCGATGATAATTTTGAAAGTATTCAGCTCAGCTCAACTCTAGATCGCATTCTGTAATAAGAAATGGATATTCGTTAGACAAATCAACCACGAAGACCAAATTGAATTGAACGGAAGTACAATATGTATCTAAAATTCAGAAACGTTTGGATTACCCTGGAGAACTCAGAAGTAAAAGGAATGGACTTGACTACTAAATGAATTAAGTAACCTCAAGGACTATGGATTAAGTAAGTGATTTGGATAAGTCTGGAAACGTTAATGAACATACATGATGTAATGTTCTTATGGATCATGAACTACAAATCAAGCACGTCAGCATTTCATGACATAGTGAAAGCGTGAAAATAAAATAAAGACATTGGAAGATATATTCAGTGATGATTCTGAAGATGATTTATGGATAAGAAATTTCGGTATTAAAGTGTAAATACCCTGGAATGACAACGAATTGACCAGTCGATAAGTTTTAGTTCTGGGAATTATTCATCTAAGAGATGTTCGATAATCCAATCAATCGACATAGATTGTAAATGTCCTGAACCTTCAATTCTTCCTTATTAGCTCAAGTCTTATCCTGAATAACTGATGATTCTGTCAGTTAATGAACTCTTCTAATAGTAATTCTAAATTCTAACATTCTATCGACATACGGAAGAACTGCATTTCTCTGCCTGATACAGTACCTCTAAATAATATTCGTAAACTCTGGTGTGTTTTCCTAATCATATGAATATTTTATCTGGTTTTTGATTTGGAATATGTTCTGATTTCTGATTCAAATTCTGTTCTGATTTCTGATCTGGATTTTGTTCTGATATATGATATCTGATATAAATTCTGTTTTGATTTCTGATATCTCCATTTATTGGAAAAAATGTTTTATTTGGGGGTATTGTTGGAGGAAGAAAATATGAAGGCTCCTCGGCTTTGTTCTCAGGGCCTAACTGTTTTGTCGGGGTTGTATTATTCTGGGAACCTATACATTATGATGTGTTCGGTTGGGGGATTTACTATGGTTTTTGATAAATGTTTTAATTGGGGGTTATTGTTGGAGGAAGAATATATGAAGGCTCTTCGGCTTTGTGCTCAGGGCCTAACTGTTATGCCGGGGTTGTATGATTCTGGGGATCTACACATTATGGACGTGTGCGGTTGAGGGAATTACTATGATTTCTGAATGTTTAAAAAAAATATGTATATTTTCACTGGTTTTGTGGGAACACACTAGATAACCTATTTTGATCTCCTGAACTCAGTCATCCGAAATATTTCTCTGAAACGAAAGCTCATTGTCCGTTACCACCTGAAATATCGGTAGGATCTCTGTTCAGCATAAAAATCTATAAATGTTCAGAAACAATAAGGAAATATATATTTATTTGTATATGCACGTTCATCAGCATCATCTGGTAGTTCTGTATTACTGGGCTTTCCGAAGCTCACTCTATTACTCTCCATTACAGGTTAAAAGTATCGTACCAGTGCAGCTATCGACATCAGTAAGGGAGTTTTTCTGGTGTTGTTTGCAGAGTACGATACATGTGTTTAGGGGGCATGTAATTGTATTTTGTTTTATATACGAGTCTGAAAATCTGTTTTATTTTTTTAAATAGTGGCAAATGATTTTATAAGTTTACATGTTTTGATAAAAGGTTTTCAAATTTCTGCTATTTTTACAGTGGGTCGCTCCGGTGGCCCTAATGTGACACCTCAGATCAGATCGGGTTACCCGCATCGATCTGAGGGGGTTACAATGCATGCATGAGGTTTTAAATGTTGAATAATTCTAAATGATTATGTTTTATCTTATGTATGTTGAAAAATATTTTATGATGAACATAGTAATTTTTGGTAATGTTTTATAAACTCTAGTTCATCATATTAATTTTTGGTCAAAATTGTTTTTAAAATGTAATTGATATCTCTTTAACAATTGATATCGATTTTTCAAGAACTTTGGTTTTGCAAAATTTTGATCTTAATTTTTTTAATGATTATGCATAGATTTTTTAAAAATATTATAAAGTTTTAATGCATAACATTTTCAAAAACTTTATGCATGTGCTCTTAATCTCGATAATCAACATTGCATAATGTTTTGTATGTGAATGGATTAAAGCATAATCCGATTAGATAAATTTGACAAAAGATACAATGTCTTATTTTTAAATTAAGTGTTTGCAAAATTGATTGACATTGCATCTACTTTGATTATGCTTGTTTGTCATAAAATATGAAACATTTACATGGTGCATTTAGACTTTATTGATTTGAGTAATTTATGCCCAGTTGCTAAGGATGAGCATGATAGTTGGTTATGACATAGGAGACTACGACATGCTAGTATGAGTGTTTTGCAACGGCTAATTCAAGGAAATTTAGCTTGAGGGTTGCCTAAGCTTAAATTTGATAATGATAAAATCTGTGATGCTTTTGCTAAAGGAAAACAAAAGTAAATTTCTTTTAAATCCATTAATGGCGTATCTGCTAGTAGAGTATTACAATTGATCCATTTAGATCTTTTTGGGCCAACTAGGCCAACTAGCTTGAGTGGAAAACAATATGCATTTAACTTGGTAGATGACTTTTCTAGATATATTTGGGTTCTATTTTTAAGTACTAAAGATGAAGCATTAGAACTTTTTATCACTTTTTCAAAAATAATCCAAAACGAAAAAGGTTACTATATCACTAGTGCTAGAAGTGATCATGACACTGAATTTGAAAATTTTGGATTTACTGAGTTTTGTAATTCTAATGGTATTAGCCAAAAATTTTCAGCACCTAGAACCCCTCAACAAAATGGAGTTGTTGAGAGGAAAAAAATGAACTTTAAAAGAAATGGCTAGAACCATGCTTTGTGAAAACAATTTGCCAAAATATTTTTGGGCGGAAGCTACAAATACCGCTTGTTATGTTGTAAATCGAGTAATGATTAGGTCAATTTTAAAGAAAACTCCATATGAAATTTTCAAAAATAAAAAGCCTAACATTAGCTATTTTTATCCTTTTGGATGTAAATGTTTTGTTTTAAACAACGGTAAAGACAATCTTGGCAAATTTGATGCTAAAAGTGATGAATGAATTTTTCTAGATTATTCCTTAAATTCTAAAGCTTATCGAGTATTTAATAAAAGAACTTTAGTTGTAAAAGAGTCTATACATGTTGTTTTCGATGATAATCCCCTTCCGATGAAGGATTCTTGTTTGAATGATGATGTAGGTATTATAAATATAAATGACGTTGGAGAACCATCATCAAAGGAAGAAATAAAAGATGAGGAAACTCAAGATCCTCTCGAGAATTCAACCATTGAAAAAGGAAGTATCTTACCCAAGAGAGTACAACTATGTTAAGGATGTGAGATTATAGGTGATCCATCCAAAGGGGTAACACTCGATCTTCTCTTATTAGTTGAAAGGCCTAGTAATAAATCTACTGTAGGTACTAGATGGGTATTTAGGAATAAGCTTGATGAGAGTGGTAATATAGTTAGAAACAAGGCTAGACTTGTTGCTCAAGGGTTTACTCAAGAAAAAGGCATAGACTATGATGAAACATGCGCTTTCGTAGCTAGGATGGAAGCAATTAGAATATTATTAGCATTTGCATGTTTTCATGAATTTAAATTATATCAAATGGATGTTAAAAGTGCATTTTTAAATGGTTTTATTAAGGAAGAAGTGTATGTGGAACAACCTCCTGGTTTTGAAGATTTAAAATTTCCAAATCATGTTCTTAAATTGAAAAAAGCGCTCTATGGCTTAAAACAAGCTCCTAGAGCTTGGTATGAAAGATTGTCAAACTTTTTAATTGAAAAAGGTTTTTGTTGAAAACATTTTTATATTTCGATATAACAAATTAAGTTAAATGAATTTTAAGATTTTCCAAAATGATTTTATAAGTATATTCGATAAAATTATTCGAATATCAAAACAGTACTCCAAATATTTCAAAAATCATTTTTAATCCTTACTTAAGTGTAAAATTAAGTTTTAATCTTAAAACAATTTCAAAATAATCTTTCAAAGTATTTCGAACCATTTCAAAGCCAAAAATTTCCAGAATGCTCGGAGGGAACCGATTCCCCCTTGTTCAACGGTCGAAATATTTGAATTTTACACTTAGGGAACCGATTCCCTATGGGGGGGAACCGATTCCCCCCACGCTCCAAGCTGTTTTATTAATTGTTTTCACACTAAAACGGCTATATGATCTTCACTAATCATCCCCAACGTTCAGAAGTGATTCAAGGTGTATTTAAACAAGTTCTGAAGCCCTTGATCAACAAGAAATTATAGAGAAACAAGAGAGAAAGCATCAAACACCAAGTTTGTGCAAATCAAGCCAATTTTCCTTTCAATATTCATTTTGCTTTCAAGAACACCATTTGTGCTCATTTGTAATTATCTTTGAGTGTTCTTTTCTTGTTCTAGAATTGTGCAAACATCTTACCTTGTGAGGTTTTCCTTGTAAGTTTGCAAATTTGTAATCTTCTCTTTGGGAAAGAGTGTTCTCAAGAATTGGGATATATTCTTGAGGGTGTTGTAAGGTTATCTCTTTGGCCTCAAAAGAAAGAACAAATTAGTGAATTTGTTGGAAAATCCTTAATGTGGATAGCTAAGGTAGTGGACGTAGACTTTGATTGAGAAAGTCGAACCACTCTAAATCGATGTGCAATTACTTTCAATTTTCTGCAAAAGCTTCCATCAAATTTTTAATTGCCAATTCACCCCCCCTCTTGGCCAAATCCGTCAATCGATTAACTCAACAATTGGTATCAGAGCCTAACTCATTTGAAGGTTTAATCGCCTCTTGAGTCGATCCGGGAAGAGTTAAATCGATAAAGATGGCGTCCACTTCCGGTTCATTCTCCATGGAAGAATCCAGACCAATTGACGTGCCTCACTTGATTGAGAAAGTCGAACCACTCTAAATCGATGTGCAATTACTTTCAATTTTCTGCAAAAGCTTCCATCAAATTTTTAATTGCCAATTCACCCCCCCTCTTGGCCAAATCCGTCAATCGATTAACTCAACAATTGGTATCAGAGCCTAACTCATTGAAGGTTTAATCGCCTCTTGAGTCGATCCGGGAAGAGTTAAATCGATAAAGATGGCTCCCTTCCGGTTTCATTCTCCATGGAAGAATCCAGACCAATTGACGTGCCTCCTACTTCAATGGAACAAATTATCGTCATTGGAAGAGGTTATGATGATATTCATCAAAGCATTCGATATGGAAGCTTGGATGATAATCAAGAAAGGATATTCCTCTCCTACTAAGAAGGTAAAGAAGTGGAGTACTCAAGAACGGAAGGAAGCTCAACAAAACTCAAAGGTTATGCACATGTTGTGTTGTGCAATTGATCCTAATATATATAAAGGAGTTTCTTCTTGTTCAAGTGCCAAGGAAATGTGGGATAAGCTTGAGGAATCTATAGAGACAAGGAAGAAGAAGAACCAATAAAAGTGATGTCTCTATTAGCTCTCACAGAGCCAAAGGTATCTTCTAACTCAAATATGTCAAATTCAAAATTTTAATGAGTTACAAGATGCTTATGATAAATTATTTTCAGTTTGAGACCATGAACTCCAAATACAAAATTGATTTCTAAATTTAGTGCTAAAAATGATCTTCTTTTGAAAGCTAAAACAGACTTGGAAAATCAAAATGAAATGTTGAGAAATGAGTTAGAGCTTTCAAAAATAAATCTGAAAACTTTGAAAAAGAAATTTTCAAATTAAACAAACTTCTTCTAGAAATGAAAATGGATTTGAAAATCAAAATGAAATCTTGAAGAAGGATTTAGAACTCTCAAAAATGAAATTGAAAGTATTGAAAAAGAAAATTTCAATTTAAAAGATAAGCTTGAATGTTTAACAAAAGAAAAAGAGATCATTTTTAATTCATCTAGTTCAATAATGACAATATGTTCACATTGTCATTATCATGGTCATAAGGAACATACTTGTCCTTTAAAGAAAGGAAAATGATTTAAAATTAGACAAGTATGGGTTCCAAAAGGAACAAGAGGCATTGAAACTAATGTTCAAGGATCCAAAGCAATTTGGATACCAAAATCTACTTAAATGTCTTATAGTGTGTGGGAGCAATGGTGATAAAGTTGATGATATTCAAGATGCTCTAGCCACACATGAAAAAGGAATGGGTAACCTCTAAACTTAATGTTTTTTTTATTTTATTTGGTTGCTCATTTATTCTATGCATGCATGAGGTTTTAAATGTTAAATAATTCTAAATGATTAGTTTTGTCTCATGTATGTTGAAAAATATTGTATGATGGCATAATATTTTTGGTAATGTTTATAACTCTAGTTCATCATATTAATTTTTGGTCAAAATTGTTTTTAAAATGTAATTGATATCTCTTTAACAATTGATATCGATTTTTCAAGAACTTTGGTTTTGCAAAATTTTGACCTTAAATTTTTCTTAATGATTATGCATATTTTTTTTAAATATTATAAAGTTTTAATGCATAACATTTTCAAAAACTTTATACATGTGCTCTTCATCTCGATTATCAACATTGCATAATGTTTTGTATGTCAATGGATTAAAGCATAATCTATTGAGTATTAGTCAATTATGCAATAAAGGATTCAATGTCTTATTTGAAATTAATGGTTGTAAAGTCATTGACATTGCATCTAATCGGATTATGCTTATTGGTCATAGAATAGGGAACATTTACATGGTGCATTTAGATTCTTTTGATATGACTAATTTATGCCTAGTTGCTAAAGATGAACATGAGTTGGTTATGGCATAGGAGACTAGGACATGCTAGTATGAGTGTTTTGCAACGGCTAATTCAAGGTGATTTAGTTCGAGGGTTGCCTAAGCTTAAATTTGATAATGATAAAATATGTGATCTAAAGGAAAATAAAAGCGTGTTTCTTTTAAATCCATTAATGACGTATCAACTAGTAGAGTATTACAATTGATCCATGTAGATCTTTTTGGGCCAACTAGCTACTAGCTTGGTGGAAAACAATATGCATTTGTCTTGGTAGATGACTATTCTAGATATACTTGGGTTCTATTTTTAAGTACTAAAGATGAAGCATTAGAACATTTCATCACATTTTCAAAAATAATCCAAAATGAAAAGGGTACTCTATAACTAGTGTTAGGAGTGATCATGGCACTGAATTTGAAAATCTTGGATTTATTGAATTTTGTAATTCTAATGGTATTAGTCATAATTTTTCAGCACCTAGAACCCCTCAACAAAATGGAGTTGTTGAGAGGAAAAATCGAACTTTAGAAGAAATGGCTAGAATCATGCTTTGTGAAAATAATTTGCCAAAATATTTTTGGGCGGAAGCCACAAATACTGCTTGTTATATTGTTAATCGAGTAATGATTAGGCCAATTTTAAAGTAAACTCCATATGAAATTTTGAAAAATAAAAAGCCTAACATTAGCTATTTCCTCCTTTTGGATGTAAATGTTTTTTAACAACGGTAAAGAAAACCTTGACAAATTTGATGCTAAAAGTGATGAAGGAATTTTTCTGGGTTACTCCTTAAATTCTAAAGCTTATCGAGTATTTAATAAAAGAACTTTAGTTGTAGAAGAGTCTATACATGTTGTTTTCGATGATAATCCCCTTCCAAGGATTCTTGTGTGAATGATGAGTAGGTGTTATAAATACAAATGATGTTAGACATGAAGTTGGAGAACCATCATCAAAGGAAGAAACGAAAATGAGGAAACTCATGATCCTCTTGAGAATCCAACCATTGAAGAAAGGGAAGTATCTTATCCAAGAGAGTACAACTATGTCAAGGATGGTGAAATTATAGGTGATCCATCAAAAGGGGTAACAACTCGATCTTATCTTAGAAATATTTGTAATTATGTTGCATTTATCTCATGCATAGAGCCTAAGAATATTAAAGAAGCATTAAATGATGAACATTGGATTATTGCTATGCAAGAAGAGTTAAATCAATTTAAGAGAAGTAAAGTATGGACATTAGTTGAAAGGCCTAGTAATAAATCTATTGTACGTACTAGATGGGTATTTAGGAATAAGCTTGATGAGAGTGGTAATATAGTGAGAAACAAGGCTAGACTTGTTGCTCAAGGGTATACTCAAGAAGAGAGCATAGACTATGATGAACATATGCTCCCTAGCTATGATGGAAGCAATTAGAATGTTATTAGCATTGCATGTTTTCATGAATTTAAATTATATCAAATGGATGTTAAAAGTGCATTTTTAAATGGTTTTATAAAAGAAGAAGTGTATGTGGAACAAACTCCAGGTTTTGAAGATTCAAAATTTCCAGATCATGTTCTTAAATTGACAAAAGCTCTTTATGGTTTAAAACAAGCTCCTAGAGCTTGGTATGAAAGATTGTCAATTTTTTAATTGAAAAAGGTTTTTCAAAAGGAATGGTTGACACTACATTGTTTTTAAAGCATAAAGGTAAAGATTTATTAGTAGTTCAAATTTATGTTGATGATATAATATTTGGTTCTACTAATGATGTTCTTTGCCAAGAATTTCTAAGCTAATGCAAAGTGAGTTTGAGATGAGCATAATAGGGGAGCTCTCATTTTTCTTGGGACTCCAAATCAAGCAAGAAAAGATGGCATCTTCATTAATCAAGCTAATTACGTCAAAGATATGCTCAAGAAGTTTGGACTGGAAAATGGGAAACCTCATGACACTCCAATGAGCTCTTCAACAAAGCTTGACTAAGATAAAGGAGGTAAATGTGTGTTAAATTATAGGTCAATGATTGGATCTCTACTTTATCTAACTGCAAGTAGACCAGACATTATGTTTAGTGTTGCTTATGTGCTAGATTTCAATCATGCCCAAAGGAATCACATTTACTAGCTGTTAAGAGAATCTTTAGATACCTTAAGGACACTCCTAGTTTAGGACTTTGGTATCCTAGAGACTCTAGCTTTAGCTTGCATGCTTTTTCTGATGCGGATTATGGAGGATGTAAATTAGATAGGAAATCACCTCCGTACTTGCCAATTCCGTGGAAATATGCTGATTTCTTGGTTTTCAAAGAAACAAAATTGTGTTGCATTATCTACCACTGAAGCAGAATATATTCAGCCGGTAGTTGTTGTGCACAAGTTTTATGGATGAAACAACAACTTTTTGATTATGGAATTGAAGTAGGTACTATTCCTATCAAGTGTGACAATACTAGTGCTATTTGTCTCACTAAAAATCCCATACAACACTCTAGAACTAAACACATTGAAATTAGACATCACTTCATTAGAGACCATGTCACTAAGGAAGATGTAGTTCTAGAATTTGTTGATACTTTGCATCAATTAGAGGATATTTTTACACCCTTAGATAAGGAAAGGTTTTGGACACTTAGGAGAGAATTAGGTTTAACTGACCTATCTTCACTTAGTGTTTAAAATAATTCAGCACTTTTAATAAATACTGAAAAATGCTCATAATAGTAATTTTTGATTGCATTCATTGCTATTAGTTAGGGGGAGTTTATGATTCTTGATGAAAAATTAATTTTATGTTCAAATATCGATTAAAGATTAATTTAATTGTTTGAACATAATTATTTTTCAATATATGAGTTGCCTATACCACTAGAGAAGATTAATTTAGCATTTTGTGTGCTTAAAAATTGGATTTTAGCATTTTAAAGGGAATCGATCCCCCCATGAGGGAACCGATTTCCCCTTTGAAGAGGAACTGATTCCCCCTACAGGGGAATCGATACCACCCCGGGGTTCTGTTAAAATCGGGCAGAATACCCCAAAACCCCAAAATCCTCTTATTTTTCTTGCCGTCGTTCCCTCTCAACTATTTTCCCTATCTCCATTCTTGCCTCAAATCAACGATATTAATCGGAATTCGAATCAAATATCATCTTCTAAACCTGTTGGAATCATTAAAACCGTGCAAACAACATCTAAATCCCCTCAATCTTCATCTTTCAAGGTAAATTTTTCTAAACTCTCTATTCCATTGATTTTGAACATAGGATTAGTTTTTAATTAGTTCTAGATTGAAATAGTGATCGGGCATTGATTGTTTAGTGATTAGAAACTAGATGTTACAACTAATTTCATCAAAAACACAAGAATTTTCCAAAAATTTTTAAATTTTCGAAATTAAAAAAAATGTTAATTTTCAAATTATTGTGTTTTGATTAAATTATGTTGTTGTTATGAAAACTATACATATATTTTCTCAAAACCATATTTTTCAAAAGTTTTTCAAAAAAAAACTTTGCCCATTAGGATTGATTTAGAGAACCTTGAAATATTGAGGACTCAATTGAGTTTTGGGATTAATTGAATTGCATACATTTGTTTTTAAAATTGCAGGTTATCCAATCTATTCCGATTTCCTTCACCATGTCTAATCCTAAACGTGCTAGGTCTTCATCTAGTCGTTCTAGTCGTCAACCAAAAACCACCTCCAAATCCTCCTCCTATTCCTCAAAATCCTATTCCAAATCTTGATCCTAACTTGACTATCCAAAATTCTTGTTTCAATCAACCAGGTCCTAAAGATTATCGTTATTGGTTTTACCAATATTTTGACTCGTATAAGATTAGGGAAGAATGTATTCCATCTCTTCAAGCTATGGTTGCTATTAACTTTAAATATCTCCCTATCTTGCACGAATGGAAATTTGATAAACTTTTCGAACTTGAACCCGTTGTCTATCATCAACTTGTTCGTATCTTCTATTGTAATGTCGTTTGTATCAAAAATCATGACAAAACTAAAACAATAGGAGTACGTTCCTACCTCCTAGGTCAATATTTCCATCTTGATCCGGCTTACATAGCAAATGCCTTAGGCTTGGATAATGAACGTTTATCAAATGAAAAACAAGTTTTAGGCTCACGATATAAACGAAATGATAGTGCAAGTGTTCTAGATCTTCATGAGCGTTTTCTTCATCTCATGATCACTTGGTGGTTTCGACCATCCGGGGGTCGTTATTCTACTCTCAGAGATTTAGATCTTTGGTGGTTGAATTGTTTTAAACACAATATAAAAATAAACCTTTCCGAGATTATCTTTGTTGAGATTATTGAAACCGTTAACCTAGTGCCAAATAAGAAACTTTGTTCTTCACTAGTTTACGGTTGTATCCTTAGTAATCTCTTTTCTAAAGTCGAGCTTCGAGTTGGTCTAGATGCCTCCTTTCCTCTTAAGAAATAAATTAATCTTCTTTCTTTAACAAGAGCGGGATGGGTCAAAAATAAAGAATCCGGTGAATGGGTTCGATCTTCTGCAACTACTCCGGGAGCTAGTTCTTCACAAGCTCCACTCGAAGCTGACGAAGATCCAGAGTTTGAACAATTAATGAGGGATATTGATGAAGCCGAAGATGAGCCTGAGCAACCCGAGGAGCACGCACAACAACCGACTCAAATGCCTCTATATTTTCAATCCTTTATGGAGACATTTGATTTCCGATATGCGACCATGGATTCGCGCTTTAATTCTATAGAGTCTCATTTATCCATAATGGGAGCTCAACAATTGGAAATTCTTCGGGAAATGCGTGCAAATAATGAAGCAACCAACGCACATATTAATGACCTCACTAACGAAATGGCCGCTATGCGAGGTCGTTTTCCTCCTCCTGATCCGGATATGTGATTAAATGTTTTACTTTGAACTCCAAACTTATTGTTTTAACATTTTGAATATTTTGGAATGTTTGAATTTGTGAATTGATTGATTGTGAATTTGTTTGGATTTATGGATGGTATGAACTTATATGTTTTGCGTGATTTATTCATTATTGCATCATTTACTTCATGTTAGATATATGACCAATTTTGCAATATCACATTAAATATGAATATTGATTATGAAACTAATGGCTAACGTTTCTCTTGCTTGTGATCTTAGCAGCTTATATTATAAATAATCAATTGGCTAACTGATTTTAAAACCTTGTTTAAATTCTTTAAAATGTCTTTTTGATTTAACAAAAAGGGGGAGAAGTGTTAAAGTGTTTTTAAATGATAAATGGGAGAAGTGTTAAAGTAAGGGGGAGTAATTTCAAAACTTGAAATACTTGATTTCAAAATCTTAAAATTACTAAAATGTTTTTGTTATATCAAAAAGGGGGAGATTGTTGAAAACATTTTGATATTTCGATATAACAAATTAAGTTAAATGAATTTTAAGATTTTCCAAAATGATTTTCTAAGTATATTCGATAAAATTATTCGAATATCAAAACAGTACTCCAAATATTTCAAAAATCATTTTTAATCCTTACTTAAGTGTAAAATTAAGTTTTAATCTTAAAACAATTTCAAAATAATCTTTCAAAGTATTTCGAACCATTTCAAAGCCAAAAATTCCAGAATGCTCGGAGGGAACCGATTCCCCCATAGGGGGTACCGATTCCCCCCTATTCAACGGTCGAAATATTTGAATTTTACACTTAGGGAACCGATTCCCTATGAGGGGGAACTGATTCCCCCCACGCTCCAAGATGTTTTATTAATTGTTTTCACACTAAAACGGCTATATAATCTTCATTAATCATCCCCAACGTTCAGAAGTGATTCAAGGTATATTTAAACAAGTTTTGAAGCCCTTGATCAACAATAAATTATAGAGAAACAAGAGAGAAAGCATCAAACACCAAGTTTGTGCAAATCAAGCCAATTTTCCTTTCAATATTCATTTTTCTTTCAAGAACACCATTTGTGCTCATTTGTAATTAACTTTGAGTGTTCTTTTCTTGTTCTAGAATTGTGCAAACATCTTACCTTGTGAGGTTTTCCTTGTAAGTTTGCAAATTTGTAATCTTCTCTTTGGGAAAGAGTGTTCTCAAGAATTGGGTTATATTCTTGAGGGTGTTGTAAGGTTATCTCTTTGGCCTCAAAAGAAAGAACAAATTAGTGAAATTGTTGGAAAATCCTTAGTGTGGATAGCTAAGGTAGTGGACGTAGACTTTGATTGAGAAAGTCGAAGCACTCTAAATCGCTGTGCAATTACTTTCAATTTTCTGCAAAATCTTCCATCAAATTTTTAATTGCCAATTCACCCCCCTCTTGGCCAAATCCGTCAATCGATTAACTCAATAGTTTTTTCCAAATGGAAGGTTGACACTACATTGTTTTTAAATAATAAAGGTAAAGATTTATTAGTAGTTCAAATTTATGTTGATGATATAATATTTGGTTCTACTAATGAGGTTCTTTTCCAAGAATTTTCTAAGCTAATGCAAAGTGAATTCGAGATGAGCATGATGGGGGAGCTCTCATTTTTCTTGGGACTCCAAATCAAGCAAAGAAAAGATGGCATCTTCATCAATCAAGCTAAGTATGTCAAATACATGTTCAAGAAGTTTGGACTGGAAAATGGAAAACCTCATGACACTCCAATGAGCTCATCAACAAAGCTTGACATAGATGGAGGAGGTAAATGTGTGGATGTTAAATTATATAGGTCAATGATTGGTTCTTTGCTTTATCTAACTACAAGTAGAATAGACATTATGTTTAGTGTTTGCTTATGTGCTATATTTCAATCATGCCCTAAGGAATCATATTTACTAATTGTTAAGAGAATCTTTAGATACCTTAAGGACACTCCTAGCTTAGGACTTTGGTATCCTAGAGACTCTAGCTTTAGCATGCATGCCTTCTCTGATACGGATTATGAAGGTTGCAAATTAGATAGGAAAAGCACCTTCGGTACTTGCCAATTCCTTGGAAATATGATGATTTCTTGGTTTTCAAAGAAACAAAATTGTGTAGCATTATCTACCACTGAAGCGGAATACATTTCAGCCGGTAGTTATTGTGCGCATGTTTTATAGATGAAACAACAACTTTTCGATTATGGAATTGAAGTAGGTACTATTCCTATCAAGTGTGACAATACTAGTGCTATTTGTCTCACTAAAAATCTCATCCAACACTCTAGAACTAAGCACATTGAAATTGGACATCACTTCATTAGAGACCATCTTGCTAAGGAAGAGGTAGTTCTAGAATTAGTTGATATTTTGCATCAATTAGCGGATATTTTTACAAAGCCTTTATCTAATGAAATATTTTGGGCACTTAGGAGAGAATTAGGTTTAACTAACCTATCTTCACTTAGTGTTTAAAATATTTTAAACACTTTTAAGAATAAATGAAAATTGCTTATAATAATAATTTTTGATTGCATTATTTGCTATTAGTTAGGGGGAGTTTATGTTCTTTGGTGAAAATTAACTTTATGTTCAAATATAGTTTAAGGATTAATTTGATTGATTGAACATGATTAATTTTCATTATATGAGTTGTCAATACCACTAGAGACAATTAATTTAGCATTTTGAGTGTTTAAAACGAATTTTTGACATTTTTTTGCTTAAAGCATCGATGCATCCTTGAATATGCATCGATACACCATGAAGGTGCACCGATGCAAGCCTTGAATGTGCATCGATGCACAAGGCCATGCATCGATGCATCCATCGGGTTTTGGTTAAAAACTCTGATTCTCTTCTTTGTCTCAAAACCCTAAAAAAACTCCCTTGCCACCTCTCTCTCTCTAATTTCTCCTCTTACTCAAAATCAACGAATATTTTTTGGAATCTTCGAGTTTTTCTTTTCTATACCCTGCTACTATCATCAAATCGTGCAAAACAAATTCTCATTCTCATCAATCTGAAATTTTCAAGGTATTTTTCTAAAAACTTCTACTTTATCATATTTTGTCTTTAGAACTAGTTTAGATTAGTTCTAGGATGAACATTATATCAGGCATTGATTGTTTGATGATTACAAACTAGATTTTACAACTAATTTCATCAAAAACTCACAAATTTTCAAAGAATTTTTTTAAAATTTTCAAAATAAAAAAATTTTATCGAAAATATGAATTTAATTTTTAAATTTGATGTTTTTGATTTAATTATGTTGTTTTCATGAAAACTATACATATTATGATTTTTCAAAAATTATTTTCAAATAGTTTTCAAAACCTTGCCCATTAGGATTTGGCTTAGAGAACCTTGAATTATTGAGGACTCAATTGAGTTTTGGGATTGATTATTGTGCATACATGTGTTTCAAATTGCAGGTTCCATTCCTAATTTCGATTCTTTAAACCATGTCAAATCCAAAACGCCCTAGGACTTCTTCTAGTCGTTCTACCCGACCTCCAAATCTCGTTCCTCCACCACCTAATAGTCTTATAGGATCCTGTTTTAATATGCCTGAACGTCGTAGAGATGAATTGTACTCTAGGTACAAAAATTCTTTCCAATCCTATAGAATCTGGGATGAGCGTATTCCTTCTCTTCAAGCCATGATAGATATTGACTTCGAATACCTTCCGATTCTTAAAACTTGGAAGTTTGATTAAATGTTTCATCTCAAACCTATAGTCTATCAACAGTTAGTCTGCATTTTCTACTCCAATGTGGTATGCATTCAAAACCAAAATCAATGTGGGACTATAGCAATTAGATCCTATCTTGTAGGCCAATATATTAATATTGACCCCGAGACTATAGCTTTCCATTTTGGGCTAAATGATGATGGGTTATGTAATGAGAATGAAACTGTGGAATATCCCTATGTTCCAAACTCTAGTGTTAGTACTCTACGATCTCATCACGATCGTTTTCTTCATTTGATGATCTCTTGGTGGTTTAGACCATCCGGAGGTAGGTACTTCACTCTTCGTACTAGGGATTTATGGTGGATGCACTGTATTAAGAATAAGAACAAAATAAATCTACCCCACATTATATTTAGTCAACTAGTGGATATCATAAACATTGTTCCTTCAAAACATGTCGAAACATTGATTTATGTATGTCTTCTTAGTAACCTTTTTATCAAACTCGGTCTAAATGTCTCTCTCGACAATCCCATCCCTCTCTAAAATCAAATCAATCTCATCTCTTTGAAGAAAGCGGATTGGAAACAAGACGAGGAAACTGGTCTTTGGGTCTTTCGACCGGTAAGCAAACTCCGGGAGTGAGTTCTTCGCGAGCTGCTCCTAGCTCTTCTCGTGCTCCACCTCCTCCTTCGACACCGGCTACTGACGATGATCCCGAGTTTCAACAACTTATGCAAGATATCGACGATCACGTACCAGACGATGAGCCTGCACCGGAACCAGCACGACAAGAAGATCAAACGCCACCATATTTTCGATCTTTCTTAGAGTCGTTTGATCTGAGGTTTGCCTCCATGGAGTCTTAGATTACTGAGTTTCAGCGGGAGATACGTGAACGCATGGACGCTCTCACTCTTGAAGTTCGAGCTCATTATCCTCCTCCTCCTGATCCTCCGATGGAATAAATTTGTTTTCTTGTTATGTTTTCTAAATTTTAAAACTTAGATTGTTTTTGATGTTTCTGGATTGTTTATGTTTGAATTTGATGGTTGTTGGATGTCTGAACTTATGGATTTTAAACTTAATATATATATATTTGGTTTGGTTGATTTTTTTTTTTTTTTTTGCATCATTAGAAATATATGACCAATAATGACATTTCACATTTGATTATGAATATTAATTATGAAACTAATGACTAATCTCTCTTTTGATTGTGATCTTAGCAGCTTAAGCTATATTTACTTATAATCAATTGGTTATGCTTTTCAAAAACTTATTTCAAACGTTTTAAAGTCTTTTTGATTTAACAAAAAGGGGGAGAAGTGTAAAAGAGTTAAAGGGGAGAAGTGTTATAGTAAGGGGGAGTAATTTTTCAAAATTGAGTTTAAAAATCAATTTTCTTAAACAAATATTAAAATTACAAAAATGTTTTGTTATATCAAAAAGGGGGAGATTGTTGAAAACATTTTGATGTTTCGATATAACAAACTAAGTATAAATGAATTTTAAGATTTTACAAAGATTTTATAAGTATATTCGATTCAATTAATCGAATATCAAATTATTACTCCAAGTCTTTCAAGATCAACTTCAAACCTTACTAAATGTGTACAATTGTGTTTTATACTTAATATATATATATTTGGTTTGGTTGATTTTTTTTTTTTTTTTTTGCATCATTAGAAATATATGACCAATAATGACATTTCACATTTGATTATGAATATTGATTATGAAACTAATGGCTAATCTCTCTTTTGATTGTGATCTTAACAACTTAAGCTATATTTACTTATAATCAATTGGCTATGCTTTTCAAAAACTTGTTTTAAACATTTTAAAGTCTTTTTGATTTAACAAAAAGGGGGAGAAGTGTTATAGTAAGGGGGAGTAATTTTTAAAAATTGAGTTTAAAAATAATTTTTCTTAAACAAATCTTAAAATTACACAAATGTTTTGTTATATCAAAAAGGGGGAGATTGTTGAAAATATTTTGATGTTTCGATATAACAAACTAAGTATAAATGAATTTTAAGATTTTACAAAGATTTTATAAGTATATTCGATTCAATTAATCGAATATCAAATTATTACTCCAAGTCTTTCACGATCAATTTCAAACCTTACTAAATGTGTAAAATTGTGTTTTATACTTAAACCATTTAAAACAATTTTCACAAATTATTTTGAACCAAAATCAAGCCTAAAATCAATTTTTTAAAGTGATGCACCAATCCATGCATCAATGCACCATGGAATTAATTGAACATCGAATGCAGTTCATGCATCGATGCACTCTCCATGCATCGATGCACTCGGGTTTTAATGAAAACATCAAATGCATTTGATGCATCGATGCACATAATATGCATCGATGCACATACCATGCATCGATGCACTCAGGCTGTTTTGAAACATCGAATGCACTTCATGCATCGATGCACTCTTAGTGCACCGATGCACTAAGGGTCCAACGGTCAAAATATTTGAATTTTACACTTGATGCACCGATGCACCATGGGTATGCATCGATGCACTGACGCTCCCAATTTCTTTAATTAATTGTTTTCACACTTAAATGGCTCTATTGACTCCACTAATCATCCCCAACGTTCAGAATTATTTGAAGGAGTATTTAAACAAGCTTAGAAGCCATTGATCAATAAGAGAAAATAAGAAGAAACAACATTCAACTAGAATCAAGAGAGAATCAAAGAGAAAGCATCAAACTCATTGTTTGAGCACTTCAAGCCTATTTTTCATTCAATATTCATTTTGCTTTCAAGAACACTACTTGCACTCAATTGTATTCATTCTTGAGTGTTCTTTTCTTTGTTCTAGAATTGTGCAAACAATTTACCTTGTGAGGATTTCCTTGTAAGTTTGCAAATTTGTAATATTCTCTTTGAGAAAGAGTGTTCTCAATAATTGGGGTATATTCTTGAGGGAGTTGTAAGGTTATCTCTTTGGCCTCAAAAGAAAGAACAAATTAGTGAATATGTTGAAAAATCCTTAGTGTGGATAGCTAAGGTAGTGGACGTAGACTTTGGTTGAGAAAGTCGAACCACTCTAAATCGTTGTGCAAATCTTTTCAATTTTCTGCAAAAGCTTCCAGCAAAATTTTAATTGCCAATTCACCCCCCTCTTGGCCAATTCCATCGATCGATTAACTCAACATAATTTAATTTAGATAATTACTAAATAATATTTAACATAAATATCATTAATCTTATTATAAAATTATTATAATTACAAGTTATGTAAAATAATAATCTAAAAATATAAATACTAATTAATTATATGTTATACTAATTATTAATAATTAAAATATAAAGTAATAAAATTAAATAACCTAATTCGAAATGATATTTAAAATTATATACCAATTATGTAATTTACCCTAAATTACTAATACGAGACTAAAATATAAATTTATTAATATTTAAGGAATAAATGCATAATTTAACCTATATATATATATAATAGTGACTAAAATATAAATATAAAAAATTAAATTGCCAAATTGAAATACGATTAAACCTGATTTCGGTGACCAAAATTGAAGATTACAGAACCATGGGGTTGCAGATGTAATTTACCCATGTTTAAATTACTCAAAAGTCCCTCCCCAAAACGACGTAGTTTTGGGAGGGTATAAATAGGCCTTAACCGGCCTTAAATTGCCCAACTCCCTCATTTTCTCTCCTTAGAGAGAAACTCTCCATTCTCTCTAGGATTCCCTCACCGAAGGGAATCCGGCCATCGGCCGACCACCAATTGTCGTCGTTGACAACCGCCGCCGACCATCGTTCATAAATTACCCCCGATCAAAGATCTCAACACCCTAAAGCCGAATATGGCCTCCGTTTCTCCTAAAAGCCCTTAAAATTTCCTTGATATAGGTTTATACCTTTGAACTTTCGGTGGTTTCCGGCGACGTTTGGGCTTTCCTTCGTGGTAAGTTTCTTCTTCTCTTTTCCTTTTTGATTATTTTTCATTTTTGTTGGTTGCTCGTTGTTGTTTGTCGTTGTTGTTGTGTTGGGTTCCTCTTTCTTACCCTCTGTTTCTTGTTCTTCCTTTTGCTTGCTCCTCTTGCCCTTTTTTACAAGTTCGATCGAGTCCTTATATAGGGCTCAGTGGTGTTCTCTTCGGACCGGTCACAAGGGTGCCCTCCTGTGAGTCACCAAGGCTATGGCGGTGACTCACCTAGAGTGATGCGTTGTAGGGCTGATGTTGATCTTCTGGAACCTTCAAGATAGCTCTGGAGAGGCGATGGAGTTGTGGCAATGCCAGATTAAAGTTATGGAGGCGGCGAAATGATAACCTCTGTTTGGCTCGATCTGGACCCTTGATTTGTGTTGAGATATAACGGCTGGGATCTACTGGCGGCGCTAGAGTTGAGATGAAACCCTAGCTGCTCAGGCTTCTCTCGTGTGGGCTGGCTGGATACGGGTCTGGCTCAGGTTGCTGGGTCTGGATCAGATCTGTTGGGTTTGAGTCTGGATCGGGTCAGCATGTGTAAATGGGCTCCGGGTTTGGTTGTAACCGGGCATGTGATTTACTTGTATCTTAGGCCTGTGTGCCTTATTTTGTAACCGGGCCTTCGGGTTTTACAAATAATAATATAAAATTATTATATATATAATAACGTATATATATAATCGTCACTCAGACAAAAATGACCGTCGACAATGAGCATGCTCGCAGGTATAGTCATGAACAATATAAATGCATTAATCATACAATCACAAGTAAACATCATGATGTAATTTGGAGCCACATCAGTATGACAAAACTCACACCCTTTAGCTTACGATAAATGTACTCTATATAAGATCTAGATCACACACCATTAACATCTTACCTCTGAATGACACTCACTACCAAGTACTTAGGTTGAAATTTAAGTCACGAAGCATCAATGTCTTACACCCGACTACTTTACTCCTCTAAAGTATTCAGGACGCTTCTAGGTCACGGAGCATCAGAACAACATCCGACTAGCGTTTAACTTTAAGTGCTCTTGCACCGAATTGAATATATCATAATATTCCTCATATAACTAGGCTATTATCATACACAACAGTAACTTGGGTATCATTATCGTTTCTTGAGTGTCAAACAAATGTATAAGTCTTATGGAATCTTACCTCATAATGTTGTTATGTTTATCAGACAATTATTCAATGTTTTCACTTGTAAGCTTTTATTAGTAGGTTTCAACGACCCTAAACTCATATCTCGAGTCCCTTGGCAAAACAAGGGCTCTAGCCTTTATTCCACTCAGTAATACTGGTACTTAACCTTAAGGTATCTGTACTGGCCTTAGAGTATCGATACTCACCCTTAGTACATATACCTTGTAACAACCCCAACCCGTATCTGACCTGGATACAGATCCAAAGGTGTCACATTGACTTTTCAAAACATTTATAAAACAAATAGTTGAAAATTTAAACATACATTTAAAATAAAATGGTGGAATCTTTGATCAAAAGTAAATAAACAGGATTTAACTTATATTGAAATTAAAACTCAATAATTTACATAAATATAGTAGAGTATGTTTATAAAAACGATCAAAGCATATGTGATTTAAAACTTTAATTACATGCCAACACATTTAGTACAATAAATGACATACATTGTAAATCACTTCTGATAATTGTCTAATCCTAACTCTGATCTTCCTGCTTCTTTGTACCTACGTATGAAACGCTCACACGCTAAGTCATTGACTTAGTGAGGCATATAATGTATAAATTAACATAATATATGCAATCACAATATTACTTTTATAAACATCATAAACATATAAACTATCATACAATTTAATGGGCAACACATGCAATATCATGTACTATTCTTTCAGGTTATTTCTTTTTATAGCCCATGGTACATTTATGAGAACTTAAGGTATGAGAGTGCATTGAGGTTGTGCACAAATGCTATCACCACAGCTCGTATAAATTGTACCAAAGTGCCACGTAGAAATTGCACCGAAGTGTCACATAGAAATGTCCCGAAGGACCACATAGTATTGTCCCAAATGACCGCGTAGAACCCTCGACTCTTGGCATGTCAATTATACCCTTAGCTCTCATATTACATACTTATGGGCTTTACCTTTTATACCATTTCACATAGCTTATCACATAGGCATGTATTCAGATATATCATTTTCACATAGCTTATATCTTGTTCTCATGTATCCACATAGATCATGTAACACATAGGATAACATATAACACATAATTCATGTATAACAGTGTGTGTAACATATAGACATATGCATGTACTCATGTACATATAGAAACCATATCAATAATATACTTGTAATCATGAAATCATGCAAAAAAAACATTGGAAATAGACTCATCACAAGTCTTATTTTCATATAATCATATTTCATAGTATTATGCACTCACCTTAGCCTCACTAGTAAAAACAACACAATTATAACTCTTGATTGATCTTAGTCATAGAATCGTCCTGAACTTGCCTTCTATCTATATCTACACAATAATTTGATTGGTATAAATATCAAAATTCATATCACTGTACACTTAATTCACAATTTCTATATGAATAGTATCGGTACCCAAGGTACAATACCAATACTTCCTTACTGTGGTATCGATACTATACTTCAATAACGATACCCTTTTTACATACTGGAATTTAGCTCTAAAAATGGTAGTGATACTTAAACATTGGTATCAATACCCCTGGTACCGATGCTACTACTCTAGTATCGATACTCTTTGAAGGATATATCAACTATTACCCTACGGTATCGATAATGTTCATCCAGTATCGATACCCAACCCAGATATCACTTATTTTTGCTCTGGAGTATCGGTACTGTTTATCTAATACCGATACCCCTTGCAATAACTTACCCCTTTAAACCGAAATTTTCCAAAACTTTACTAAATTCCTCACTTTACTCTCCTTTTAAGCCATTAAACTCAACTATACTCACCAAAACCAACTTATCTCACTTTAATACTCTTAAACATCCAAAATCTTACTAGCATATTTGAAATAAAAAATCATAGCAAAAAATCAACTTTGATATAAATCTTTTCTAACCTCTTAAATCTTTTATTCTGCCTAATGACAATTCAAATATGACTTCAAAATCCATTTATAAACTTTCTCTCAACAATTCACTTAAAAACCCTTTTTACTTAATCATTCATAACTTGAAATTCTTTTAGTTTCTACTTCTTTTTAAGTTTCCTTAATCTTTCCTAATGCTTTAAGAATAAAAAAACAACATAAAAATGAAAGGAACAATCATCTTGAGACCAACTAACCATATCAATGGAGTCACGGATAGAGAAGAAGAAGATAGCTACCAAGTCTCTAGATTTTTCTTTCATTTCCTCTCATTCTCCACGTGTATATAATACCTCTACTAATGAATTTTTAATTCATTTTCTTATCAAATGACCATTATACCCTTCCATCATTCCTTCTTTTCTATTCAATCCTACACAATGATATTCAAATTAAGTCCCTGAACTTTTCAGTTTTTTAAAATTAGTCATGAATCTTTAAAATTTTACACTTTGGTCACTAACCCGATTTTTGGGATGTTACATACCTTTTTTGCATTCAATGTTTAGAAGTTCTCACAACTATAGATAATCCCATTCAAAGTATCGATACTATCCTTTTGTGGTATTGATACTCCCGGACGTGTCAGTACTATTTTTGCATTCGGTATTTGGAAAATTCCCCTAAGTATAGATATTATCCTATGGTATTAACAATATTCTAGGGTATCGGTACCAAATTTCGCTGTTGGAATATAAAATTGGACCTTGATATCAATATCACACCTTTATTTTTGATATTGCCCAGTCAAAAACCCTGATTTGTCCTAACTCATGAACGATATTAGTATTGTTCATCCAATAGTAGTACTCCAGCCCAAAATTACTCTATTAACATACGCAAAAACCTCACAATTCTGTTAGTCAAAATGATTAACAGACTTCAAGGGTTAAAATGAATACCCTAAACAACTTCGAGGGCTAAATTAGTGCAAAAAAATAAGGATGAAATTGATAAATTGGATTTACTATAAGGGCAACAGTCTATAAATAATAAACATACAAAATATAAAACATCAATTTACATAGTTTATTACTGATAAAACATCAATTCATATTATTTTTAAACTATTTACTTATATATATTTTAAAAACTCATTAATAATACAATCTCTCTTATAGTAAAATTTATATTCAATTTGATTTTTATATTCTTAATTACGGATGAATATGAGTCAAGTTAAGTCAAATTTTCGACTAACCCAAATCGACCCAAGAAGTTTACATCATCCACTTGACAAAAATTTATAATGTCTTCACCCAAACTGTCTCCTTGACCTAAAACCCAAATCCGGTCAGAAACAAATATATTTATAAAAAATATTAATTTTATTTAATAAAAATAAAAATATAATTGAAAATATAATATAAAGGGAGATATTATTGCAATCATTGCTAAATATATAAGATATAATAACATTATTTTTCAAATCACGTCGAATATTTTTTATCTTAAACCAGAATCTAACCCAAACATATTCTTTAAAAAACCATATCAAACCCAAACCTATTTTTTTTTAAATCCAACCAATTACAATCAAGTTGAAACCCATCAAATTCAGGTATTAGACCCAACTCTAGTATTAATTGACTAATTTTTAATATATTTACCAATTAAAATATTTATATACTTATATAAAACTAAATATGCATAATTTAGATAAATGGAGCACGAATGAACATTATTAAATTAAAGAGTAAAATACACAAATGGTCTATCAACTATAATATATTGTTTTATTGTGTATTAAAAATTACAAAATAATCTTCTGATGATATGTTATTGCTTTGTTGACTCCTTCAACTATTAAAAGTTACAAGATGAACACTCCATTCATATATTTGTAGCTCACCCTTTTTCAGTGATAAAACATCCTACAATCAGAGAACCATTTTGTAACTTTTAATAATCAAGAGATTCAATAAAACACTCTATAATAGAGTGACAATTTATGTACTCTACCCTAAATTAAACATATATAAAGCAAATATAATATAAAATAATAAAAATGTGCGATATATATGCTATCATTCCATGTTCCGATTCAGGAAAAAAACAAAAACATAGGCATAAAAAATAGATATTAAAGGTAAAAGAGAGAGGAGCAAAAAGGAAGCTATCTTTAAAGATGGTCATCCTCCCCAAAGCCTTACTTAGCAACCACTATGAGCTAGCTTTTCACAAGTCCTTACTAAAGCAAGGCCATCAACTAAAGAGAATTAAAGGCCAGCACTCATTTTTGTTAATCGTCGTCCTCATCATCATCATCCACATCTTCGTCGTCGTCATCTTCATCTTTTCCCTATCAATGGACAAAAATATATTAACAAGAAGATAAACAAAATTCCTATTCCTTCTGCAATGAGTAGGGCTCAATGGTAACGATGCAACTCACAACTTATAAAGTACATGCTAGATAACATTAAACAAGCTTGAGAAATTCAAAACAATAAAATTATATATCAATCTAACTTACAAACATGCACAAAAGTGATCTACACATGAAATGTAATGCATCAGCACGAGTATAACAAATGAAATGTTTGTCTGGATTCAAAAGCGGATATGACTTGCAATACAGCCTTATACATAAATGGCAACCTGTATGTATAGTACTCGAACAAGGGTGTAGCTATCATATATAGGTATGCTCATTTTTTTCTAAGCTTTTCAGTGTATTTGGATGATCTTTGTAAGATCGTGTTGCCCGAAGCATATCTGGATATGTGTCAATGTCCGACACAGACACTAAAGATCAAGAGTAACTAGGACCTAGATGCAAATATTCCCTAGAATGGAATGCTCTCGAATCGCCACAATTTCCACCATTGCTATTTCAACCTAATTCCCAATTTTTTCCTCTATACCGCTAAATCAAGTACTTTATTCATCGGTATTCCAGACTAAATATCTTCATCCTGAAACCAGAATGCTGAATTCGGTATAGTTTTAGCGCTAAACCAGTCCAAACTCCAAAGTAATCTAACTGGCATGCACAAGAGGATAAACCCATGAATCCATCCCACTGATTTGGTGGGTAGGAGATGACTTTTGCTCTAAATAGTCTACAAAACACCTCAGATTATCATTAGGCCAAAACAAAATAATACATGTTTATAGAGTCCTCCCACACTAACCTGATTCAACCGGCTTCTCCAGGATTGATATGGTAAATTGTGGCAGGCTAAATATATTTATATAAAGTGACTTCTACATTACTTAGTATAATCAACAAAATCATCATACCAAAAGAAACCTGCATCTAACCACATCCACTACATTATAGATAAGCCCTTTTACTCTAGTTTATAAAGAAAAAACCAGTCATTTCCAACGTAAAATTAAATTCAATAACCAAGTAGCATAACATTATATGAAGAACCGGTTATGAACTATTGAATACCAAAACCATGAGACAAATATAAAGTCCAACGGCTGGTAAAAGCAAATTCATAAAGCAAGCTCTAGCAAACACGCCTCACATAAATGTCACTAATTGCAATCTATATTCCCATTTTGTTATCAAGATCACCAGTTTTGGGTTCTTGATAAACTCATATTTTAACTTCAAAATACTATCTATTAAATATGCTTCTCCCTAACCTATCTATCACAGAAATAGAACAAACTACTTAATATTTGATGAAAAATAAACTAAACAAACGTTAAAACAAAGACCATAAAACCAACAGACATGTAATTTCGATTTAAAAGAGGGGCAAGTTGGGGTGAGACGCAAAGCATGTGCTATTTTTTGAAGAAAAAACTACCTCTTCATCACCATCAAAATCCTCTTCATCAGCCTCCTGCATCAGGAAGTTACAGCTAACAATAAGCAAAGGATGCAAAACATAATTTAAACAGAGTATGTAACAAAATCAGAGAAAGAAGCCAGACGAAAAATAAGTTACATTGTTGAAATAAGTGAGAGGATTGGGCCACAAATCCTCCTTGATAATCTCTGCTACCTGTAACGATTATCAAGTGAATTTTAGACCATCTCATTAAAAAACACAAATACATAACTAAATACAGATTGATAGTATGTGCATATAGAGTTTACCTCATCATGAATTTCATCCATGTCATCTTTCTGCTGAGCATCAGCAAACCAGGTAAAGAAGCTGCGATTATATGCGTAGGTAAATTAGCACATTATAGTCTGAATTGTAGCTTGGCTAAGTGAGAATCTAAGAACCAAATACAAGACTGGCATAAATCGATGCAGACTTTATAACACAGCAAATGACTGGCATGTTAAAGTTCAAATGCAACTTATAAGAAACTAAAAAATTATATATATACATATAAATATATACCATTTATAAGAAAACTAAAAAAGGCTTTCCAAGAAATTAAAATGAACACAAATTTCTTAACTAGACCAAGATAGATAATACAATTGCACGTATAAATGTTAATTTGTCTCTCTTCTATTCAAAATTTTGAGCCGACAAAAATATTTTGGTTTAAAAACTAGCTCTAAATGCTAGGATATCCTCATAACTAATGAATTATTTTAGAATAAAACTAAATTATAAAAAATGTGGCATATATCCTCTTAATTATCAGCCTTTGATGCTTTACAATTCGGAATTTTTACTTAGAAGACTCATCTTCAGTAAAAGGAAACCTCAATCAGTTAAGGTTAGGCACAATAAAACAGGACAATGACTCAAAAATGAGATTCTTATATAACGCTAGGCTTAAATGCAAGACTACATTACAATTTTCAGAACATGATTTTTTTACTGAAGTTCTAAGATACCAAGAGAATTCATTGACAGGTAAGATACACAAACCTTTCTTCAGAAAACTGTCACTTGTTTCCTTTCTTCTCATGATTAACTCCATTGGGCAAGCCCTTGATGTTTAAGGAAAGTGATTTTATATCATAACCAAGTAAGACAGATAAAAAGAAGATGAAGGGACATCATACGCAGAGAAGCCCTCACCATTCCCTCTTTCCACTTGATCTGGGTGGCAGTAATTTTGGTTCCCTCATCAAGGAATGTAAAGGTCTTCGTAAGCTTTGTATCTTCAAAATATGGATTGGGGTTGAAGTTCTGAAAAATTATAATCAAAGTCGATTAAAGCATGAACTAATGTCATTTCTGTACCAGCAATCAAATGCAAGAAAAAGAACGTGTGAACAATTTTAATTGCCTACCAAAAAGTTTAAAAGGAATAACATAAATGAACTTACAAATGTAATATGGTATCCAGATTTCAGATCTTTGAAATCCTCCACTTCAAGTGAGTTAATATGCTTAAATATCTAACAAATAAAAGTAATTGAAAGAAGATAAAAAATCAGGCAAACATCCAGAACAAGAAAATCAAACAACAAATCATTTTGCAAAAGAAATGAAGTGCAGAATTAATTTCAGCTTTGGAAAAAAATGACATTAAACCTTCTGGTCCTCTTCAGTCAAAAGTTCACCAAGAACAGGATGACTCAAGAACTGCATGTCAAGAATGTGTATTAGCTTAAAACCTTCTTCTGTAAGAAAAAATCCCATAAATTAATAGGAAATAGTAGAATCATTTACAGCTGTTAACCAGAAATCAGGAATGGACTTGATTAGTTCACTCCGCTTATCATAGACCGGCTTGCGAACCACATTGTACTTCTGCTCCACTTCCAAGACTTTCTCACTCGCCTCCTCATTGATCTACTTCGCACCACAAAAGGAACAGAAGAAATAAATATAGAAACACCAATGTGTTATCATTTAACACTTCATGAATAAGCTCATAAGTCATATGCGAACATATCAAATTAAATCACCTTCTCCACAATATAATAAAGCAAGATGAACAATTAAACACACAGAAGGCAACAATTAAATGAGTCAATCTTCCTACAATAATTCAGATATATCCAACATCTATACGGCAAGAAACAGACCAGGTATTTAAACTAAAAATCACATGAATAGTATTTTGAACATTTGAAGACACCTAATTTCGTCCCTTTTGATTAATATTATTTTTATAATTTACTTTTGATTAATATTATTTTTATAATATACATTATTGCAAACTATATCATATATTTACATTTTATTTTTATTTTTTTGTGTCAGGCCCAAGATCATATTATACGGGGCCCAACAGAGTGCCCTAGTCTAACCCTAAACATGCACACGAGCTAGGGTTTCCAGCTAGCATTCCAAGCGGCGTTGCATCCATTGCCTTACGAGTCCTCGCTGCTCACGCTGCTCGGTCGAATCCCTTGGTCAAGCATCCAAACGTCACGGCAACAATCCACCGAGTCCACTGCCGGGTTTCTCGCCTCAACATCACCAACACGCCAACAAACACAAGATATCAGTGTTTCATTTGGAATGAAACTCCTAGTTATTTCCATTATAAAAACATGTAACTAGGACACAGAATGGGGGGAGGGACACGATTACACAGAGAGTTTACACAATGTAACCAGAGATTGCATACGAGAGAGGCATAAAAAATACAAAGAAGCAAGAGTAGATGGAGGGTTTGTAAACATTTCAAAAACGAAATAAACGTAAAAGGTATTTTTACCTTTTTTCTGATTCGGTTTCTTTGCGTATGCTTTGCTTCGTGCATGTTTTTTTTCTCGAAAGGTGTTCGGCCGATGAGTTTTTAGGGGAGGGCCGAGACTTTGATCTTAGACCTACCCTCCCCCGAGGCATATCTTGTAAAACCGATTTGATTTTCAGTTCGAGGAGGGAAAGAGCTCTTTGAAAATCTATTTTTTTGGTGTGTCACCGCCGATGAATGGCGGCAGGCGAGGCGGTGGCCACCGTGCTCTGGGTTTGCAGCGGTTGTGTTCTTCAAAAATGAAGAACACCTTGAATGATTTCAGAGAAAAGCATGGGGACCGTTTTTTATTCATTTTGGTGTGGGGGAGAAAAATAAAATTTGTTTGTGGAGATTGACTTAAATACTCGGCCCATTAACCCGAGTTGGATCCGCGCGTCAACCCGACCCATCCAAGGGAGATCCGCGTGTTTCTCTTTAAAATAGGGTAAACAACTCTTTTGGTCCCCCGTCGTTTTTAAAGCATAATTTTAACCCCGAATTGAATTTACACCTTAACATTTCTTTGCATTTTGCCCCCTTAATTTTGGTTTTATTTTAATTTGATCCCCTACTATTATTATATATTATATTTTCATTATTATTTTATTCCTTTATATATACATATCTCATATACGTCCTTTTTCTATATATATATATATATTAAATACTATTACAATTTTGATTATTTTATTTTACTATATATATGTGTATATATTTATTTATTTTTATTTTAATTATTTCTTTTATATCTTATGTATATTTCTATTTATTTTTTATATATTTATTATTTTCATTTTTATTCATTATTATTATATTATATTTTTTATTTTTTAGATCTTTTGTCTTTGTTATTATTATATATATATTATTTTATTATTATTATACTACCTACACACCTACCTAGCCCCACATTTGTCTCCATTCACTAATTTTTTTTTCCTCTCCCCCACCTTCGGTGAATTGATGGGAGAGAGTTGTTTAAATGTTGTTATTATATATATTTATATATATATATATATTCTATTTTTATAATACTTTGATGTGAGGTATATATATATATATATATATTTATATTTTTTCTTTTTTTAAACATTACTATATATATACGTATTATTTATTACTATTATTTTAGTTAGTCTTTACTTATGTATATATGTACATATTCTTATATAATTTATTTTTCTATTTTATCTATTGTATATACACATATGTGTTCCTTTTTTTATTTTTATTATAACTATTATCATTCTTTGTATTTGTTTTTATTTTTTTTTACTTCATCCTTATTATTATCATTGTTATTATCATGGACTTTTTATTTATTTTATTTATCTAACATCTTATTTTGATCTTTTAAGAGTACACTTTTAAATTTATCAGAGGTAAGTAATTTAGATCGTTCCTTTATATTTTAATTTAAACTTTCAATTTTTCTTAATTTAAGACAACTGAAAATTACGTAGTACCGAAAGGGCAGTACCTTTCTTGACTGTAACCGACTCTCGAATCCGACACATCTTTGGTAAGACGCAGATCATGTAAGAAATAAGGTATCCGGTCAACCTATTTAGTTTTAAATAAATGATCGGTGACGACTCTAATCCACATTTTTCAAATCGAAACCCAATTTCGAGACCCACCCGAAAGACGGTTACGCCAACATTTATTTCATAGATCCACAATTGAAATTACATCAAATACAATTTTAGACACTTTTAACAATTAGCAAAAAATATAAATACTCAATTCAGATAGGAAACAATTCATGGATTTTCATACAAACCTAAACAAGCAAAAATCAGAGCATATACACACAAGGATATCTAAAATGAAAGTTAAATGCGAATAAAAGAAATGGACCTTTTCAAGCTCGTCTTGAATCTCTTGAAGCTTCTCAATGGAAAGGACGAGTTCTCCATCGATTTGTTCAGATCTCTCTTCTTCTCCTTTCTCAGCAACTTTCATCTTCCCTTTATCAGCCATCATTTTTGTTTTCTTAATCCAAAAAGAAACCTTCTAAAAATTCTAACCCTAAAAAGTTAACCTCTACTCTATCTTTTGACCTCCTCCTCTTTGTGTTCTCTTGCCTCTAAAACCCTAAAATTATTATCTCAGTTGAATCCACAATGATATGAGCGATTAAGAGCGAAAAGTTGGGGGTTTTGGGAGTTATATGTGCTCCGTTAAGGGTATTTTTGGATTTAAAAACCGATCAATCAGAATCTGACAGCTGGAAGATTAGGTATTACAGTCATTTTATCACCATTTCTAAGGGTAAATATGGGAAAGAAAAGTGATTCCGTCTTAATAGTTGGACACGGAATCTTCCTAGTTCTTAAACCATAAATCCATCCTTAAGTTTGGTCAAATTACCCTATGAATCATTTTGTTGGATCTAATTGACCCTTAAATTTAACAAATTTAAACAAATTGACCCCTAAAGTTTTGGAACCAAATTGACCCTGAAATTGAAAACTTCAGTGGAAATGTCCCTTTAATACTTTTATATCATTATCAACTTATTTAGTTTAGGGCCAATCTAATAAAAGATTTCAAGATTCAATTTGATTGAAACGTGTCAAATCCAAAATTTTATTTGATCTAAAGAATATTTAAAAAAAGTTAAGATTAAACTTGTTAAATTTGAGATTTAATAAAAATAATAATTTAATAAAACTTGTGGAGTACACCTATCATTTTATGATTTTTTTAAAAGTAAAATACATAAATGATATTTCGATTATAAAATGTTGTTTATTTAGTTCTATAACTATTAAAAATTATAAATTAATCTTTTAAGACATTATTTTGTTAAGTGTCTAATTGTAAATTATCAGATAATTCAATAAAGTAATATCTTATAATTAGAAAATTATTTTATCTAGAGATTTAATAAAATAATATTTTATAATCATGATCACTTATCTACTTTATCCTAAATATATAAAATATTAATTCAATAGTTTAACATTAAATATAATTCATTAACTTAAATAACTTAAAACTCGACACTCGTAACTAAATAACTTAAAAGTTTTTTAACCAAATTCAAGTGCATCAGATATTCACCCTACCTTTTGTTGCATTATACAAAGTTTCACTTGACGTTTAAGGCTTCTCCTTTTCCCTTGCGAATAAAAGTTACCCGATAGGGTCAAGGACCATCAAATTCCACCCAGAGAAGCGCTGTTGCTGGCAATCGCCACCACCAAAGGGAATGCCAGGCCCAGGTCCCCACCTTATGTATGCCATGAGCTCCGGCATAGCTCTTACCCACCTCACCGGTGGACGTTTCTCCCCTCACCACACCCTCACCTATACTCTCAACGCCTTCTTCGGCCCCGACGTTGGCTCCTTCTCGGAGTGGCTGAGCTCCGTTCTCTTCCTCGACTCTTCACTTCTCTCTTCTTTAGCTGATGCAATCCATCACCCTTTTTATTATGTCTTGATTCTGGGGTTTCCTCTATGCCTTCTCTACTCTTGGGTATCAAGTGTTTTGGTGCAAAGAAATCTTCTTGATTCTGTTTCGGGGGTGAGTTGTGTTTGTTTTAACTTGAATAAGGATTTTTATTTCTTTTTCTTTTCATTTACATTTATTGTGGGAAAATAGAAAAATGGTATTCTTCTGATCTTGGTTTTTGGTAATTGATCTGTTGTTTGAGCTAGAGGTTTGGTAGGCTTTGGTTTTCTTGTTTATGGATTTGGAGAATACTGTTGTTTTGGAACATAATTAAGCTGTTTTGAGCTTTAATATGTAAAGTGTACACAATTAAAGCCAATTGAGTTCTAATTCGAGTGATTTCTAATTCAAATGCTGTTAGATTGATGACAATGGTGATGAATATCAAATGAGTTGTCTGCTTTTGTTTATGAACAAGTTAATTAGCTAAAACTATTTGATTCAGTTGCATCAAACAATTTGTAATGCCAGATCTTGTTATGTGTGTATTTTATTTTTTAGGTGCCACTCTCGAGGATGCAATGCTTCTTGTTGATATCAGCTGGTTCTTTATCACACTTTTTCCTTGACCATTTGTTTGAGGTGAATTTTAGACCACCCTTTTCTTCATGTCATGGGTTTTTTTTATTCTATGTTAAGTGGTAGCAAAACAGTTTGCAAATGCAGATGGAATTTAATGTTTGACGATGGATGATTCTGTTTCGTTTTGTGACCGAAGTGTTGAACTTTATTAGTCCAAATGCTATATGGATGGCTTAATTATGACTCAAGGGCTCATTGGATATGAGGCTGTAAAAGTTATCTTGGTATGGCACAACGGTGTACCTGGTGCTAAGAAAATGTATGTGTGGATTCCATGAGCTAGCATGTCCGATATATCATTAAGATCTCTTAAGAAATTAAAAGTTTGTTTGTTGCTTATTCATGAATTTTGCTTAAATGTGGATTCCTGGATATGGACATCATGGGCGATGTAGGTTAGGGAACAGTTTGGACTTCGTAAGAAGGGTTAGATATGGTTGTTTTACTTGAACATTTTCTTAGCAACTAATGTTTTTATGAGCATGAATCATTCGTTTTCTCGATAGCGTCTTTGAGATGAAATAATGTAATTTCTTTGTTTCTATCCTTTGCCATTGCACCTATATCACATGGTATGATTAAAAGGAGTTGAATACATTGCCGGTTTACTGTGATAGGGATCGTCTGATTTGGTGATGTTAGTAGTCTTATTTAAATAATGTTAAGGGGCCTTTTTATACGACTAGACTGAGTGATATGAGCATACCTTGTTAAAACATTCTCAACTCTGTGATTTCGGGTTACTTATCTGAATTGCAATTTTGAAAAATGAAATACGAGAAGAAAATACTAGCTATTAGGGTATGATTTTCCCTTAATTTTCCCTTATGACTAAGCAGAAACTAGATCTTTTTCAACTAGAAAGTTTCTCCATAATGTTAACAATATGATGCTTGGAAAGACTTATGTTTCATGTCTTTGGTTTAACTACCGTTGAATGTCTTATTTTCTATGTAGCTCTTTTTCTTTGTTTTTGTTGAAGTACCGCGTCCAACACATTTCCAGACATGAGAATGTAGATTATGATACTCGAAGAATGCTCTAGGTACATGGAAAAACTTGAAAGAAAATTGAGCATATTCATGTCAAACACGTAGCTTATCTTTTATTTTCTGGTTACCATCTCTTTTGCTTAATTTTGTAGACCTTATGCAAATATAAATATACAGGAAAACGGTAAATCATCCATGTATACTTGGATATTGAGCACCGGCTGGTGGATAAACCGTGCACCTGTTAACCCGGATGCTGTCATGGTTGTTGGATTCTTGTGCACTTGTTTAATTGGTGGCTTCATTTACATTAACAGGTGCTTATTTCTCAAATTTGATATGTTTGTTTGATCATCTTATTTTCGGCATTGAGTGTGGTCCATGAGGAGCTAATATTATACTGCTATTCTGTTCGCAGAGTGCGGTCGACAAAGTCTACCGGACAACAATCATTTCAATCAATGAAACTTATTATAATCATAGCAAGCCTGTATTGTCTCTGGTGTGCAAGCCAAATATACTGGGCTAACCCTCGTCGGCCTGCAGTTGGTGAAGAAGCTGATCTTGGAGTTCTCGTATTTTTGGCCGCCTACTTCTTCCTTCCCCATGGTCTGTGTATATTGTCCCTGAACTCTAAGGATTTCCGCACCGATCAACTTCCGCTTTAGCTTTATTATCAACATTGAAGCAAACGCTGTAAAACCAGTAAAAGAAAAGTGATAGTAACTGCATTGGTTTTCTTCAAACGTTTTTACTGAATTACTTGTATTTGTGTCCTTGATGGAGGTGAAGTTTTTACTGAAAAGGGTGAAAGTACTACTGTGTAGGAGGGAGAATCCCTTTTGTTATCTGCTAAAAGGTACTGGCTGAAGTTTCCACAGCATTCTATCTTAACATTGTAAAAATGTGATTTAGTTCATAAAGTCAACCCATCCCTTTGCTAAGAAAAAGTGAAGTTGACAGGTTAAATTAACTGATTACAGGGATCAAATCAGTATTTTATGCATAGTATAAGAGGTTAATGAGCAAATTAGAAATATCCAAAAGTGATTGGTTACTTTTAAGATGAAGGATTTTATGTGCTCAAAAAGAAGATTAGGGTTATATGGATAATTGTTTTAAGGGTAAATTGTACGTTTAGTATCTAAACTATTATTTTTGTTTTATTTTAGTACTTAAATTTTATTTTCTTTTAAAATCATACATAATGTTTAATTTATGTTTTATTTTGGTACCCTGTTGTTAGAAATTTAATGGTGATGTTGACGTATAATCATAAGATAATGTCACTTCATCATTGAAAAACAATTAAAAATTTATCGCATCAACAATTCTATTAATTTTTTAACGACGAGATAACAAATTGAAACATAAACTGAACGTTAAGTATGATTTTGGAAAAAGTAAAGTTTGATTATCAAAACGAAACAAAAATAATAGTTTAGGTACTACGTATGTAATTTACCCTTATGTTATTAACAAATACACGAAAATTGAAATAATATATATATATAAAGATGTCTATTATTTTTTATTATTAAAACTAAAATTAAGTGTTTTTAAAAGAAATTACTCATAGTTTTTAATCATCCATATATTTTAGTAATTAAAATATTTTCCTCGTAACTTTAATTTCCACTGCAACTCTGGTAGTAAATAAAAAATTAATAATAACCTTTCATGTTAATAATAAGGATAAAAAACGCTTGAGGGTTGGTGAAAATTTCAACTACTATAGTTTGAAAAAAAATCACTTATTATTTTTTTGAGATTTATTATGATAAATTTACTTTGATTAATTATTTATTGTTTTAATTATTTTAATTTTTAATAAATAATTTATAAAATGCATTGTAGTACATTTAGTCCAATATAAACATATGTTAAATTTAATTATATATATATATATATATCAAAAAATATAATTGTATATATAATTTTAAAATGTCATAAATACTTTATTTCTCTTTTTATATTTCTAATAACATATTATATATATACATATTAAATATTGTATACTTAATGTTAATTAAATTTTATCTATTAATTTCAAAATAAAATTATATTTTAATCAAGTTTTTTAATAGAAGCATCTAGTTTTATTAAAAGAAAAAGACTCAAAATTATAATAAATGTTTACAACAATAAATGTAAACTAAATACATAATTAATATATTTTTCTATAAAACACAAAAAATTAGTCATTTAAGATCATACAATGATACAAATCCAACCAAAATATTTGAACAAAGATAGATACAAATAGATATGACTGCATCAATAAATGAACCATCAAAATAATAAAAACTACTTAAAAACTATCTACAAACTCAATTAATGCAACATCAAATGTTTGAATTATTTTTTCAAGTATTAAGTGGAAGGTTACACTTATTAGACGAGTATGCATAACAGTTGATTTGGTTGTCTTAACTATGAATTTTCATATATATAGTTAACCAAAATATAAGCGGATTGTAAATGAGGAGTGTCGTTCTCTCATTTTTCTTCTCTAGGATTTGGGTAGTTCTTTATATATCAAATCAATTATTTTTTTTTATGATGGCATTAATTTTAATGTTGGTCGTTGATCACGTATTTTCTGTTTCTTTTTAGTTTTTTTGAATTATTCACCTTCTTAGTACGCTTTTTTGTTGTTGTTTGTCCTTTATTTTTATTTTATGTTTTCTCAAGAGTAGATTTAATAATTTCACGACTAATCAAGATGATATTTATTTGCAATCCTGATGATCTTCTCTGCTCTGTACCCTAATGTTGAATTTGGATAAGTGATTTTGTATTATTGGATAGTTTCGCACGATGCTCGGCTCTGATATACAGTTCAATGTGGTCTTTAAATAACTTAATCTTCTTTTATGGTTCGTTTGCTGATGCAGTCAGATTTGTTCGTATATATTTTTCGTTCGAGTCTTTTGGTTGAAGTTTTTTAACATTTTCCATGTATAGTCATTGACTACTTGTATGATCTAAAGTGATTAATTTTTTTTGTCAATATTATAAGAAAATTTGGTTGTAAATCTTTATTGTAATTTAGATATTTTTATATTTTAACAGGACTAGCGAATTTTATTAGAATATATATATATGGTTAAAAACATCAAAATATAACCAACAAAGGTTGGTTGAAGTGGTAAACAACTTGATATTGCATAAGCAAAGTCTCAAGTTTGAATCCTTATGTATGCAGAAAATCTCTGTTGGGAGACTCACACTAACCCACTAAAGTCAGGTATACGACGTGGATCAGTTCGGATTAGTCAATATGAAACCTTAAAATCGGGAGGGCAAGTAAAAAACCATCAAAATATAAGTGGATGGTTAAATTCATATGAATAAGTTGATAATACTCTTCACAATTTTAAAGTAATGACTATTAAGAATGAAATGTTCATTTAGTATTTTTGAAGTCTAACATTAAGATAGAATCCGTTTTAATTTCGGTCAATATCAATGTATTTACAATCAAACCCTTAATAATTTATTTATCCAAATTGAAATCCAACAATACCCACACACAAGCTTGTGATGATTTCTCTAAGGGTGCATTTGGATGGGAGATTGTGAGATTATCAGGGAAATTTTTTTCTCGAATATGATTCCCCCGTTTGGATTGCAAAGATTCTCAATCCCCGATAATAAGTTATTTTCAAAAGTGGCATTTTGGGGGCTTATTATCAGGAATGTGATTCCCCCTAATCTCTTAGATATTGTTACATTCCCGGTGTTTTTTACTAAAATACCATTAACATAATTTTTGTCTCAAAAATATCATTCTTATGTCGTTGAATAAATTTTTTTTACAAAGGTTAAGGGTGTGTTTGTTTGCCGTAATTGGAATTACGGAATTGGTTTTCCCCGAATTTCCGTGTTTGTTTCACGTAATTCGTTTTTCGAAAAATATTTTCCCGTGTTTGTTTCACGTAATTCGTTTTCGGGAATATGTTTTCCCGTGTTTGTTTCACGTAATTGGTTTTTCGGAATGTAATTCATTTTCCTAGTAACAGAATTTCCTTTGTATTTTCTGTAAAATGACTTACGGATTTATTTTCCGTAAGTCATTTTCCGAACTTTTCACTTCAAATAATAAATACTCAAAATAATTTTATTTTATGAATTTAATATTAATAAAATATTTTAATATAATTTTCATCAAAATATTATTTATTTATTTATTAATATTTATAATAATATAATATTATATTTTTAATATTATATAAAATAATCAATTATATTATAATAATATAAGATATTATATTTTTATTTTAATAATATATAATAATTTTTTTTTATATTTAATAATGAATAATATTATTTAAATATTTAAATAATATTGTAATAAAGATATTTAAAATATACTAATTAATATTTTTAAAATATAATATAACAATATTACTTTAATAAATAATTTATATAATTTATAATATTTTATTTCACTAAAATATACAAAAAATAATATTTTTATTAATAAAATTATAAAACTAATATTTAATAATAAATAAATTATTTTAATATTTTAAAATAATAATATTAAGTTTTATGATAAATAATATTATTTATTATATTTAATAATTATAATAAATAATTTTTAAAAAACTCTTCAACTATTGGAAAAATGTTTAAATAACATCTTCCAAACATCATAAAACGTTTTCCAGATGTTTTTCAGAAAAATGTAATTTATTTTACGTAAAACATTTTCCGGAAAACGTTTTCCAGAAATGTAATTCATTTTCCAGAATTCAAATTCCAGTAATTCATTTTCCAGTTCCAGTAATTCAAATTTCAGTAATTCATTTTCTGGAAAACCAATTACAGCCAAACAAACATACTCTAAATTACAAATTTATCCTTAAACTATTTTAGATTTACAATAAAATCTATAATTAGAATTTTATATGAAGTTCAGGGGTTAAAACAAAATTAAACCCTTTCATTTATCTTTTAAATTTTGTAAAAAAATTATATAAATTTTATGAATTTAAATTTTTTAAAGAAAATATATAAATTAAAAATAGTAAAATTATATATTTTCTATGATCTTTTATACAAATAATTTTATTTGAATATTTACAATTCAACTTGTTAAAAAAACCGATATATAATAAAGACAATTTGGTAAAATATATATTCCAATAATCTTTTATTCCTTTAAGCAAACACTGTAATCTTACATTCCTGTTAAATGAACCAAACACAACAATGCAATATTCCCAATAATGTGTTAGGTAATGTTATATTTCGGTAATTCTATTCCTGAAGATAATGTTACATTCCATGAACCAAACACACCCTAAGGTTACTCTACCTATTTGAATGTAATCCGAATCACCCTTAATTATCTGAATGACATTATCTTGCTATTCTAAATTATATACACATACACATATATACAATTTGTATTACATTGCATTTGTTGTAATTGCGGGCATAACAAACGTTATTGTGATGACTGCAAGTATCATGATCATGTTATAATATTAGACGTCACCGCTATTGTTATATAGCAGACGCTATTACAGTAGCAAAACGCTATGTAAATCCCTGCTTTTTGATCTACAAGGCAGAGAAATCAGGCTCCACGGGCTTAAACATTTTGGGCATTTTTAACATGGAATCATCATGGCCAAGCCGTGACATCATCCTCTGTGATCCTTTCCTAGTGTTTTTAGCAAATTTAGAAGCCAGTAGGGTGACACCAAGATCAGGTTGTTGGACCTGCTCGTGGGTATCCGGTGATCCAGCCTCGCCGTCATCGTCTTCTGCGATGGCTAATAATCCCTCGCTGCTATTGTCCATGTCGTCGAATAAGTTCTCTTGTTTTGCTAGCTCAATGGCCATCTTTTTCCTCTTGTACCGTCTCCAAGCAGCTTGGATGAAACAAGCTCCCCACGTCCTCCACTGGTGGGAATAGTATATGAATGCGTGTTGCAGTTGCTTGCTATGCATTCGCTTGAATTGCTTCGCCACGTATCTGAGATCCCAGGCGCGGAGGGTGAAGGCCTCGACTTCGGAAATCGACTTCACCGTTCGGGTCGACAATGGAAGGTTTAAGGAGTCGGAATTCGGAACCAAGGCCCATGTCAGCAACTCTTCTCCACAAAAGTCACCAGGGCCCAGTGTTATGGAATTGTAAAACCCTGTCTGATCGCCGTTGATCATCGAACTTTTGACTTTGTCTCGGATGATAAAAAACATCTCGTTCACCGGATCACCTTCACAGATAAGGAACATGTTGTTGGTGTTCAAGGATGAGACGAGGCACATAATGAAGGAATCAAATCTCTTATACCAATAACTCGGCGCCTGCTTTAGACCATACAAAGATTTGTTCAACCTGTAAACCAAGTTATTCTTTTCTTTTTCTTCAAAACCTTCAGGCTGGAGCATATAAATCTATTATTCAAGATTTCTATGAAGAAAAGTTGTTATAACATCTAGCTGCTCTAGATGTAAGTTCAATGTAGCACACATTGCCAAGACTACTCGAACTGTTGTTAGTCGAACCACGGAAAAAAAGATTTCATTGAAATCAATACCTTCTTTTGAGCATATCCTTTGACAACCAGTCTTGCACGATACCTCTCAACATAATCGTCACCATTTCACTTGATTTTGAAGACCCATTTGTTACCAATTGACTTCATTCCTTGTGGTAGTGACACAAGGTCCCATGTATTATTTTTATGAAGGGCTTCAATTTCTTCTTGCATCACCATCATCCACAGTGAAGCATCTGAGATGTTTATTGCCTCCTGGTATGTTGATGGCTCACCGTCATCTGTTAAAAGGCAGTATGCAATATTTCCTTCTATAACATAATATGAGTGCCAATTGGGACGTCTTCTTACACGATCTAATTGACGAGTTATTGGAACTTCAGAACTCTCTGGTTCTTGTTCATATGTGTTGGTTCTGCTTCAGAAAAATCTTATTGTTCAACCTTCTTTTTCCACATGTATCTGTGTAGTCTCTGACTTTTCAGTACTATCATCTTCTTCTTTTCTTTGTAGTTTATCTTCTACAAAGATAACATCCCTGCTGATGATCACTTTGCGAGCAGTGAGATCCCACAAACGATACCCCTTTACTCCATCAGCATACCCCAAGAATTTGCATTTCCTGGATTTTGGATCAAACTTTAAAATTTCTTGGGAGTTGTACATCACGTACATAATACTTCCAAATACATAGAGGTTTGAATAATCAGCTGGTTTTCCAGTCCACATCTCCATTGGTGTCTTCAGCTCTATTGCAATTGATGGAGCTCGATTCACCAAATAACAGGTTGTATTGAATATTTCTGCCCAAAATGATTTTTCTAGGCATGCAGCCCTCAACATTATTGTTGTTCTTTCTAACAAGGTTCTGTTCATCCGCTCTGCTACTCCATTTTATTGAGGAGTGTTTGCCACTGTGAACTGTCTTTTTATGCATTCTTTCCTGCAAAAGTCATCAAATTTTTCACTTGTGTATTCTCATCCATTATCTGTTTTGTAACACTTGATCTTATTTCCATAATCAAGTTCCACCCACGCTTTGAAGTTTTTGAAAGTTGAAAACACATCTAACTTCTTCTTAATAGGGTACACCCAACATCTCCTAGAGTAGTCATCAATAAATGAGACAAAGTATTTTAGTCCACCTAGGGATGTAACTGGTGCTTGTCATATGTCAGAATGAACCAATTCTAGAACACTTTTGCCTTTAGAATTTGACGTGTTGAATTTCAACCAGTGCTTCTTACTTGTTATGCAATGCTCACACAAAGTAAATGATACATTTGTTAAGTCTGGAAGTAGCTTTTGCTCCACAAGGACTTTCATTCATTGTTCTGACATGTGTCCAAGTTTCTGATGCCATAGCATTGCAGAATCTGAACTACATGAGGCAACAGAGGCTTCTCCTTCTAGCAGAGTCTCTCCCTTCAGCATGTACAAGTTTGCTGCTATTTTTTCGCCTTTCATCACCACAATCGCTCCACGGAACACCTTCATGATTCCTTTCCGTGTTTCAATCTTACTTGCATTATTATCCAATAATTCGTAGGATAATAAATTTTTCTTCAGGCTTTTCACGTGCCGCACATCTCGAACAACTTTAATTGTTCCATCATAAATCTTCAATTTGATGGTTCCCACTCCAATGATATCTAAGGCATGATCATTGCAACTATACACAGATCCTCCTAAGACAGGTTCATAATGATGGAACCATTATCTTCTTGAGGTCATGTGATATGTTGCTCCTGAATCAATGAGCCATATATCTGCAAATATTTTTCTGTCTTCCAAGGTGGTTGACGCTTTACAACATAGAGCATCTCCATTATCTGAACTGTTTGAGGTATTGCCTCATGGATTGGAGTTTTTATTTAGACTCCAACAATCATTTTTCAAGTGATCATTCTTTCCACAGTTGTAGCACTTTAAATTCTATTTGCTTCTCAACTTTGATCTACCATGTTTGTGACTGCTGCTTTGGCCACGTTATGTTGATCTCCCTTGCATCGTTGTCAACGCTTCTGCTTGTTGCAGATTTACTTGTCTGTCTTTCTTGTTCTTGCATCGATTTTCTTCTTATAGAATAGTAACTGCAACGTCATCGAAGACTAGACTTGTGACATTATTGTTTGTCAAGTTGATGATGAGTTGATCATACGAATCAAGTAGACTTTGAAGTAGAAGTTCAACGGGTTCTTATTCTCCTATTGTACATCTTAAGGATGTAAGCTGAGAAAATAAAGTGTTCAGCGTGTTTAAGTGCTCCGTCACTGAAGTAGATTCTGGCATTCGGAGAGTGTACAATTTCCTCTTAAGGAAAATTTTATTGTGCAACGATGTGACATCGTACAGTTTGGTGAGATGATCTCATATCTCCTTAGCTGTCTTCTTCTCATCGATGCTGGACAATACTTCATCTACTAATGTTAGATGAAAGTTTGCCATAGCATTCCCGTCCATTTCGATCCATTTGTTGTCATCTGTGAAATCTACCGATCTTTCACTGATAGTTGCTAGACAAACGTCTTTCCTCAGGATGACCTTCATTTTCAATTTCCACAATGAGAAATTTCTCCCATTGAACTTTTCAATATCAAATTTTGTTGTCATAGCTTCCATTACGGATAGCTCCCACTATTTCACGATCGTGAATAGTTCTCTGGAACCTTCAAATAATGGGTAATACCTTCTTACTTTCTTATGTTATAGGATCCACCTTTTGGTGGTAACCACAAAGACAATAAGTAGATATTACACACTCTAATCTAGCTCTAATACCAATTGTTGCAGAATACGGCTATCGGATAGAGCAAAATCTCAACTGATAATTTGAGAAAATAAAAAAAAGGATAAAGAAGACAAAAATTTTATGTGGAAAACCCCTAAATAATATAGGGTAAAAACCACGGGCAACAGTAGAAGAATTTCACTATAAGAAAATATGAATTACAACTTCTCTCGATCTAACAAGGAGAAAACAATAACAATTCTCTCTTGATAAAAAAGAGAAAAAAACTCTCAAAAAAACTCTTTAAATTCTCTAGTATTGGGAGAAAACTAGAATGATTTGGGATGGTTTTGAAGCTAAATGGGTAGAGTATTTATAGTTGAAGCTTAATGACTAATCTTATAAATATCCAAAATTACAGGGACTAAATGTACAATTACCCCATTACCCAATTTCAACAAATTCTGCACCTAATTCGGTGCCTACCATTTTTTCAACAATGCACTTTCGGTGCAGTCAAACTTTCAACAATATACCACTTGAAGATTTGATTGAAATAATTATATCTTCACACCATTCTTTCTACCTTGTACCTTCATGTTACTTACGTTTCTGACATGCCACAAGAGGATCGACACTGAGTAAATGTATCAACATTTACCACCTTTATCATAAAATCTGTTATGTTGTCTTTGGTATGTCTTTTCTGCATATCTACCGCCCCTTCTTCCACATGTATCTACCGAGTAAGTGGATATCATCGTTAATAAATTATCGGTTGACGGACTAAAATCTAACGTACCAATAATGTAAGAGATCAAAATTATTTTTTAAATTAATAATCAAAATTGGACGGATAAAAAACATCGAGGGCCATCTGTATAGTTTAGCCTTTGCTCTATTTCAACACTTCATTGTCGGTATGTCTACGGATGGGCATGGGTCGGGTTTCGGTCAACCCAACTCGAATTTGATCCAATTTTTTGAGATAAAATCAAAACCCGATCTAATCACATCCCGAAATTATAAAAATTATTATTTTTATTCAATAAAAAAGTGATTTAATTAAAAAATAATATATATAGAGGGTATTATTGTAATTATTTTTAAATATATATGGTAAAATTATATTTTTTGAATCAGATCGAGTCGAATATTTTTACCCTAAATCCGAATAAAACACAATCCAAACTCGATTTTTTTTTAAAAATTTCGACCCGATCTAGCCGGGTTTGGGTTCCATGCCAAAACCTAGGTATTTCTATGAAAGTAGGGTTTTATTACATCCCCCCCCCCCCCAGTTTCAGCTAAGAAAAATGGCAACCGAACTACCAAAACCGGCGACAGAAGAAGTAAAGGTGGATTTGTTCGAAGATGACGATGAGTTTGAAGAATTTGAAATCAATGAAGGTAATTCTTTTCCACTTTTTATCTACTTTTGTATATAAAACAATTTCCGTGGAGGCTGTTGTTAAACATTACTTTTAGGTCTATGTCAAGTAATTATGATAAGATTGATGTCGATTAGCCTGATTCTTTCGTTTTCCTCTATAGTTCTTGAAGTTGAATTATATGAACTTATGACGAACGGCTTCGTTTTGTTAAGCTTATATTGTTCTGGTTGTAATTAGATCGAGTATTTTCCTCAGCAGCTTCAATTTAAGAATAATTAGGGATATTTGCTGCGAGCGATACTTGATGGAGTCACACGGGCCATAGATTCTGTTGCGAATAGAATCTGAAAGATGTGATCAAATGAATCTAACATTGTCAATATTTGCAAAATTGGCTGCAAATCCCCCTTTCTTTTTCCATGTATCCCGGACTTTGTTCCTCTTGGTATTTTGTACGAATAATATACGCTGCCTGGGCTCTTCTCGTTTACTGGTTACTCGAAAAGTACAAAAAGAGACCCCGGCACTAGGTATGATATCAGTGGTCTCAAGCTTTTAGGGAACCGATAGGAATTCCCAATGGTAATACTAGCTCAGAGTCTTATTATGAAATAGCTCAACTGAAAGGAGAGGTGTTAAGGAGCTGCTTCTGCGAAAGAAGTTCTTGCCCTTTTGATCTTATAAAATCCAATTTTTTCCCATCGTTTGCACATCGATACATGCCTGATAGCAGTAAGAGTCTCAACCAAATCGCTTTCGAGTGAGGGTAATTGTCATAGTCAGCCAGCGAGCAATCCCAAGAATGCCAGCTACATAGTCTTTCTTATTTCCATTGCTAGCTGAAACTGAGAAATAGATTAGGAAAAATCTCACGGGGCTGGGGAGAATATCAACCGGTAGGAGTGCTTGTTTATGCAATTGAACTTCTAATTTTTTACTTGGATAATCTAGTTTGAAATCTTGGATAATTCTTGTTGAAAAAAACCTTGCAAAGTAAACTGATTCTTGATTCATCAATCTCTCTCTGCAATCCACATGCTGTTCACTTTCTCTTGTATATAATGGATGGATTATACGTATATCAACTTGTGCTTGGGGTAAAAGTGTGTGCTACGTTTTAGACTAATAATTCTCTTAGCGAGCCCAAGCTGAACTGACCTATTGTCATCTATTTGACTATGACAGTCTTTGCAATTAACAAGATGTGAGATGCCACCTTATTGCAATTTTATCCTCCTATAAGCCTGACTTTAAATTTTTCTAATAATAGAGAAGCATATTTGTTGTCTCTAGTTATGAATGAGAATTAAAATTCTCCTGATTTCAAGAGTTTGTTCCGGTACCAGATCACATTCGATCTATAGCGTTCTGAAACACTGAACGTCTGATGCAAGCAAACTGCAATTGGCTACTTGGTGTTATATTTCTATATGCCACTGGTTACATTTTTGTATGGCATTGATTTCAATACTGTGCTGCTAAGTGCTAACTGATGCACATATTTTAATTATGCATAGTATGCTTTGCCCACCCTATAGGACTCAGGGGACATGATGCTTGTTGTTCCGTCATTACTCTGTGATTTTGAAATGTGTTATCTGTTTCTTTAAATCACCACTTGTTTCCTTTGAATAATGGTGTACTTGGATTATTAAATCTTGCCTCTTGCCACCATAAGCTGTTGAATCTGTGTTTCGATTACCCCGACAATACAAATTTGAAATCTGAACACTTTTTTTTGTGGCAGAGTGGGACAATGAGGAAGAAGGAAAGGACATGACGCAGCAGTGGGAAGATGATTGGGATGATGATGATGTCACCGACGACTTTTCACTGCAACTGAGAAGGGAACTTGAGAAAAATGATGAGATGAAGTGAGTTCGAATCGAATTTCTATCGTCATTTCGTTGTGCTCAGCACACTTGTTTGAAACGGATTTTCCTTTCCTTGCAAAAAGAATGTTTGAACTTAGAACCGTTTTCGTTGAATAGCCTTGGATTGTATGTTTGATCGAAACTCAGAATGCAGAAATTGGTTTCATGGTTATGTTGACATTGATTTAACTGCTCAATGGCCATGAGATTTGTTGATATTAACCTTGGGCATAATGATCCGGATTTGTTTATTCGAATTCATTATTTACTTAATTTAGATGCTAAACTACAATAGGGCCAGTAGGTACAATTGGATCATTAACAGTATTAAGATTGATTTATTTCAGGGTACCAAAATGTCGGCCCATGTCTTGGCCCTTTAAATCTGGATATCTGTATTTTCTGGTTAGAGTATCTGGTTTATAACTTCTTTTAATTTATTTTTTAAAATTATATTATTTTTAAAAATATCCACATAAAAAATATATAAAATTTATAATTTATAATACATAATCTACGCATAAAGTTTATAAGTTCAAATTAGATAAAATTTGTTAAAAAAAATAAAATAAAGAAATACAATTAAATTTAAAATATCTTAAAATTAAAAAAATAATTTAAAATGTTAAAGGTGAAATAATTAAGAAATTAAGAATTTAGGATGTTATGGTGAAATAATTTTAAGAAATTAGAAATTTACAATGTTAGAGTAAAATAATTTGAAAATTATGAATAAAAAATTAATATAAAATAAAAATAAAAAAATATATAAGAAATTGAGTATCCGGTTAAGCATTATTTTATGACTTGGACCCGACCTGGAAACCTGTAAAAAATAGTGGGTTGGGTACCCTACCCAGAACTTTGAGTATGTTCACTATTTAATGTTCACTATTAAAGTTTAGGTCAAGGAGACTCCTCTAGTTTATGGTCAATGCATACCTAAGACTTAATTGGGATTTACATAAAAATCTACAGATTGTCCACCAAGAGTGACGGTGGTAGGATTCAAACTTGATCTTACAAGATTAAATTTTTTAATATCAACCACTTGTGCCAACACTCGTTGTAAAAGCGATTTTATAAGCATTATTAAACACAATACATTTTTCTTGTTGGATTTTGAAAAATACTTTTTCTAAAAAGTATTTTTAAAAATTATAATAAAAAATAAGTCTATTAATTTAAAGTTTTCTATATTACTTTTTAAAAATACTGTAAAATGTTAAAAGATTTAACTTAAACATGATATTAAAAATAAAAAGTAATTTAAATAATAATTAAATAATTTTATATTCAAAGGTTAAAAGTCAAAATTTTAAATTTGATTTGAAAAATATTTTTTTTATTTTCAAAAAATATTATAAATTTATTTTTATTAATTTTAGTACTAAAAGTATTATCGACTCTAAAAGTTTATTTAGAAAATAATGAAGAACTCATAATAAATCTAATCACGATTAATATTTATAATTGCAACCTAACAATTTTTTTATATTACAATTTATTTACTTTAAAAATTAAATTCAAATGGAAATTTTATTTTATCAAATAAAGTTATATCAAATTTACATGAATTAAAAACTTTTATATAGACACAAACCAAACGATCTCAATAGTAAATAAATTGTTATTATTATTTCATATTTTGAGTTCGAGCATGATGTTTACAAGGATGTATAAGACCTCATTATTAAACAATTGATTTTTTTAAAAACATATAATATATTATATTAGTCCGTAACTAATAAAAAAACTCTTATATTTTTCCTTTTTAAAAGAAAATCTTATACAGATGGGTGGATTGGACCTCTGTTTTGAAAATCGGATCGGATCGGTCGGTTCAACCGGTTCAACCGGGAACCGTTGCTTAGTCCGGTTTAATCTAAACCGGTTGAACCTCTATTAGTGAACCGGCCAGAACCGCTGAACCGTTCGAATTGGACCGGCTGAAAACCGAAAAAAACTGGGAAAAACTGGGATTTTTGTTTTTTTTAAAAAAATAAACCAAACAACGTCGTTTGTTAAACGAGCCAAGTCGAACTCGAGTATTGCTGAGCTCGACTCGAACTTGAAAACTTTAAAAGTAAGCTCAACTCAACTCAAACTCACAAGCTAAAAATTATCAAGTTCAACTCAAACTCGAAATATAATATTAAAACTTGAACTCAAAAAAAAATTAGAAACTCGATTGAAGCCTAAAATTCGAGCTTGATTGAAGTGAAAGAATAGTTCACTCAATGCTCACCAAAAGGCTCCATGATTTTGAATGCCAAATTACCTCTATTATTTATAGAAGTTAGTTGTGATGCGCTTCTATGTTTCTTAGCAATGTGAGATTGTTTTGTTCTCATATTTTTACTCTTTAGACTTTTTGTGATGCTCTTTTATGTTTCTTAGCTATGTGGGATTGTTTTACAAAAAAAAAAAAAACCAAACAATATCATTTTGTTATGATTTTTTAACCCCAAATTTATTTTTTAATTATAGTTATATAATTATATTTATTATTTAATATGTTTTACCTTAAATATTATGTTGTAGTTAATTTGAATCATTTTATTTCACTTGATTTTATGGTTTTTAACTTATATATATTATGACTTGCTTTGAATATGTCTTGTGATATAAAAACTTATTTTTTATTAAATATTTTTTGGTATTTTTATTTAATTTTTTAAATAATTATGACGTCGTCCGGTTCTTCCGATCGGTCAGATCAGTTAGACCAATTGAACCAGTAAACCGATAGCATGACCGGTTCACTAATCGGTCCGGTTCTAAAAACCATGGATTGGACCGAACCGATCCATTTCAAAAGTGAGTGGAGCAAGTTTTGGTCAAAATCCAACTCAACACACTAATATTTATGGGTAAATTATAAGTTTAGTATTTAAACTATCAGTTTTAATTTATTTTAGTACGTAACTTTCATTTTTTTCAAAATCATACCTAACATTTAGTTTTTGTTCACTTTAGTATCATTTCGTTAAAAACTTAATGGATAAGCTGACGTGTCATAACTCCGGTGGACAAATAACCAATTCGAATGGTGGACCATAAGAAAATAATGAGTCCACCAACATAGTCTAATTTCACACCCATCGGACGGTGGAAGATGAAGAAATCGAAGAGTACATCGTTGATTTGAACAAATTGAGGCGTTTCTGATGAAACATAGATCGAAATCCAATTTAAGGGTAAAAAGGGTACAAGTTAAAAAGTTTAGACTTCATCGGTCGACGGATGTAATGGCTGACGACAGCATATTTGACGGTTGATGAACTCATCCGTTAAGTTTTTAACAATTATGATTTAAAAAAAATTAAATACTATCAATACCGGTAGTTTAGATAGATAGGTTACCCAATATTTATAGCAAGAAACCCTTGAAAACCCCTTTATTTCCACTCTAGGTGCTTTAACACAGCCCCGCAAAAATGAACATGCCAAGCCACGAAGAGGAGGAGCAGGGCGAGGTGTTTGTCGAAGAATCTGATATAATCAACGAAGTTGATGTCGACGAAGAAGGTTTTCTATCTTTCTGTCTTCAAATACTCTTTTTCTTGTAATTTTCTCTTACTGTTATTTGTATGGTTTATTCAGATCTTCCAGATGCTGAGGATGAAGATGATACTGAAGATATGGAGGATCAAGATGACTCTATTCATATTTTCACTGGCCATACCGGTATTAACAATTTCTTCTCTTTTTTTGTTATTTTTGTCTTTCAGCTCCATTTTTGCTCTTCTGTTCATGACTGGGATTGAAGTAGAACTTTTCTAGGTAGCTTCAAACTTCTTAATTCTATTGTTCGAAACTTGAATTATCTGGATTTTAAGTTTAATTTTGAGGTTCAATATTAGTTCCTCGAAAGAATCATTGCTGTTTGTTGAATTTCAGTTTTCCATTTTGTTTCTCTTGAGAGAAGTTACTTTGCAATTATTTAAAGAAAAAGAAATCCTAGAAGTGTTTACACTGACGGAAATTATTCTATCAATATAGAACCAGTGACTAGAATCTTTAGAAAGGGTTGCCCCATCAGATTATTGTAATTTTTATTTTGTCTCCATTTACATTTTACTGCTTGTAAACACTGGGTTTTCCATTTTCTTTCTCCAGAAAGGCTATGTTTCACAATGGATGAACATCATTAAGAAATTCATCTCTATGTGACTGAAAGAATTTAGAACGGCAGCATAAATTAATGAATTAGCTTCGAAGTTCACCAAAGTTAGTGTGTCGTATCATGTATGTTCTGCGTGCTGAAGAATTATTTTCTATCACGATTTTTCCAGGTGAACTTTATGCAGTTGCTTGTAGCCCAACAGATCCTGTTTTAGTGGCAACTGGGGGTGGAGATGATAAGGGGTTCCTTTGGAAGATAGGTCATGCTGATTGGGCAGCTGAGCTACAAGGTATGGCCATGTTACAATATAACGGTTCATTCTCTTTGTAAAGCATAAGTTCTCCTCTTCATTTCTTATTCTTCTACTAAGCCTCTTGTAAATGCAATGCTTGTGCAGGCCATACTGATTCAGTCTCTAGTTTAGCCTTTAGCCATGATGGACAATTACTTGTAACTGGCAGTTTTGACGGACTTGTTAAAGTTTGGGATACCTCAGGGAATCTCAAAAACACTTTAGAGGGTCCTGGAGCTGGCATTGAGGTAAAACTACATAATACTTAGATGAGGAGTACTCTTAATATTATATGTTTCCATTTAGGGCATAACTAATGATGAACTTGTTGCTTGATAGTGGGTTAAGTGGCACCCAAAAGGACATCTGATCTTAGTAGGATTTGAGGATTGTACTGTTTGGATGTGGAATGCTGATAGTGGGAACTTTCTTAGTGTATTCTCAGGCCATGGTGCCAGTGTGACTTGTGGTGATTTTACCCCTGATGGTACTAGCTTTTAATTCTCTACCATTAGATTATTTGTTTTGTTTTTCTTTTCTTTTTCTTTTTTGCATCTTACTTTCTGTTTACAGGAAATTTATAATACATATATATGTGATTTAACTAGGCAAAACAATATGTACTGGTTCTGAAGATGCTACCTTGAGGATCTGGAATCCAAGAAGTGGTGAAACCATTCATGTTGTACGAGGTATTCATCTGAAATTGCATTTGAAATGTCCTCATCGATATTTCAGACCCAACCTAAATATTATGTTATAAAAGACCATGAGCTTAATTAATCTGAGAAAATACTATCGAAGTTAAGAAGCAAAAGAGATATATAGTTTGACCGCCAATATAGAAGCATTGGAATCTTCAGCTGTCAAAGTTCATGTTTTAGCCTAAAATTCTGCATTCTGCGAGTGTTACAGTCCCTTGTTTGCAATCGAGTATTTATCAGAAAATTATTTGGCTTACTAGGGATTTTCCCTTTTTTTTTCTCTTCCATGAAAACCTATGATGAAATGAGGAAACTCGTCAAGGGAGTTTCCGACCTTAGACTCCTTTAGTGAGAGTCATAAACCTCTTAAGAATTTTCTTAATCTGACTTTTAACTTCTTAGTCGTGTCAATTAGCCTCTTTAAATAGAGGTTACATAGTTTACTTGAAATAAAAGGCTTAAATTAAAAGATAAACAAAATAAAAAGAACTCGCAGTAATAAACAACTTTCTCCTAATAACTCTCATCATCATCTTAATAATAACTATAATAATTGAATCCTAATGATAATAAAACTGATGTCTCCTAAAATAATAACAGATAATAATTTTCCCGTAAAGCAATTAACATAACAGTGAGCCATTATGGAATCCAAAACAGCTAGCTGTTACAGTGGACATATCCTGCAGATAGTGATCATTTCAAGTTCTTCAATTTTTGGGACAAATAGGGCTGTTTCTAATGGTAGCAATTTGCTCAATTTTTACTGCTCTTTACAAGTGCTGACATACAATAAAACATTTTCTACCATGTTCATTCAATTAGAAGTTTCTTTCTCAGGTTTGCAAAAACAACATATAGTACTAAAATGTTTTGGTTTCATATGTTATAAAGTATGGTTAAAAGAGGTTTACAAGCATCCTTGTATGTTGACCTAGTTTTATTTAATTTGTAGTGGAGTTCGTGTTATTTTATTTGCTCTCATTTTCATAGTTTTTAGATTGTAGGTAGTAATTTCTTTTCTCTGTAGGTCATCCGTATCATACTGAAGGACTGACATGCTTGTCTATAAGTTCCGATTCAACTTTGGCTATTACTGGTTCAAGGGATGGCTCTGTTCACATAGTGAATATCACAACTGGGAAGGTATGGGTTCTGATACAGCTTAAGGAAAATGGATGTCCTAGCTCTTAATAAAAGGTCTTTTATAAAGGAATCTATAACCTTATTTTAGCTTCTTAGTTTTTTCCATAATTTCATCTTGAATTTCATAGATTTTTTTTACTTCTTTCCCTGCTCCAATCAAAAGTATAACTTAGTGACGTTATACGATTTAATATTTCCTAATATACTAGCAGAATATAGTTAATAAAACTTTACTGTTAACCAATGAATCAAGTTATGCTTGTGCTTCTGACATTAACATTCTAAATTTTCCGTTGTTATTCATATTTAGTTTTCAAACACGTTAGTTTTAACTGCTTTGGTACACAGCAGCAAAAAAATCTGCACCCCATTTCTTATTCCTTCTTTTGAGAGAGTGGGAGTACCGTGTGATGACTTATTCCTTACCTATCTACTCCTTAACATCGTTTTCACCAGCCATACAGCATATTCCTAATCATTATCTATTCCATTCAATTAACAGAACTGTTCAATACATATTATCCTTCTATTCGATTAACTAAACGTAATGTTAATGTTTCTCTGCACTTTTTATAATAAGCTTGCAAATATTGTCATCAATGCAGGTTGTTAGTTCTTGGGGTTCTCAGACAAGTCCAATTGAAGGCAATGCAGAGTCAATTGAATGCGTTTCATTTGCACCAAAGTATGTATATATATTGCTTTCTCACACAGCTAACCCAATTAGTTTGTTGCTTTTACCAGTCTGAATATGGTTGGTCTTTTTCATCAGATATTTTTTCTCTCAAGGACTTTGGTGAATCCGTGATTTTATGACAAAACAGATAGAAAAAGCTAGTATTTTGGGTTACAACTTAAGAAGTATTTTCCATAGATGACTAAGCTCATTAGTGAGATGATAGAAGTTTTCTCAAATTAGTTTAGCAAGCCCAGCTCGAGGGAGTGCACCCTAAGGTTGCCCTAGTGGGGTTAGGGCAGCTCGGGGATAACTTTGATGATCATATTACCCTATTAGAGTACATTCCATTGCTTTCTTTTTGTATGATTGATGTGGAGTTCTTTCAAAACTGTACATGACAGCTTCCCTTGGGCTGTTTCTGGTGGCATGGATCGAAAGCTTACAATTTGGGATCTACAAAGCTCATCACCACGTTTCATATGTGACCATGAGGTTAGTAGAATCATTTAAATCTGTGTAATAACTTAATAATAAGGGTAAAGTACACAAATGATCTCCCGACTATAGGGCGTTGTTTTGTTGAGTCTCATGACTATTAAAAGTTACAAAATGGTTCCCCGACTATAGGGTCATGTTTTGTTGAGTCCTTCAATTATTAAAAGTTACAATTTGTCATCTGATTATTCATATGTTTCAAACTTGTATTTTTCCATTAAAAAATTGACGGTTGTCTGAGATGGACGTTAATCTATTGACTGGGATATGATAAAATTATATTTTAATAATGTCTTGTTTTCAAGCACTAGTTTGCCAACATAATGTAAACAGAGATTCGATTAACAAAATATAGCTAAATTGATTTTGAGATCAGATTTATCATATACCAGTCAACAAGTTAATATCCATCTCAAAGGGTCGTCAATTATTTAACGGGAAAAAAAAGTTTGGAACATATAAATAGTCGAGTGACAATTTTGTAACTTTTAATAGTCGGAAGACTCAATAAAGCAATGTTCTATAGTTGGAGGTTCATTTTATAATTTTTTATTAGTTAAGGGACTCAACAAAATAACGTCTTCTAGTCGGAGGACCATTTGCATACTTTATCCTAATAATAATTTATCAACATTAATTAGCTTCGTGCTTAAAGTAAGCCTTTACCCTTCTGCAGGAAGGAGTGACATGCTTAGCTTGGCTTGGAGCATCTAAGTTCTTGGCAACAGGGTGTGTTGATGGGAGAATATGCATTTGGAATTGTCTTTCCGGGGAATGCGTCGAAACCTTCAAAGGACATGAACATGCTATCCAGTCTCTCGCCGTATCTTCCAATCTGGAGTTTCTTGTGTCTGTTTCCATGGACGGCGCTGCTCGTGTATTCGAAATCAGGAATTTCCATTGATTAAAAGTAAGCCTGTTGTCTTGACTAGTTACTGTAGTTTACTTTCATTTTTACAGTGTGGAATTGCTTAGAACTGTGTATACTTAAAATACTGTAATTTTTTATAATTTTAAGTCTGATTAAGTTGTGGGCAACAGTAAACATTAACAAAGAATATTTCCTAATTGTAAGCTTCTAAGAGCGTAGTTTTTTTTTAACTATTTAATATGATCTTATGGTAGTATCTGTTCTGTTTTTAGTCTGAATAAAACTCAAGCATATGTTACAGATAATGTTTATCTAAACTAGGATAGCCTATGTAAAACTTGTCTCCCGTTGTCTTGGGACCATTTTTTGGATTATAACTATAAATATTATCAAATTTTGAGTGTTTCGTTTATAATATCAATTCTTTTATTATGTCAATTTTAGTATTAATTTTTAATTATACTATTTCGCTGTTAATGACTTAACGAGACAATTATATGATAGTTGTGCGTCGTGACATTACTAAGGTTGTTGATGTGACTGTCACATCAAAATAACATCGTTTTGATATAGTTATTTTGATGCTCAAAATATCAAAATGACTTCGTTTTGCTTTTACAAAATTATTATAACATTATGCTTGGAAGTTTTTAACTCAAGGCTTTTAGAATCAAAGCTTAAAATTTAATCATTGAACCAACTTAAAATTTTAAATGATAGAATTTTTTGTTAAAAATACATGTTTTAAAATTTTAAATGATAGAATTTAATATTAATATCAAAACGATGTTATTTTGATGTAACAGTCACATCAACAACCTTAGTAATGTCACGACGCACAACTATCATATAATTGTCTCGTTAAGTCATGATAACAATAATAGTCTTTAAAATTTATAAAACTTGTCAATTTAATATCAGATAGTTTATCTGCTTTAATTATTTTATATTAATATTAAATTGACAAGTTTTATAAATTTTAAAGACTATTATTGTTATCATGTTAGACTACATTATTATTTTATCTAATATTAAATGTCACTCGGCCGTTGTTGTTTGGTCGTCTTTAATTAAAGCAGATAAACTATCTGATTTTTTGTCGAGAGAAATCAAAGATTGGGTGGTAATTAATATTGTTTTCCCGGGTTTTTATGCGCTTGAAGAATGTGATTGGGACTTACTCTTTGGCTCGATTCTTTGGTTGATTTGGAATAATCGTAATAAGAGGATCTTTGATTCAGAAAATATTGAGCATGAGATTGTTTTAGAAAGGAGTAGGCGCCTCTAGTTTGAAGCTACCTGTGCTCTTGAATCAGCTTTGTTAATGTTTCAGTCTTCTAATTGGGTGATTAACGTGCATGGTTCATGGTCTCCGTCTCCTCTTAATTGGTGTAAGATTAATACTGATGGTTCCCGTAGAACAGTCAATGAATTTGCTGCTTGTGGGGGTTATTCGGTCCTCAAATGGTGGTTGGATTCTTAGTTTATCAAAAGCGATTGAAATATGCTCTATCGTTGAGGTAGAGCTGTGGGGTGCTCATGAAGGTCTTACTCATGCTTGGAACCTTGGTGTGAGACAAGTGATGTTGGAAGTGGATAGCTTGGAGTTTATTTGTATGGTGCAGTAAAACTCTCATAGAGGCTCGCTCTTTACCCTTCTGGACCGTATTACAGAGCTGCTAAACCGGGAATGGAATGTGACCTTGAGACACATTAACAGGGCTGTTAACCAGGTTGCTGATAAACTAGCGAAGATGGCAGCAACAATAGGTGCTGCTGACATGGTTTTCTCCACGCCACCTTTGGAAATTGCTCCTCTATTGTAGCAAGACTATGTTGTTTCGTGATGTGGAAGTTGTTGTTTAAGATTTAGTTTACACACTTATTTCATCAAAAAAAAAGAGTTTCATTTACTTTCATTTTTAACAATTAAATTAACTAAAAACTATCACTTCTACGTACATTATAATCATCATTTTGGAATTTTTCCTTATAAACTTCTCTCATCATCTAAGAGTTAATTTCATGTGATAGGTCTTCCATTATTCCTAATCCAAAATAATTTTTCTCATAGAATCTAAGGTTTGATTCTAGATTAATTTATTTTAAGAGGGTATATTAATTTAGTTAAATATTATTTTGTTTATTATAATATTAAAATGCAATTTGGATATTCTTATTTGATAAGGAGTAAATTGTTATAATTTAAACCAAAATATGTATGATCATATTTTATTAAATTCACAATGGATAAAATAAATTTTAAATGATTTGTTGCATTATAGAATTTTCAAAACTTAGGTTACCATTTTAGACACACCATGTGCTATGAGTCGGGGTAAGATATTTTTTTTTACATAATCATATATGTCAAAAATTATCATAAAATAGAACAACAATATCCAATTATTATAAATCAAAGAAGCAAGAGAAATAAATACCCTATACATGATTCACTTTAAACTTACCATCATAATTTCATGTTAAAGGAATCATAATACTAAATAGATACGTACAATAATTAAATTAAAAATTCCTTTGAAATTTGACCAACAATATAAAACACCAATCAAATATGTCTCACAAATATTGAACTCATTGAGTTCAATGATATCAAGATAAAACAACTATTCTTAAAGAATATTTCTTTAGGCACCTAAAGTTAATTTAGGGTATAGCTTGGACACTTATTTTTGCATTAAGCCAAAATATAAACATGACACGCGTCACTTAACAATTTCTTTAAAGGTCGTTGTTGTGTAGGCACCTAAAAGTGTAATAGAGAAAACATTAGGCAAGTAAAAGTGTAACGGGAAATACATTATGCACCTATTTTTAATGAAAAATTCTTTAAGCACTTAAAATTAACTCAGGGTGTAATTTGGACACTTATTTTTGCATTAAATATTTTTTTCTTTTCAAAATCATACCTAACATTATGTTTTGGTTTCATTTTAGTCATTCGCTGTTAAAAAAGTAATAAAACTGTTGTCTGCTGCTATGACATTTTCTAAAGAAAGTTCAATGATGATGTGTCATTATCTTATGATGACACAACAATATTACCATTAAAATTTAAACGGTGGTTGATCAAAATAAAACCAAATGTAACACTATGTATGATTTTGAAATAAAACAATAGTTGAGTGACCAAAACAGAATAAAAGTAATAGTTGGGGTACTAAACTTACAGTTTACCCCAAAAAAAGAGAGGGTTGGGGCTTTTTCCGCAAGTTCAGCAGAATCGGAAGGGTGAGCGAAGCTAATGAGTTTCCGTTATCCTTATTTTTATTTGTTTCTCTCTTACAATTAAAACCAAGCAAAGTTGACCAAAATAAAAGATAAAAAGGAATTTAGGGTTTCCTAATCACCCAATTGTTTTCTCAAAATCTGTCCTTTTTTTCACCGGAACCTATGGAATCTGATTCGATCAGCAACGCTTCTTCTCCTTTGGCCTTTAGCTGCAAAGATATCTCCAGGAAGAAGAGAGTAAGGACTTTCTTTTATACTGTTTTTTTTTTATTTTCATTTTCCATTTTTTGTCATTTTAATTTATCTTTTTTTTAAACGTTTTATTTGTGGATTTTTCAGAGGTCTGCGAAATTGAAGCAGTGCAAACTCGATGCTCGACGCGAGCAATGGCTTTCTCAAAGTATGCTAATGGATAGTACTTTTTCTTTTGGTTTCTTTTTGAATTAGGGTTTTTTATGGTTGTTATTTGTTTTCTTTCAATTTTTGATTTTGAGTAGGTGCGGTGAAGAACAAGGTTTGTTGCAAGGAAGGAGCCAAGGATGGCGATTCGAAGCGAACTCAACCGGGTGAAAGGGACCGTTCCTTGGACAGCTTTGAGATGAGGAGAACTGGTGAGGCTAACGGAGAGGGAGAAGATGTATCTGTACAACACGAGAGCGATTCCGAGTCTTCTCCTATGAATAGCCACACTAGCAGCAGCCTGCTGGGAGGAATGGATTCCGGGACAAGCTTCACCAATAGCAGCAGTAGCAGTAGCAGCACGAGTAGTGGTGGATGCTGTTCTGGTAGCATTACAGAAGAAGAAGGCGATGATGGATGCTTAGATGATTGGGAGGCCGTTGCTGATGCACTGGCTGCCGATGATGACAAGCTGGAAACGGATCCAAACAAGAATAACAAGGAAAACTCTTGTTCAGGATCCACCCCTGGGAATGAGCCAAATCCCCTGTTAGGTTCGAATGGGGGAGGAACAGATTTGAGGAGCTCCAAACCTGAGTGTCCAAGAATGGTGCAGAGGGCGACAGGAAGTAGCAGAGCATGGAGGGCTGATGATACTTTTCGTCCACATACGCTTCCTCATTTGTCAAAGCAACGGAGTTTTCCAGCTAGGGACTGGCCTTTTGGACAAGGAGGGGTGTCATGGGTGCGAGGCAGTGCATTTTCGGTTCCATCATCATGCCCCATATGCTATGAGGATTTGGATTTAACAGACTCAAGTTTTTTGCCCTGTTCATGTGGTTTCCGGCTCTGTCTTTTCTGCCACAAGAGGATTCTTGAGGAGGATGGACGTTGTCCTGGTTGCAGGAAGCCATATGAGCATGATCCTGTGGAGGCTGAAGCTAGCGTTCAAGGAAGCAGTCTGAAATTTAGGATGTTGGCTCGATCTTGTAGCATGATTGCAAGGTCTTAGAAGCAGTCTCTGTTATTCTTGAATTATGTATGCTGCATTACTCATTTTTTTGCTCCTACTTTATTGTGTGTTTTGTTAGTAGTAGACTCTGGGAATTGAGCTTATGTTTCTATTGGTTTGGTTCTTATCTGTTTGGTGCATGAGTTGATGTAGAGTACTTATCTTGGATTGTGAATAGATAAGTTGGTATAGAAATTCAATAAAAAAAAGAGTATTATAATAAGTTTTGTGCCTCGCATTGTATCCAACTTCTCTATTAAAGTTCTGAATTTCATTTGATTATGCTTTTAATATCTAGTAAATATGAGTACTCATTTGATTATGCCTCACATTGGCATTAATACGACTGCTTTAATTTCTTTCTGTACCTCGAATCTGTGCTGTTTTCACTTTGAGATGAGACTTGCTTGGGTTTAGATTTTATCTTAGAAAGGCCATTTAAATTGTATTCACATTTGTTTCATATCATTTGCAGAATCTGTGTGCTTTTGGTAATTTGTGCATGCCGTGTTTTTATACAAGAATTACTTTTTCTTTATTTTTCTTTTTTCCCACGCAAAGTGATACATGAATATGGATTATGGACAAATGATAACACTCATTTTTAGTGGGTTGGTCTTACTTTGAGTATACATTTTGCTTGCATTTGGCTAAACTTATTTGAAATCTAAAATTTGAATGTCTAAATGTAATAATCATACTTTTATTTGCCTTTTTTCTTCTTGAAGGGTAGTTTGGAGGATGGTAATTAACCTCTCCATCAATTTTGCATAAAAGTTGCTAATTAGGACTATGAATAGAACTGTCTCTTTAGATAGTTAGATGTGAGATCCCAAGACATTGTTATATGCGTCTTAATTTATACCAGTATCTCTGTTCTGTTGCCATGTTGTCTTTTACTCTTGCACTACTTTGAACCTTTGTAGGCATTCTTCACTGCTAAATAAAGTTTCCACTAATATTGTTTCTGCCTTCTTTTTCAATGGTTTAGAAAATCATCACTTCAAAGGAGAATCCAAATGAATGACTACTACTAGTATGGTAATGGTGTCCTTTATAAGCTGAGGCGTTTTATAATTTTACCGATTGTTGGTATATCATTGTGTTAATGTTTGAGCAAATTGATGATCTTAGTATGCCAGACCTGGATGTTTTGCTAGGTTCACACCTTTTCTCTTTGAAAGATCCAGTGTTGTAAATGTGCTCAATCCAGTCCTAAGACCTACATTGCCAATTACCATTTATGTGAGATTAAGGGATCATTTCTTTAGTAGTTTTCTGAGGCACGTCGAAAGATTTCATATTTATCCATGCCTTTAAGGACTCCTGGAAGGTCATATCTCCGTTCTAATGGCCATATATGCATTGTACTTTCAAGAAAAATGAAGTCGGTGTAAACATAAGATATGTTTGCTTATGTTATTGCTTCAGGTTTAGTTATTATTCAGCTATCATCCTTGACACTTTAAACACAGATTTAACAATATTTGAGATATAATCAGGGGCGGACCTCCATGGAGCTCGGGATATCCCGGACAACCCCTCATCTAAGGGTGGACCTCCATGATGCCTATCCCAAACAACCCTCCACAAGTGCCACCCTTGGGGCTCTTGAAACCCCTAACGAAGGCTCCTGAGTCTACCTTTGGATATAATACGAGGACTTCTATGATATTTTACCGTCCAATGGTTTATTCTTTTAAATGAAAATTCTAATGTGCTCCTTTTATCCATGGATAAAACAGCAATCTAGCTTTTCTTTCAATTTAACCCCTAAATTTTATTTTTATTTATATTAATTTTATTTAATTTAATGAACTTATCTCATTTTAATCCCTTTAGTAATATAACATTAAGATTATGTTATTTCATCAAAAGGGCTAAAAATAGATCAATATTCTAAATTTAAAAATCCATGTCAACAAAAGAATTTGAAGATCAAATTAAAAACGTGCATTATATTTGTGATTTCAATGACTAATGAAACAAATTTACCTACATTCAACAAAAGTTGTATCTCTTCATTTCCCTGCTTTCAGGTCCTAATTAGTTCTTGTCAGCTTCTAATTAGGCCCATGCTAAGTGTATTTTACACAAGTTGTCTTCACCTAATGATCCATTCTAGTATCGGGCACAAAATTTCGACCTCTTTGATGATTGCAGAGGCGACAATAGTAGCTCCGAGGTTGCTAGATCACAACCAGATGGGGGAGCATTCGATGGAGAGGATGGTAGCGGTGATAACAACAATGACGATGATAGTGATGAGGTATGGTTATCATCTCCAAACTTCCTTTTGACGACTCTTCTCCCTTCTTTTTCCTCTGTTTCACCTCTCGTTACGCAGTCTTTCATCAACCGTTTTACATCCGACAGTTTCACGGGCTTGACTAGATACTCCTCCGCCCCTTCCTCTAGGCAGCTGCGGATGAAAACAATGTTCTTTAACAGTCCCTCGAAGTTAATGCAACACAATTATATACCGCACGACAACGACTAGTGAGAAAAACTGAAAAACAAACAACATGATCAAGAAAGCACAGATGCATATCTGAAGTCATCAAGAACAACCGGATAAAACCACATGATTTACATCTTGAAGGCAATCTGGCATGCTAGTAACCCCTGAACACTAATCTTCAAACTGAACTCAACTAATCCCGATCTTTTTTTCCTTTATACTCGAATAAGAGGGAAGTCTAATGATCAAAATATTATTTTGTACACAAGACAAGTGATCTTTCATTGTTATCAAGATTTTGGTTGGCCCGTTTCCCACACAAATCCAAACAAAACATAGAATCTTTTCAGTTTTGTCCCATTACAAAATATCAGACTTGGCTGATCTTATAATGGTTCATATGTTTGGTAAATCTTATCAGTAGCTGCTTCCTTCCTTTCAATTTTCATCCAATGGAATCAAGTAAAGGGATTAGGCTAAAAAATGCCATGGATCACATCATTTTTTCCAGATTTCTTCCAAAGGAATATTAAGCAAAAATAGTGAAATGATTATGAACATATATATTCAAAACAGATTGAATTTTCCGAGGAAATCATCATCAAATAGAAAAATCAACAGCATGGATCAATCATTATACCTATCAATACGAGTGAGGATGTTCTCAGAGGACATGATCACCACTGGAATTTCTCTGAATGCTGATGATCTCTGTTCCAAAAGGTCAAATGAAACATAATCAACAACCAAACTACTAATGGTTTCACCTGATGATCAAATCAATTTATAACTGCAGAAAAAAAATGACCTTGATTTTCTTGAGGAGTTCATATCCAGTCATTTCGGGCATGGAGTAATCAGTCATTATAATATTCACCTTCAAACCCTGTAGCAACATCCATTTTAACAAACACCACACCATCAATCTCCCAAAATTTTATCTAGATCATTTTCTCAGCAACCAAACAGACAGAACAACTCACATTGAAACCCAGAGACCCTTTTTCTCCATCCAAACCAAGACACTGCAAAGCTCTTGCCCCGCTCTCCACAGCCGTCACTGCACTCAAAACAAAGAAACCCCACACAACTTTTGATCCAAAACAAGATGGGGAAATCGAAAACCAACCAGTATATACCTTTACAAGAAGAAATCTTCAGCAACTTTTCAATAACTTTACGATCCACGTAACTATCGTCGACGGCAAGAACATGCAACTCCTGAGAAGACCCAGATGGTAAAACCTCACCAGCAACCTCCATAATCCTTTAGACTGTGTTATGGTTTTGGAAACACTGGTGGGTTTGGGTTTTTCTCAAAGAAAGAAGAAAGAGGTCTTTAAGAAAGAGAGAGGTAAAGGCGAAGATTGTGAAGATCCATCCAATATCGTAGGGTAAGATCTTACCAAATCTTTTAAAGCAGAGAGTGAGGGAGCATTATCTCCCACTCATTCATTGTCCTGTCAAATTCACTGCCACTATTCATTCCCATTTCCCTGTATTAATATCAAAAGTTAATAGTGGTGTTACGTTGTACGTGAAAATCACCATTAATGGAGACAGGGAGACAAATCGTATAAATAAAATTTTAACAGTGGGTTTTAGATTTGGCTTTTGACTCTAAGATATACTCATACTGATACTGAATTACTGATGCTCATACATACAGATAGAGCTAGAGCGTAGAGTTACGTAGGGAGTAGGGTTAGGACTGCAAATGAGACCAGACAGATCGAGAGCTATTCGAGATCGACTCGGTTAAGACTTGATAAATACTCGGATCGAATGAACTCGACTCAAGCTCGATTCGATTTCTTAACGAGCCTAAACGAGCTACTTGATACTCGACTCGAAAAGCTCGTGAGCAGCTCGAAAATATAATATATTAAGATTTTATTTTTTTTAAAAATAAATTATTAATAATATTAATATTTATGTGTTGATCTTTTTTTAAAATATAGTAAGATTTTCATGTATTTAAGGTTCAAGTTCGAGTTTGAGGCTTCAATCTAGTTAAGTTTAAGATTTTTTTTTTATTTTGAGCATTTTCGAGTTGTTCACGAGCTTCAATTCATGATTTCGAGTTCGAGTCGAGCTTAAAAATTTTAAGCTCGCGAGTTTTCAGTCGAGTCGGGCTACATTTTCAGAGTTTTCGAGTAGAGTCGAGCTTAGCGATACTCGAGCTCGACTCGGCTCGTTTACACCCCTAAGTAGGGTTGTAAATAAAATGAGTTAGGTTGTGAGTTATTCGAGATCAATTATATCAAAGCTCGATAAATACTCAACTCGATTAGTTTCGACTCGAGTTCTTAACAAGTCAAAAGGAATTACTTCATACTCTCAAAAAAATAATATATTAAAATTTTATTTTAAAAATAAATTATTAATAATATTAATATTTATGTGTTGATTTTTTTTAAAAAATAAATTATAAAAGTATTTAAGATTCAAGTTTGAATTTGAATTTGAGTTTTAACCGAGTTAAGTTTAAGTTTTTTTATTTCAAGTTTTTTTTAGCTTCAATTCATGATTTCGCGTTCGAGTCGAGTTTGAAAATTTTAGGCTCACGAGTTTTGAGTCGAGTCGAGCTCTATTTTAGAGTTTTTGAGTCGAGTCGAGCTCAGCAATACTCAAGCTTTCAACTCGATTCGGCTCGTTTACAACCCTAGTAGGGAGTTGTTGGATTGAAATTGGTGGATTGAAATTGGCATCGTTACCCTCTCAAAATGGAACCGAAAATAAGAGTGTTTAATCAGTATATTCGTTTAGCAGATCGAATTGAATTATAAAAAAAATATTAATCAAATTCTTTTTTCTTTAATTTTTAATTAAATTGAAGTTATTGGAAAAATTTTAACCAAATGAAACAAAATTCAACCAGTTATCAAATTAACTAAAATCTAATATTCTAAAGTTATATAGTGTATATATATATATATAAATATTTAATATTTATGATTAATCACTTAATTCAATCTGAATTAATCAATAATTAAAATTTAAAAATCATTAATTATCAATTAAATAAACTTAAAATTAACCAATCAATTAATCGAAAAGACTTTAATTCAAATAAAACCAAAATTTTAACCGTCTAGTTGAGAAATAGGAGAAATAAAACTCAGTTAACGATGCATTCATTTTGTCTTTGTGGTTGGTCAGTTTGTGGGGCTTCACTTTTTTCCCACGCCTCATCTCTTTGACGACATGACCTTTTGGTTTTAAAAGAATAAATCAGTAGTCAACACTTTGCTTGACAATATAGTTCAATTACATAAAGGCAATTTGTGTAATCATTCATGTTAACAATTCTTCTATTTTTCTTAAATATTTATTAAGATTTTATAATCGAAAAAAAAACTAATATTTGTGGGGTTCATCGCCACTACTAACCACAACTCGACATTCCTATAGTAATACTTGCGGAACCAACGAATTAGAAGAAACTTTAGACCTCCACCAAAAAATTACGATTCGTTGATGGTGAATCAGGGAGGAGGTTCCTCACCCTCATTAAAGTAGAGGAGACCACAAGGATCGGTCGAATCATCGTCGGAGAATTCATGTAGTCGAAAGACAACTGAAGGGACCGTTCAAGGGTTACACCGATTATACCCCTTTAACACCTCCTTAATTGACGTTCTCCAACATGTTAGAGACTCTGGTTGTTGAAACCACCTCCCCTATGAAAAATGACCCTCGAAGAAGCAATGCTCATTATTGCGAGCACCATAAGCAATGGGAACATAGCATCAAACGATGTGTGTACCTCAAGGGTGTGGTGGAGGAAGTTGTTAGAAAGAGAGCCTTGGACTAGTTCGTGCGGGAAGGGAGCACGAAGATGAAGTTCATGCAGCGTGTGAGGTTAGACTCACTGAGGTGGTCATTGGATGATGACAAGTAAAGCATAAATGATAAACGATTTTTACCCAATTTGATTTTGATTTTTATTTACATCGTACCTTATGGTGTGGTAAACACCTCTAATCAGAGCAACATCGGAGCTCTTGTTCCTCCTTTTAAAAATCAAAATCGCACAAGAGGCACATCATACACCTCTCTCGTCAGTAGTCCCTCGAAAATGTTATATATGGTCATGATGTCATGACTTTGAGTCGTCTCTATTGTGCTGCCGTCATGGGAATGTCTTATCTCAGGTGGATGTGTTGAGTTGTCTATGTATTAATTGACTAGATGGGTTAAGATGCTTCTGTTATCTAAGGAAAACAAAGATGCCTCCACCCTCAGACATCATTGAGATGTTTATATCGGGAGTCGAAATATCTCCACCTTAATCTTACAACTTATGAAAACTACTCAAGGGATTAGACAGCCTCCGCTTTAGCAATAGGAGTGATTCAATTGTGCCTTAACAAGCGTTGAGATTTCCTTTGCCCTAGCGAGAGATGTTTCAATTATTCGCTTCTACTATGGTAAAGATGTCCCAGTCACACATGTAGAATTTTAAAACATAGAGATACCTTCGCTACACTTCTTGTGGGTTGTCATAGACCGAGTTTCCCCATATAAGTTGGACGAGGGCGTCGAGATGCCTTGGATGGTGGGTATGCCTTTGAGATTAATTCTCTACACAGTTGTGGATTACCTGACCAACTGTTACCAGAGAACCGGCCTTTTACATCAGGAAGTGGACCGCTGAAGTTGTTGTTAGATACATTGAACAGTATCAGATTGGAAAAATCAAGCTTTGGTGTCTCTCCACTATGTAGATTATTATGAACAAGCAAAGTAAGTAACCTCAAAATTCGGGGCATATAGGAAACCTTGCCGGAGAAGTTACTGTTGGATATATCAAACTTTTTCAAGTTACTCAACTGTGTCAGAGAATATGGAAGGTGACCTGATAATTGGTTACCATTTAAATATAGATGAGCCAAAGGTTTGCAATTCCCTATCTCTTCTGATATCAATCCAACAACATCGTTCTTGACGAGGCTGAGTACGGAAAGGGAACTTGCCTTGCAAATTGAACCAAAATCGACAACTCTGGAGAGATTTAACTTGTCGAGAACTACTTTCTCGACGGACTACAACCGCAAATCACACGATACACCCTTCCATTTGTGTTTGCATGGGTCCGATGTCATGTTCCAACCCCAACTTTGATCTCTCTCTACATTTACAGCCGCAAGTTGGTCCATGAATCTACCAGGGATTGCTTCACTTGTTCATTTTCTGAATTTGAGACATGGAAGAGCAGAAATACCAAAATGGGAAGTACCCGGATGAGAACTCGGTTCATTTTCAACGACGAGAGAAAGGTTTAGCGGAAAAAAAGTGCAGGAAACATGGTTTTACCAGCTTTATGAAAAGGGTTTGCTTGATAATGAATTGTTGTAGAACAAACCAAAAACATGTTTTGCTTGCCAAATGGCTGGATTTGCCTGGTTTTCTTATGTTCTGGAAAAAACTCAATAATCATTCTAAATTGTCAATGCCGTCTAACTCACAGGCCAGTTCTTCAGGCTCTATACAAACACAAATCTTACAAGTAAAACTGCAAATTTTACATTGCTCTAAAGCCAGAAATCAAATGAATAAATGTATATATGCATATGCATATATGGAATTTCTCAGCTGAAACAAGCTTCGCTTTCGGCCGACATCATGGATATGCATATGCGTGTTCATTTTTCTTGATTAAAATAGAAATTCAATGAACAAATGTTTATTTCAGCATAACGTTAAAACAAATGTCATCGAATACCAAACATATACATATACAAATACAAGACAATGTATTCCCTTAGTACAGGATCTATGGGAAAAGAAGATACAAGCTGGTGTTTGATAAGAATATTTGATTTTTAATGTATCAATAGTTATTGCCATTTTTCCTTTTGGGTCCTAGCATGTTGGAAATCACTAACTTTACTTACCACTTTCTATTTTTATCTATGACTAGGAGAACGACAAAGGGGTTCATCATCGCTTTCACTGAATGTTCAATTCATAGTAGCCATCCAAGGTAAGCTATGGATCTGCATGTCCAGCAATTTCATCATCACTAGATCCGGTTTCTTCATCAGTGATGTCGTCATCAGTCTGGTTGTCACCTATGGATTTCGTCGTGTCTTCCTTCTTTGCGTATCGCTCACAGTACTCTGCTTCCGCACAGACAAAAAAGGACACTAATTAGATCACTCCCAGTAGGAAAGAATACTTGGTTAACAACTGCCCTCTATTCTTACACACTCACAGATAGATGTCTTATAATAAAGCAGTAATCATGAGTTTACGACCAGATCACAAAATTTCCATGTGCCACTCAACGAAAGCAATTCCAAATGGAGGAAAAAGAAGCTAGACCAATTCAGTGTAATCACCTTTTACTTTTTGATCATATTGCTTTCGATCCTTCATCATCAAAGATGCTGCATCCCCATTTAGGGGGTCTGAAGGGTTTGGATAAAGCAAGAGTTGTGGAAGGAAAACTTCGAAAATATTTAATAGATCTGCACCAACAGGAAAATAATTACTTAGTAAATGGGAGACGAAAGGGTGATAATGCAAAGAAAAATGTAAAGGGACAATGTAATGGTGTCGATCAAGAAAATGAAGAAGGTATCCTGCTCATTGGTAAGAAATTACAGTAAACTGATGCTTACCAAACATTGGACTCCATGATTGATTAATTACATCCAAGCATACAGAACCGGACCTGCAATTATTCGAATACAGGGGAAAGAATCGGATTCTGTCAGAATTTTGAACAAGAACCAGCATGGCAAAACCAGAAATATAAAAAAAACTATCATAACTCTTGTCTATTAACAATTAATGCAAGACATCTTAAGTGTTTTTCTTAGCAAAACCATTACAAATTTTATATGGCTGACCATGAAAGCTCGAAGAGACCATTTTTTAATACATTTAACAAATGAAAAAATATACAGCAGAGGTACTCTGCAGTTTGTAAGAGTAAACCCTGAAATTATAAATTCCTCACAGTTCATCAACATTCGGATGGAATATCTTGTTCACAAATCCAATAGAAGGAGATTTGAATGGATAAGCATCTGGAAGCTCAACCCGAATTTTCCAAACTCCACCTTCATAGAGACCTGTAAGCATTGAATTTGATATTAAAGAAGGAAAAGTGGATTCGGAACAAGTACCTGAACTAATGTTAACACACATTTTCGTCCAGGTACAACACTCTCAACAACCCCAATTTAGTGAGATTCAGAAAGCAAACGTTAGAATTTTAGTAGGATTCAAACTCCTAAAAATATGATAGAGTTTTACTAGGATTCAAACTCCTAAAAATAGGATAGAATTTTACTAGGATTCAAACTCCTAAAAATAGGATAGAGTTTTACTATGATTCAAACTCCTAAAAATAAGTTCTACGAGAATTATAAATAGCCATTGTAACTCACTATGTTAACACACGATTTACATACAAAATACAGAGGAAAACACGAAAAATATAAAAGCAAAGCTATTGTAAACGATTCAAAAAGGAAATAAAATGTAGCATCTTTTTTGCTTTTGATTCGATCTCTTACATTTATGTTTTAATTATTATTACTTTATTTATTTAACTTTATTTATACGCATATTTCCCTTGTTACTCATTTTATTTAATTATTTTGTTATTTTTTTCTTTTTTTTTCATGTAATATTTTTTTACATTTTATGCATTTTCTTTTTTACTTTAGTATATATTTTTATTTTTTTAGATTATATATATATATATTATTTTTTTATTATCAGTTTTATTAATTTATATATATATTTACTATTTTATTTATTTATTATATATATATATATATTATTTTTATTATTTTATTTATTTATATATTTCTTCTTCTTTTTCTTTATTTTTTTTATATTTACTTTACTAACTATTTTATCTTTGTTTTCTTTATCTTATCTTTTATTTAATTTGTTTTTTTTCATTTTAATTTTATTTATTTATTCTTACCTTTTTATCTAACATGATTTTTTGATTTACTTAAGGACACACCTTTAAAACTATCTAAGGTAAGTAATTGTAATCGTATTTTTACCTTTTAATTTTAAATTACAATTTTATTAATTTAAGACAACCGGTAAATTAATTAGTACCGAAAGGGCAGTTCAAGGGTACTAATCCTTCCTTGACCGTAACCGACTCCCAAACCCGACACATTTCTGGTAAAAACGCAAATCAGGTAAGATGGTGTCCGACCCAAAATTCGTTTTAAAGTGGTCGGTGGCGACTCCCAACCCAATTATTTCAAGTCGAAGCCCAATTCGGGACCCAACCGAGAGACGGTTACGACAACTTGGCGACTCCACTGGAGACAGGTAAGTGAGTCAGGCCGAAATTAATTTTCGGTTGTCTTTTTATGCAAAAATGGTAAATTTTAATTTTAATTTATTTATTCAATTCCAATTATTTATCTTTGATTATTTTTCAAATAAATAGTTGTACTTACGTTTTTAATGATTTAAGATTGTTCAAAATTCGTCATCTCAAGCTCTATACCCGAGCTCCAAACCCTTTTAAGTGGGGTGAAAGCGACGCCTTCGTGGGAATTTATTCTCCGTATGGGCCTAGCAAGTAACTTTCGAGATTCATATACCTTATGTCTTCGTGTGAATTTATTCTCCGTATGGGCATAAGGGAATGTATCCTCTCGAGTTTAACTTATTCCACATAAGCTTGTAATGGGCTTAGGACTAAGGGTATGGTAAGCCCAATGGGGCACCAGCAAGTAGAACTCAGATACCCTTTTTAGAACCTAAACCGGGAGACTATAGAGAATTAGAGCCTACCCAAAACCTCATTTCAAACCCTAGGCTGCTTTGATATTATTTCCTGTCTTATTTTCTGTTCAAAACATGTGAACTATAATTTATGCGGTTAGGACTGATTCAAAATTAACATGTGGGATAGGGATCATGTCCGGGTAGGAATAATAAGCATGTGGGGGTAGATATCATATGTGGTAGAATTTTTATTTTCATGATTGTTTTGATTATTACATTTACCTTACTAACTCTTTTCATTTTTTCTCTCTTTTATTTTATTTCCATCATCTGCATCATTCAAAAGAGGTGTTGATCCACCTAAAACGTGTTCGTTAAAACATGAATAATCTGCATTAATGGACAAAGGGGTTGTAATACAAGAGGTGATAAAAGAGGGGTCCGACTATGGTCAAAAAAAGACTCATGGGCAAGACGAGAAAAAAGTTACAGACCTCGAGAGTCATTTCAAAGACAACAAGAACAAAATGACAAAACGATAGCTGAATTGGAAGCCATTGTCGACAGATTCAATGAACTTCTGATAATCCCTTTGATGAAGGATTTCAATGATGTTTCCGTTATAAAACAGGTTCAGCAAAGGATGAAAAGCCAGAGATGCAGTCGTTCGATACTTCTGGGAATAAGTACAAAAAACAGCTCGTAACTTGCATGATTTAGCCAGAGAAGCCGGAGCGGTTCGACAGGGTAATCAACCGGTGACAGATGAAGGCAGAAGACTAGTCAACTTGTTTCAGGGTCTAGAGGATTTAGTCCGGATGTACCTTTAAATATGTTTATTGTCTCTTAAAAGATAAAACACTTTTGCCCCAATAAAGATTATTTATAATAACAGACATGTTTTTGGATCAATGCCTCGAACATTTCATGCATTTTTGCATTTTGCATTTACATTTCATTTTTAAGCATTTTCATAAACATGAAATTTCTTCATGGAAAATTCGATGAAGTGATTGTAACCATATGACACCACATGTAAACAAAATTTTAACAATTAAAGAAACAAACTGAAATCACAACGAATGAGCTCGATCAGCTGGTTGTACGACTAAGCCTGCCAAGATGGTATGAGAAAAGAGTCCACATATCCTAAGGGCTACGATGTTAAAGCTATTTGCAGTTGTCACATAGAATGCTCCAAACATTCCTTTGAGAACTATAAGACGCTGAAACGCGAGATCCAAAACCTAATGGATTCAGGGGCACGGACAGCCGAAAAAGGGGGCATTGCATATATCATTTGCACTTAGAGGATTGTTTTGTTTGAACACGTCTTTGATCTTTCATGTTCGCTTAATCTTTTAAACGATTGAATTTTATGCTACTTTCTAAGGTGGAGCAATTGAACAAATTTTAATATTTAGTTCTTCGAATACTAAATGAATTAATGATTCTTTTAATTCTTCAAGAATTATGGATTTTGACATATGGCAAGACTAGACCTTTCTTATCCTATCTCAAACCCCAAAATAAAATACCTTGTTTCTCTACCCAACATAACTCATGGTCATTACCAAAGAGACCAAATTTTGACATTACCTCTCTTTGAAATTTTTTTAACAATGCCTTTATCTTTTTGATACACTCATACCTTTCTTTGAGTTAATAAACTCACACCATTATCTTTTTAGACTCAAAATTGACATTTTTATGCCATTAAAACCCAAGGCATTGAGTTGTTAATTTGAACATGAGCATTCTTCTAAGACACAACTTGGGCCATCTCGCAAGGAGCCTGAACATTGAGACATGTTGGGGGCAAGAAGCAGAAAGAAGAATTCACTCGAAATAATTCTACCATGTATTAATTATACTGTTTTCATGTGAATAAAAATTAATCCTGAAAATCTATCCCCTGGGAATACCTCTTCTGTGAGGACTTCTATGTATGAAATGCTGAACGACTTTCTTTCTTCATCCCTTCACAACAGGAGAAAATATATATCCCTTGTGTCATCTTTTGAGCCTATAGTATTTTTCTTCTGATTCAACCCTAACCAAGGATCACCCTCCACACTGGGGGGCAAGGTGGAAAAAATTTGCTCGCATGAGTGAAGACATTGATTCAGATGAGATACCGAAAGGTGAACCAAATGCCAAGTGCGAAGATTCAATCAGAACAAAAAGAGAAAAAAAACAAAGAGAAAATAAAAAGAGAAAAAAAGGAAAATTGAAGAAAAAAGAAGACAAGTTGCATATGCAAAGATTCTCTCGATTCAAATGACGCATCGAGATTCAAACTATGAGATTGATCCAGCACAATCATTTCCGAATCACAAAACCACTTCACTCGAAGATCATAGAGCATCAAATGAGATCGATCAAGCACAATAATTTCTGAATTACTGAATCACTCCACTCGAAGATCATGGAGCATCAAGAGAGAGACACATACGAGACGATTCAAATTGAGCAAGATATAATCGAAGACATCAGAATGAATTGATCATTGGTTCAATCACCCTTAAACACTTGTTTGAGCCTTTTATCCCTTTCTTTCATAACCATTAATCATGACTTACGTTACGTGCCTTAAAAGTCCATTCTAATCATACATGGATTTCTAAACAGAAAAGACTATTTTCAGATTTCATCCCACCCATCAGGATTAATCTTTATTTGCAAAAAATAGTGTAATTAATGCATAATAGAGAAAAATAACAAAAGGGGGTTCAAGACGTAAATTTCGAATGGCGTCTTGAAACCAAAGGAGGATTCGAGTTGAAAAACTGAAAAGGCGGTTCGAATACAAAAATTGGGCAGCTGAGGCGATCGCACGAATTCCTTGATAAGGCATCGCACAATTCGAGCTTGACCATGAAAGTTGGGAATCGGAGAATACATCCAATAGAGGAGCATGCAAGATACCCCATCAAACCTTTGAGCATCAAATAAACAAAAATGCCAAACCTTTGACCAAACACAATAACCTGAGACATTTTTATCCTTTCCTTACTTAACCATTTCCCAAAAATAGATTTGATCTTGGCACGTGTCAAACGGCTATAATCTATTGAAGGGTTAACAATGTAATTAATTTTTTGATATTCAATGAACTCTAGTTTTATGATTTGTCTCAATTGTAAAACCGTGAAAGGGACAATATTTTCAAAACTTTTGGTTAAATATTTTTCGAAACTCTTTTTTGATATTTTCATAACTTTGAAAATAAAAAAGAAAGAAAAACATTTTTTTTCAAAACAAGACAATCTCTCTAGAGTGGATCTTGGTAAATAACATGTGGCTCTCAAACACAAAACTCATGCTTAGAATCAATGTTGAAGCAAGAAATCAGGAACAATGAGGGCATTTTTGAAGATTCAACATCAAATGTTGAGGCATTTTTTGAGATTCAACATCGAATATTGGAACATCTTTGGAAATTCAACATCCTAATGCAAATTATCAGATCTTTTGAAGGCATTTCCTCCACGTGCAGGAACTAGCAGACAAAAAATGAGATTCTGTCCGATGAATAAAACAAAAACTAATTCATTATGCATGCATTGTAGAGCATCATTTTTTTCACATGCATAATTTTTGCAGCTTTAGAGTCAAATTTCAACTTCAAGACGAAAGATACTCGATTCAAAGCACATTCAAAAATTGATGGTGGTTGCTCAACTTCACAGCGAAGGGGCAACTGTCTGTTGACAAATAACTTTCCAATTTCATTCAGAGTCAATTTCAACTTCACAGCGAAGGATATTGGACTCAAAGCGACACAATTTGCTCGAGAGAAGATTTCAACTTCACGACGAAAGATATCTAGCTCGAAGTCAAACTTCACAATAAAGGGGTCATCCACGGTTTCAACTTCACGGCGAAGGGAATCGTGTCCACCCGCAACATACAATACTTGGATTTCAACTTCACGACGAAGGATATTCAACTCAAGGCTCAACTTCACGACGAAGGATATTCAAGTCAAGGCTCAACTTCACGATGAAGGGGCCATCCACGATTTCAACTCCACGACGGAGGATATCGTACCCACACATCTACGATTTCAACTCCACGACGGAGGATATCGTGTCATTTTGAGGCTCAACTTCACGACGAAGGGGCTTCTCAGTTTTAGAGCCAATTGCAACTTCACAGCGAAGGATATTGGACTCGAGACAACACAAGTTCAACTTCACAGCGAAGGGACGGCTGGTTGTCAACAAACAATTTCTCAGTTCCAGAGCCAATTTTAACTTCATGACGGAGGATATTAGACTCATAACAATACAACTTACTTGGATTTTAACTTCACAACGAAGGATATCCAATTCCTAGCTCAGCTTCACGGCAAAGGGCCCACCCACGGTTTTAACTTCACGACGAAAGGAATCGTACACACAAGCAACATCCATCTTCAGATTGGATTTCGACTTCACGACGGAGGATATCCAACTCAGAGAATGAGTGTCTGTCAACAAACTTTCCAGTTTCGAAGTCAATTTCAACTTCACAGCGAAGGATATTGGAAACAACATACTGGATTTCAACTTCACGACGAATGATATCCAATTCCAAGGCTCAACTTCACAACGAAGGGGCCATCCCCGATTTCAACTTCACGACGAAGGGAATCGTTCTCACCATTGTCTCTCTTGAGACAGTTTCCCTTGAAACAAAATTTTTTCTCTCTTGAGACAATTTCCCTTGAAACACCCTCATTTGAGATTGTTTCTCTTGAAACAAAATTTTACCTCCCTTGAGACAGTTTATCTTGAAACACGAAAAAAAAACCTTTGAAATTATTTCTCTAGAAACACAAAATAACCTTTGAAATTGTTTCTCTTGAAACACAAAAAAAACCTTTGAAAATGTTTCTCTTGAAACTCAAGACCTTCGAGTTTGATTACACTCAGCTTCGAGGGCATATCATTTGCAGCATAGCTCAAGGCAAGAAGTGATATCTGTCAACGAAGATTTATGAGTTCGATTCCGATCCAAGGTCCTTAAACTGAGAAGAAGACCGAAGGGCAACGAGAAGCCACGTGCTGATTCAGATTCAGAACTACAGCTTCAATTTCATATCATTTCAAGATAAACTCGACTTCACGACGGAGAAGTCATCCGCAACTCAATTCGACAAGTAGTTATTGAAACATCAGAGTCAATTTTCAACTCCACCGAACGAAAACCGTGTCTTTTAATCTTTGCCCTATCCCCGTTACACGACTATGGGCAAAGAGGGGCAACTGTTAACACACATTTTCGTCCGGATACAACACTCTCTATGGTAACACACGATTTACATACAAAATACAGTGCAAAACACGGAAAATACAAAAGCAAAGCTATTGTAAACGATTCGAAAAGGAAATAAAAGGTAACATCTTTTTTGCTTTTGATTCGGTCTTTTACATTTATGTTTTAACTATTATTACTTTATTTATTTAACTTTATTTATACGCACATTTCCCTTGTTACTCATTTTATTTAATTGTTTTGTTATTTTTTTTTCATGTAATATTTTTTTACATTTTATGCATTTTCTTTTTTACTTTAGTATATATTTTTATTTTTTTAGATTATATATATATATATATATATTATTTTTTTATTATCAGTTTTATTAATTTATATATATATATATTTACTATTTTTTATTTTATTTATTTATTATATATATATATATATTATTTTTACTAACTATTTTATTTTTACTTTCTTTATCTTATCTTTTATTTAATTTGGTTTTTCTTCATTTTAATTTTATTTATTTATTCTTACATTTTTATCTAACATGGTTTTTTGACTTTCTTAAGGCCACACCTTTAAAACTATCTAAGGTAAATAATTGTGATCGTATTTTTACCTTTTAATTTTAAATTACAGTTTTTTTAATTTAAGACAATCGGTAAATTAATTGGTACCGAAAGGGCAGTTCAAGGGTGCTAATCCTTCCTTGACCGTAACCGACTCCCGAACTCGACACATTTCTGGTAAAAACGCAGATCAGGTAAGATGATGTCGGACCCACCTAAATTCGTTTTAAAGTGGTCGGTGGCGACTCTCAACCCAATTATTTCAAGTCGAAGCCCAATTCGGAGCCCAACCGAGAGACGGTTACGACAACTACCCAACAGAAACAATGGCTATACGCTATAGCATGCATATAAATAATATGCTATGAAGAAAAGTCTCCAAAAACAACGCAGTTTCGAAATCAAAACCCTTCCATAAAACGAAAAAGAAATGAAAAGAGAGGCCATCCGAGAAAGATAGAGCTCTCTCAAGTATATAATATATTTAATCAAATTAACAATGTATTTCCAAATCTATAAGCATATATAACACTATGCAACGGTTCTCTGATGGTCATGCACCTGTTTTCCGTTCGTACTACGGATGCAAGTTTTGGGAATTTGATCACAAAAGTGTTTTGGTTGAATTTGTAATGATAGATATTGTATCCTCTCTTAATAATAATAATAATAATAATAATAATAATAATAATAATAATAATAATGATGATGATAATAACAGGTGACTAGATGAAGTACTTAAGCATATGAATACTATGTCAGATGGATCATACCAAACACACATAATCAGAGAACACAAATTGAACAGATTAGTATAAGCATACTCTCTTTGGGACCATGAAACTTGACGTTGAATTCATTGAGCCCATCATTAATTGTTTCCACATTATAATCACTCATCATCCTGATAAAATGAACAAGGTGAAAAGAAAACTCATCAGAAGTTCAGACTAAAATCCAAACTAGCAGCAATTTCTAAAATCAGTAAAACATCACACAGTGGAAATGGAAAGAGTTCATTGAAATAAAGTAGAACTACCAAGAATTGAAATAATCACTAAGGCAAACAGAAATATAAGTATCACTAGACTTGTTGAAGTGGGAGGGATGCCCAATCAAAATGCAATAAACTCACCACTGAGTAATGGTGAAATCTGAAAAACAGTAACATATTTTTCTGTTCATGGATTTCTTAATTGTGGAAAAGAAACAAAAGCAATAGCACAGACAGTTGAACTTCATAAGTATTGTTTAATGAATATCAGCCATTCAAATTATAACACTATCCTGCCCTACCCACTCCATTCATCAGATTATAAATGTTCCCATTCAAAAAATTCAATTCCAGTTACCATCTTCACTACAAACATCTTCATGATGCTACCCCTGTTAAGGTTACAGTTCAAAACATCCCAACTTCTCTAAATTACTAGTTATGTGATTTATTAAGCTGATCTGGGTGCCTCGGTGAGACAAAAGTACTAGAACCGCTTTAGAAAATTGCAACTAAAAGTGCCCAAAAAGCACCATTGAAAATATTATTTCAGTAAAGGCATTACAATTGCAAGCTATTCTGGACATCGAAATTAGAAAGAGAGATAGAACCATGTGAGCATAAAACAGCACGAATATGCATATGTAAAATATGTAAGAGAAACTTACAACTTCATTACATCCATTTCTCTCCTCTTACTCGGGGAAGACATTTTAAGCCAATACTACAAATCCCAAACTACCTGCAGAATATAGAAAATATAATTTCTTTTTGCAGCTTCTGCGAAACTAAAATTTATGAAATGGAACTTCACATTTTACACACTTCCTAGTCCAATATTATGGTGCACCAAAAATACGCGTTGATGCTGAGATTTTTTATATAAAAAAAACTAGTATAAACATGCAAACAGTGGAAGTATGCGTTTTGAATATTTGACATACCATTACTAATGAAATCCTCTTGTCAAACACAAAGTAATCAAAGTTACACTTAAATGCAATTCTTAAAAAGACAAACGGAATCCTTAGACAAAGATTAGGAAAATAAAATGGCCAAACATTTTTTCCTGTGGCCAATGCTTACGTTTATTTGCCAAGTTCTCAATCTCAATTACAAAGGATAACAAGCTCTAAATTATGACTAATTTAATTCACTGATCCTTAATCCTACTTCTCTTATTGAAGCTAGCCTGAAAATCCTGAAATCAACAAGAAAGCTCAACAAATTGTCATGCAGATCAAAAGATTTAACTCCAACATGAGCAAATAACTTCAGGAAAAAAAAGCACATCAGCTAAACAAAGTTAAATTAAAGCTAAGAGCAAAGAACACTTTTTTGCAAAATGGCCATACAATTTTCCTATCCTTCTAGTATTGATTTTGATTCATAAATCAATATAAAATCCTATAATGCAATATTTCAGTCTCAGAGTTGAAATCAAACAATGCTGAAAACAGGAATTTTCTGATCATTATCATAAAAGGGTATAAAAATGCCTTATTTTATCCAATATTCCACGTTACATTACACATTACAGCATCAATCCTTAGATTGCACATTTGCATTAGAATACTACACATACAAATCTGGACCATCCTCAATAAACTACCCATTACCCTGAGAATGTAGCCCAATCGAAAAAGAGGAAAGAAAAAACATATGAATCCCCGTTTTCTTCCTTAAAGCACTAAAAACAGATACAGGGCATCTTTGAAAGAGAGTAACGAGGCATTAGAAACGCACGCACACACACACAGGCATTTAATTCCTAATAGAATGCAATAAATCTAAGATCCATGGCCGAAAGGGTATCGAGAAATTACAAAAGAAACGACCAACAAATTGTTCCCCGTTTTGATCACATAAAGATAAAACGGAGAAGAAACCCAAGAATGAAACCGTGGTATCTGCAAAGGGTAATCTACCTACAATGAATTCAGGGAGAGATTTCCAATAAACAGAGATTCCCAGAAATGAAGCGAGGAAGGGGAAATAGAGAAAAGGAGAGAGATTTTATATTCTGCATCCAAAATTTCATGCGCGCGCACGTGTTGCGTTTTATGTGGCATCCACCACAATAGTTTCACGTAGCCGTGCAATATTCATCTATATTTTCTGGATTCATTACAAAAATAGTAATTTCAAACAAATACTCTCTTTACTAATTATTATATTTTTTTAAAATTATATTATTTAGGCTTAATGAAAAAATAAGTGTCAAATTATATTATTTGCCCAATGGATCGCAGGGACGGGTGGGAAGAATCGCCTTTGATTTCTAAAATTTTAGAAATTCGCCTCTTAAAATTAGATTATGAGTCTGCCCCTGTTCTCATGTTATGTGTCTAAATATTTTTCGTTCAAAAGTAGGTACCTAATATTTTTGATGTTACTCTTTTAAGTACCTATGTCGTAACAGTCATTAAAAAAATCGTCAACCACTTAAAATGTAACATGTGGAGAGTTTATATATTTTTAAAAATTTTATTTTAAAAAATTAATATTATTATCTTTAAAAAACTCAATTTTTTCCTAAAATCTAAAAAAATATTTCTTAATCTCTAATTCTAAACTCTTAATTTCTATAGTTGGTTATCTTCGATCACTGTCACCATCGTCGAAAGTTCACCCAAATATCGTCGCTCACTCATTGATTGTCGTCCACCTATAATCGGTTATCATCTTTATTATTGCCTCAAATCCTAAATCCCTATAATGAAAATAATTATTAAAATGTGAAAAAAGTTAAGTAACGCCTTTGATGACCACTATATATTTTAGTGAGTCAAGCAACATAAATCATTTAGGTGCGAGTGAAATGGAGCCATTTCAAGGAGATTATGAGGGCATAGTTTTCTTAGATCTTGCAGAATCAGGAAATGTCCATGGTTATATGGGCATAACCATAAGAATCAAATTTTTTAGGGAGGTATTTGTGCGATGTATGTTATCGTTTATATAAATGACAAGACAGTTCAAGGACATCGCGTCTACAAGACAACTAATAAGGTAAATATATTTTCACAAGAAAATGTCAAAGGAAGATGTCCACATATCTTATGCAAAAATCGAACGTAAAATCTATCATTGCATCAAGTCAATGTTTTTGAACTATCAATTGCATTCATGTCGAAGATTGTTGGAAAATAATGATTTAATTGAATGATATTGATGACAATAATAAGTAACGACACTTGATGAGTAAACTTATTATTTTTTTGTTTATAATTATGTCCTTTCAATCATATCTATTAGCTTTTTAACATTTCTCTTCATGAAATGATCTTAACCTTTCAATTCATTTCCTCTCTACTATATAAAGGCGGTTTGAGATACAATTTAGACACAACTTTAGAAAAATGAAAAGACTTACAAAATTTCTTCTAAATTCGTTCTTTTCAATGATAGAAAAAGGCAAGAATTTGTTATTATTGTGAGTCATGGTTTAAGTTGGTCTGGTAACGCTTATATGTGTTATCTTGGTTACATTGACTTATTACCATGAATTTGTTTATCGATCCTTATTTTGAAGAGTTCAGCTAATATTATGGCTAAAGCGTTATATGCTGAATGGTGTGTTTCTGAATCAGAGAGCTGAAAGATTAGCTGGAACTGTAAACTGCGGCACAGCCTCTGTAATTGGAGTGTTTGTGGGCATGTTATGTGGAGGTAGTAAGGAAGCTGCTAGAGAGCTGAAAGATTAGCTGGAACTGTAAACTGCGGCACAGCCTCTGTAATTGGAGTGTTTGTGGGCATGTTATGTGGAGGTAGTAAGGAAGCTGCTGCTTCTGCTGTAGGTTATATGTTTGTATAGAAAAGCCTTCAATTTGATTCGTAGGGAGTTTGCAAGAATGTATGAATGTGATATAATCTTTGTACATGTATGTGTGTGTACCTATGCATGCATGATCTGATTTTGTATGCATCCATGGTTTACAGAATTTGTTGGCTGAGAAACGGGGGGTGTCCATGATGTATTCAATGTCGTTGGTGCTGGTTCTGCAACTGCTGCAGCCTTTGGTCTAATTAGTAATAATTCATACGTTATTAAATGCAACCATTTTTGTACGAGTTCCGTTATAGTTTACCTCTATCATCAACTTCTTTCACAGTTAAAATTGGAACCTTGGAAACAGAACAAGGATAATATATGCTCCTCATCTGTATTTAACTCACAATCAGATGGAAAAGTAACAGTAAACAACATTAATCCACTTCTTAATGAAGATTATCATAATTATTCATCATTCCATTCCATGATGATCCCAAGTTGTTGAAGAACCTGTTGGTGTCTCGGTCGTCAAGAGACAAGAGCTCGGTGTTTGGTTTCAAGTCGACTGCATGTCGGTCTTCACTTGCAGCGTAAGGGAACGCTCTCCTCTGCCAAGTATCCATGAAAGTACCAACATTGCCATCAATGGACATCACATATGGAGAGCAAGTGCCAGACGAATTTGGTGCTAACCCATCACTCATATCCCCAAGTCCACCACCATTCCCCATACATTCATGTTTAGTATTGCTGCCGAGAGTAGCAAGTAAGTTGTTGTCAAGGAGAGAAATGTGCATTTGAGGAAATGAAAGATGAAGATCAGTTGGATTATGGGAATTATTAGATGATGCGGGATTGTTGGATGATTGATCACTTGCTGCTTTGGTTACAACTTTCTTGTTCTTTCTACACCCTCCACCAACGGGGATTTTCCTAAGGGTTCCACCCTTTGTCCAGTACCTCCTACAAGCCTTGCAAAAGTACCGGGGCTGAGAGAGGCTGTAATTGTTGTAATAGCAAAACTTGGTGTGCGTGGACTCACACCTTGGGCACTTGACAGCTTCTTCATGCTGAGTTCTTAGCATCCTCTCTATCAGTGGCCTTGAGCATGTCAGAATATCCCCATCCATTCCAGCCTCCTCATGAATCGTTCCCTAAACATGGAAATTAAACAAGCAAATTAAATTCTTCTAGGGTAAGCAACGTATTTAGTGACGTTATCTTATGTTGACAAATCAGCATCACCGTTAATTTTTTATCGGCAGGTGACCAAAACTGAACAAAAACATAAGTTTAGTGATGATTTTGAAAAAAAAATTGGTGATCAAAACGGATTCATGAGAATAGTTGGGTGACTAAATGTGTAGTTTACCCATTCTTCTAATAACATTGTTTCATATGCATGGTGTCATGCTCATTATACTTTGAATTGAATGAATTAACCATACCTGAAACCAGTACTCGGATGAATCCATAGGAAGAGAAGTGAAACCCTTTAATAAAAATATATATTACCCAACAAAAAACTGAAAACCAAATATGCTTTCTCTTCACTAATTCTTGTCTAAATATGACACCAAACACTATAAAGAAAGCAGAAAAAAGAAATGGTTCGCCAGCTAAAGGGAGGAAGCTGTAAATAAGAAGGAAGTACAAGGCATGAGTTTAGTGTACATATATAGATAAAGAATTGGTATGATCGATCCCTTTCCATCCCTAAGCGTCGGTGGGCTAAAACAAATATATTCTATGGGGTCGACTATGCTGTATGATCTAGGGACACAGGTCCCACTTATTAGATCTTTACCAACACTCAGCTTGAAAATCTAGGACATTGGTCCTCCCGTTGGGAGTTGTTCGATAAAGGAAAAGGGAAGGGCATATTGAAAGTGAACTCCACTTGCGGGTCCAAGCTATGTAGGAGTCACTCCTGGATCCTTTGGACAATTCTAATTTCAATACCTAGCTTGAGGAACACACTATATAATGATTAAAACGAGTATTGTTTTCTTTACTTATCTTAAGTAATTATATTTATAAAATATATGTGAATTATAAATGATTAATTTTTTTAAATAAATATTATTATATAATAATCTCAAATTATTAAAAAAAAACATCGACGAATCATTGTCTTCTTGTGGTTGGGGATGGGATAGTGAACCAGAAGGTGAGAAAAATAAATGTGAATGTATGGAGTTTGGCACTTGGATCAAGATGTCAGTTACTTCTTTCATAGGAAAAGTATATTGTCAAATTAACCATTTGAAAGTGAGAGGTTGTTTGTTTATTTCATAATGATTAAGCGCTGAATGATTTAAATATTGAATGATTCAGAGGTTGTATAAATTAACTTTGAATGTGACATGCTGTTTGATAATAGCTTTGAATCATTTATAATGTACTTATGTGTTGAATCATTAAACACTGTTTTGTTGAATCAATCAACACTGAATCATTCAGATGTACGAAACAAACACGCTGAATACTGAACAGTTCAACATTCAACGCTGAATAATAAACAATTCAATATTCAACGCTGAATAATTTCATTAAAAGACAAGCGCTGAATAATTTCATTAAGAGACAAACAAACGGCCTCTAAGAATTGCTTTGGTTCAGTGTCTATTTACTGTGAAATTAATCATTTTCCTATGACTAAATCTGTACCATCAAGTTGTTTCACCGTTGAAAATCGGGTACCTAGGAAACAGAACAAGGATAACACTGCTTAGGATGAAATCTTTCTGGGTTCATCATTTGATGCGAATGAAGTCAGATGTCAATCCCTTTTGATTAGCGTTGGTATCGTGATATCATAAGAGCCGGGATGAGCACGACAGTCAAACTAAAATCTCTCTTAAGAAAGGACATTCAAAGAAGATATGATCCCGAGATTTTTTACTATAACCACGACATCTTTGAAATTTGGTTTCTAACAAACTAAAATTTGGTTCGAAATATCATTTAGCTAAAATAATTTTCAATGTTATTTTCTTAAAATGTTTTTTATGGATAAATTATATCAGAGATCATCAAATTATACGTAAGCTTCAATTTTATCATTTAACTACAGAAGTTTCTCTTCTTATCATCAATCTAATCAAATTTTTCGTTTTAATCATTGACAGTTAATTTCATACGAGTTCATCCTCTTTTAAAAAAAGAAGTTTATCAATTTAATCTTAATTCTAAAAGAAATTTAACCTGAACCTTCACACATTGTATCACGAATCTCAAGTTTTTTCTCCTGAGGTGTCCTATTGAACCTGGTGCGGGAAAAGAACTTGACCTGAAGGTATGCAACAGAATAGCAGTCTACACGGCTGTTAATAATATAAAGACAAATCGTGAATTATTAGAGATCAATTCGATCAAAGTTCAATCTACTCTTAAAGTGAATGGACTCGACTCAACTTCTTAATAAGCAGAAGTAAATTACTTGATACTCGATTCAAAAAAGTCGTGAGCAACTAAAAAAATAATATATTAATTTTTTTAGATTTTTTAAATTAAATTATTAATATATTAATTTTTTTAGATTTTTAAATTTAATTATTAATATATTAATTTTTATATGTTATTTTTAAAATACAATATAAGATTTTCATATAATTAAAGTTTAAGTTCAAACTAAGTCTGAAAATATTTTGAGTTCAAGTTTTTTAAACTCACAAGTTTTTGAGTCGAGTCAAACTTCAATTTTTATTTCAAATTCGAATCAAACTTGACAATTTTAAACTCGTGAGTTTTCTAATTGAGTCGAAATCGATTGTATATTTCTTAATTTGAATCAAATTTAACAATATTCAAATTCGACTAAAATCGTTTACGGCCTCAATAGGATGCATGTTTTTCATCGTGTGTTATCTGCAATTTAACTGGTTCTCTCTTTTTCAATTATTTTTTTTTGAAAGAGTTTGATTCTGTATATAATAGACGAGTCTAATACAAAATCGGATACAAACATGGACCTCGTTAAAAAGCCTCCCTAAATCTAAATGGAGAAAAAAAGAGAATCCAAGCTCGTATCAGAATTTACACACGACAAGTTATTAACCGCATGCAATATGCAAAAAACGAAGTAATTACAATCCGTCCAAAACTATGGAACAATAGCAGCACGGACCTTGCCTCAGAAATAGCATCACAAGCCCTGCTTCCTCTTACGAAACACCCAACTAATGGGCAACGACACACACCACCCAGCTCCCCAAAACATAGCAAACGATATAGAAAATAAGGCAGAAACGCCAAAGCATTCCGACACCACAGGAGCAGCATCTCCTAACAGCACCAAAACAGCATCTCTTTTTCAATTATAGTTTAACTTTCCAACGCATCCAGGTGTATGACATTATTTTGTACAATATTTGTTGGCATCTCCGCTCATTCTACACATTTAGTACCTAAATTATTATTTTATTCCGTCTTGGTACCTAATTTTTTTTTCAAAATCATTCCTAACATTTAATTTAGATTTTATTTTGGCATTTATCATTAAAAACTTAATGGTGATGTTGATGTGTCATCATAAAACAATGACACATCACCATTGAAAAAATAAAAAATATCACATCAATAATTCTATTATTTTTTCAACGGATACCAAATTAAAACCGAAACTAAATTTCATGTATAATTTTTTAAAAATTAAGTATCAAAACAAAACAACAAAATTAATAGTTTAGGTACTAAACATGTAGCTTACCCTACATTCTTCAAAGCTGACAGATCTAGTATGAAAAATGTTTGGCTGATGATTATGTAGGATCTTCCTCTCTCATATTTAGTGTTTGATTTTTATTTCCCAAACCCTAATTCCCATAAAATTGGACAACGTACAACTAAACTGGGAAGTGATACTAAGGATCACTGCCTTCAAATTATAATGTATGATACAATTCCTCGCTGCCCCCACCCCTCTTCCCAAATCTGTGCATGGCCTTCGGCATAAATCAACAACTTCTGAGTCATCACGACAGAGCCATTGTCAGTTTAGTCCGAGGGGTACAGGGGAGAAATCTTTTAGGAAACCAAGCAAGCAGTAAGCCGAAACCGATACACATGGAAAAGCGTTGTACACAAGTTTGGTACGTAGGGTATTCACCTGTAACAATGAGCAAGCCATCATTTTATGCAGGAACGGGACTCAATCCAGATGACCATTGCACGCCAGCAGCATATTCTCGAGCCCACTGGTCATAATGTATAATCTCCTCTAAGGAAGGAGTGGCCACAAATTCTTCTTGGTGCTTCTCACAAGTTAACTCCACCACCTTGAAAATATCCAAATAGCTGATCCTGAAATCGGGTAATGAAAGCCAGAACTCAGAAACGAAACTGCAAAATGAAAGCCACGCTAACAAGATAACATTGGGATACAAAATACTTACTTTTCATTGATGAACAGTTCCACAGCTTTCTCATTAGCTGCACTAAGAACTCCTGTCATGGTGCCTCCGGCCCTTCCAGCGGCATAGGCAAGACTCATGGACGGGTATTTCACATTGTCAGGAGCCTTAAAAGTTAGTGAACAGAGCCTGTAGCATCCATCAACCAACTTAACCTCATGAGTATGGTGGCAATGCATTTTCAATAAACTTACTTTTTCGACAAACAAAACTTTAAAAGTGAAATTCCGGGTTATTAGCATTATTGTTATTGTTATTGTAAAATGTAAATCGAATGAAAACTAGTCGAATTTTGATAAATTAGTAGTGAAGTAAATTTTGAAAGGAGACAAGCTAGTTACTTGCAAAGATCAAGGCAAGGCCAGGTCATTTCAGAGCAGTAAATTCTTTCTGGCCACGACATAGTGTAGAGAATTGGCAAGTGCATATCCGGCCATCCCAACTGAGCTAACACCGATGAATCCTTAAAAGTAAGAAAATGCAAAAATGACGGATAACGAAAATCGAATTCCAATCTGCACTCTTCGTATTTTGCAATTCAAGGGCACAGCTCCCTCAAAAACTAAAAGGTGAACAACATTGTGGCATCACTGAACAGTGGCCAACAAGATAAAGTTAAGGGTAAAACCTGTGTTTCAACCATTGAATGTATGATAGATTGCTGATGAATTACTATCTCGATATTATCATACTCAGCTCCGAATAGGTAATGAGCTTCAATGACTTCGAGACCCTGTCGAATAGAGAAATCGTTTAGTGCTAGTAATTTAGACAAGGGAAAAACTAATTGATGACGTACTAGATTAAAAAGTATGATGCTTGTTGATAAAACTAAACCTTATTGAAAAGGGTAGCAGAGTCCACAGTAATCTTTTCCCCCATACTCCAGTTTGGATGCTTCAAAGCATCAGCTACTTTAACTTCTTTCAATTTATCAACAGGCCAATCCCTATAAGAAACAAAATGAGCAAATTGTTCAATACAAATTCTTTCTTAGGGACACTAATCCGAGTTATATTACATGTTCTGTAATAAAAACACACTCGAACTTAAAAATGGAAGTTCATGCTTGTGCACACTCAAGCCTAGTTTTAGTATTGTCAACTTCAAATTCTTTTCAGTTGAGGAAAGAAAGTGAGGAGATGTATGCAATTAAACGGTTCTTTATATTAGATTTTCAGCTTACAAACTTAATCATTCTAACTTAGATTCAGATTATACACCTGAAAGCCCCACCAGATGCAGTCAAAATAATACGCCGAAGTGCACCCTCTGGCAATCCCTGAATACACTGTAAGAAACACAAGGTTCTATGAGTTTGTTTTGTAATTTTCAAGAATTAAGTCAAGCGATAAATGACAGGTCAAACAAGTTGATGCAAAAAAAGTTCACCAAGAAAAGAGCTAAGGCACTCAACTATCGAGAAGAAAATAACATTATTGAAAAAGAATCTCTTAGCAATGAGCAACTTTCATATAGTCTTATTCATCGTGTTATAGTTCCATACCTGAAATATGGCAGAATGTTCGGAATCAGCTGGAAGGATTTTTACTTTATGTTTGTGAGCAAGAGGAAGCACAAAGGGGCCACCTGCGATCAGCGTCTCTTTATTGGCCAAAGCAATATCTTTGCCTGCTTCTATTGCAGCAACCGTAGGCTACAATAGACAAAAATCGATGGAGAATTTTAGCAAAGCTAAAATATATACTAATAAACAACAAACTGTTTGCTTCTCTTTCTAATACATATTCTAATGGTTGATGGTAAACTGTTGTTCCTAACATCGCTAACATACTTTTTTTAGTGGGTGCAAAGAAAGTTATACATGGAGAATTCAAAAAAATATATCTGCAGACGTTGGTGCATACCTTCAATCCCGCACAGCCTACTATCCCTGTAACTACACTAACAGCATCTGGATGGCGAGCAACCTGGAAAATTTTTAAGCCAAACCATCCAAATACTAAAAATTGCCTTATCTAGTTAAATAAAAGAAACAGTGAAAGCAAATGATAGGCTACCTCTATAACACCTTGTTCCCCTGGAATAATCTCAGGCTTTTGTTCCAGATCGGCCAAAGCCTCTTTTAGTTCACTTACCAAAGACTCATTTCTAACAGCAACCAATTGAGGTTTGAATGTCTTCACCTGTAACAAGCAGAAAAATTATAAGCCCTCAAAATTTATCAGCCTCTGGTATACTGATATGCGATTAAGCATATGCTAAAACCACATTGTATGAGATTATGACACCAAAATTGTGTTAGTCCATGAATCAAGCTACTCGATTCCGAGATTGACATCTCCAAATGGTTTGCCTGCAAGTTCAAATGAGTTTCCGGTAAAACTGGAAGTTACCTGATCAGCAAGAAGGGTGACATTTGAACCAGCAGCAAGCCCCACAACTCTGAATTTATCTGGATTCTCAGCAACTATGTCCAGCGTCTGCAAAACACCAAATTACGATTCTAAAGAACTTGATCAAGTGCTAAACAAAACATGGAAGACTAAAATTGGAGCAAAAAGGTACATGAGAAGTTAACTGGATGCTTCAACAATAAAAGGCCAAAAAGTTACTTTTTAACATGTAAAAGGTTAAAACTTTTTCACCTGAGTTCCAATAGAACCAGTTGAACCAACGATGGAGATAGGCTTGGGGCCAACCCAAGTCTTGCGTCCAGGATCTGGAAAAGCTCGTCCAGGCCATGCAGGTGGCGGCTGTGGAGCCTGAACTGAACATTGAACTCTCTTCCAAAACGTGGTTCCATAGTCCTTCAAACCAAAACCCCCTTAAAATTTCACAAAACAACGATCTTTAAAATCGTAATCTAAACCCAATAAGCAAAAAGAGAAGCATTTTCAAGGTTTTAAACAAAAAGAAACAATGGTTCAGGTTTCTAGGAATCCAAGCACAGAACCGGGGGGACCTGAGAATAGCTTGGGGAATGAGTTGGAGTTGGTGGAACCCAGGAAGGAGATGGACTTGACTTCAGTAGGAGAAACCAAATTCAACGCCGTGAAAACTGTGAAGAAGGAATGGAAAATCCCAGCAGGCTGGGCTTTGGAGAAACGGAAAGTGGGGTGTCAAAAGAAAAACTTTGAATAGAAAAATGGTACAAATGTGTGGAGGTGAGCGAGGGAATTTGGGAAGTGGCAAGAGAGAGTTGATTGTTTTTAGCATATATATATATATATATATATATATATATATGATAAAATAATTTCAGTAACCGAAAATATCTTATAATATATGATTTTAACCAATTTTTTTAGATTTACGAAAATGACCAACAAATTCGCAACGCAATCTGAATTCGAAAATCAACCACCGAGAGTTATTTTTTTAATTATTTTTATTTTGAAAATTTTCTATTATTATTAGATTTTTCATATTTAAATTGATGATAAATTTACTGGTAATTTCAATATATAGATTAACCATTTCACTTAGATTGCTTAGTAAATTCATTCGGTTGCTGACAATACTGCTAAACTGTTTAGTCTTTAACCCTGTGAAGTTAGTATTTATCTTTGTTTTGTCTGTTGGTTGAAGTAATGCAATTTATTCAAGTTTCAATTTGCAGAAGAATAGTTTTTGAAACTTAAATTCGCAACACGAAAATGAAATTCGCAACACGAAAATCGCAATGCGAAAATGAAAATCGCAACGCGATTTTAGTTTCGCGTTGCGATTTTCATTTTCGCGTTGCGAATTTAAGTTTCAAAAACTACTCTTCTTCTGCAAATTGAAACTTGAATGAATTGCATTACTTCAACCAAAATTCTATGATAGAATAATTACTTGGGCGAATATCGTGTTAGTTTGAAATATATTTGGCTTTTTTTCACTATTTAATATCATGTCTGTTTATAGTGTATAATTTGTAATTTTTGGTATATCTAACTTGGTATGTTTATTGTTTTTGTTAGATTTTTTTTGGCTTCATTGACTCTAAGGAATAAATTAAGCCTAGCAGCTACAATAGCGTCGACACTTACACATGTACAAAGAAAATTGTTTGAGGATACTTGCTTCGGGTCATGGCTGAAAGTACAACATCCAGGTGGAGATGCTATGTTGACCCATCTATTTCTTCAGATCATGACTAACGATATACCCGAGAGGATACAACGTGGTGATGAAGAGATATAGTTTCATTTTCCACCGACGTATACTTGTTTTGGGCGGGAGGAGTTTTGTTTAATCACTGGTCTACGTTTCGGACACGATGAAGTAGGTCGGTACACTAGTCATATCGCCCGCCCATTATGGTTATCTCTGGTTTTTCGTGAGCTGGCAAAGACGAAGCCCAGTTTACACGTCGATGACTTGAAAAGATTACTTCTTAAAGATGGTTTTACTAGGATGGATGACCTTGATGTTGTCCGAGTATGCCTTTTATTACTTTTGAATGCCGGTTTTTTAGGCAAAGAGGCCAGACAACCTATTTCTGAGGACCTAATATTATTGGTAGAGGACCTATATGCATGGAACGTGTTTCCGTGGGGTTCATATCTATGGAAAGCTACCTAGAAAAGGTTGTCGTCTGCCTTTGAGGACCGTCGTAGTTTGCGTGGCGATGGTTCCAAATACACTTTGGTAGGCTTTATTTGGGCCTTTAAGGTAAGAATTTCTATATAATGTTTCCAAAATTTTAATTAATTATTTAACAATTACTAATGTTTGTGTATTATATTGTTTGTAGATTTGGATATTTGAGGCTTTTCCCAGCATGCGGACATATGCAAGAAAAAATTCAAATTATATTCCTAGAGCTATTACCTGGAGGAGGATCCGACTGTTGGATTAGAAAGATTTACTACCATATACGACGATGAATGATGTAAGTTAACACAAATACTACCATATATAAATAAGTTATTACTAGTAGACGTTTAACTTTGTTTGAGCTTTTATATTGTTAGGAGGCCAACTATCCATTACAGAGGCTGACACCCACAGAGGCTGAGCTTGCCACTGATTGGTGGCAAGCTAGTAAGCATTTTTTTATGGGACGAATGATGAGCACCCCCACTTCGAGAGCCATCACCTGATCGAGCTGATTCTACAGCTCGATACCCAGAGCCATCACCTGATCGAGCCGATTATACACCTCCACAATGAGAGCCATCACCTATTCCATCACATCATCGAGCCTCTTCTCCACCATCACCTCATGATAGGCGACCGACAAAGATGCCACAACATTTATCTCCCTGTTCTCCACCTCCACGGGATGAGTTAGGGGAGTTACGTGATGAGGTCAATGCTTTGCGTGATGAGGTTGGTACTTTACGTGACGATAATGGTGCATGGCGTGATGAGGTATGGTCTTTACGTGGTGAGGTAGATGTTTTACGCGATGACAATGGTGTTTTACGGTGATGAGGGATCTACTTTACGTGATGAGGTAGTCGCTCTACGTGAGATTGTTTCATCGTTGCAGAATGAGGTTCATACTCTACGCAATAAGGTAAGTTTGTTTAATACTATACTAAAAATGCAAATAACCTTTTTCGGCATTATTTATTTATTTATTTACTGATTTATGTATTAATTTTTTTTAGCGGTCCGATAAGGTAGATGCTTTACGTCGGGTTTTTCTTGCACGATTCATGCATCAGACGTCGTGCACGTGCCATTACGTCTCCTTTCACCCCAATAGTGCCAAGACTCCGTAAGAAGAAGCCCGATTCACCTATCACCGTTCAAGAGGCCCCTCCTATCATTCAAGAGGCCCCTCTCATCGTTCAAGAGGCCCCTCCCACCGTTCAAAAAGCCTCTATCATCGTTCAAGAGGTCCCTCCCACCGTTCAAGAGCCCGATTCACATGGCATACTATGTCGACATATTGATAAACCCCCTCACGTGCCCGATATGATGGATGAGAGTTGGCTTTCGTATGAGTTACCGGCCAGTACCATTCCTCAGCAAGAGAGGAGAACACTACCGGACACAATTATGGATAATACCCTTTGGGCTAAGACCGCAGTTGATTTTTATCTACATGAGCGGAGCCAGGGGTATTACGCTGACATATGCAAAGTCGACGATAGTATGCATTTGTTTCTTGATCGGTGTTGGTGGGGTGTTTTATTAGGGGTTGAAGAGAATGATTATTTCGAATGTGGGTAAGTCTTATATATTATTCTTATATTGCATTTTGATTTTTTTAAAATTTATTAAATTCACTAATATATGTACTTTTTTATCCACAACATATTGATGTATGGGTGTCACGTCTTCTGATTATAATGAAATTGAAGAAAATAAAAAAGACGCGATGGACTATTATACATTCGTCTTTTCACGTAGCTCACTTGAAGGATCAGAGAAACGCTTCATATGTATTGGGTAATGGAAAAAGCTAAGCTTTATCCTGTGTGGTGAGAGGTCGATAAGGTTAGTATTTATTTTTGAATATTTTAAAGGTGTTCATACATTTTATTTGATGTGCGCAATTGAATTATTATTTATGATTACATGTGTTTATCCCTGTTATGGAACGTTATCATTGGCTTCGCATCGAGCTTCAGCTCCTATACCTGAAGACGATAGTATATGAAAGCATGTTGAATTACATACCATTGTCTGATTTTAAAGATATTATTTGTAAGGGATGGAGTGCTCATTTGGTTAAATACTTGGATGCGATTAATTATTGGACTAATTTTGGAAACAAGAAGCCAAAAAAGTTCAAAGTTACAATGCTGAGAAACGAGACAGCGCCACAACAAACGGCTGGAGCCATAGGGGATTGTGGTCCTCTTGTATGCATGTACTTGGAACGTTTGACGACAGAAGGTAAACAGTTTCTACCTCCCACAAATAGAGATAGAGGTGCAGTAGGGTTGTGGTTTCGTCATTTTATGGCTAGAGCGATATATACGAGACGTTGCCTACCTGCATCCGTGTGTTGAAAGTGTGCATAAACAACCATTTGTTATTGGTAAGTTTGAGCAAGTGTTGTTAACATATATACTCTTTGTTGGTTTGAAAATGTTTGGTTAAGTACCTATAATTCAATAATTTGTTATTTGTTGGTTTTAGATGTGTAGAAAGTGTTGTTTGAGCAAATGTTTGGTTTCTGCAGGTTAATCCTAAAGTGAGCTGCATGAATGTATTTGGATGTAAGCTCTCAATTGTTAGGAGCATTTGGATGTACTATATGGGGATAATTATATCAATGTGCTATTGATTTGTTTTTTTAGATGTGTAAATAAGAATTGTTTTTTTCTTGTTTAATTGATTTGTAAAATTTGATTTGTTGTTTAAGAAAATTTCAATATGTATTATGTTGAAGGCAAAAAAGACCTGTTGAAGGTACACTTTCGCAACGTGAAATTCAAATTCGCGTTGCGAATTCAAGGAAACCACCTTTAAAAAGATAACAGACAACAATATGATAAGTGATAATAACTGAACAGATCATAGCAATGTTCAAACTCAAGTTACTAATGCATGTCTAACTGAAAATGTATGCATTCATACATAAAATACACATAATACAACGTTTGCATTTAAAAAACACCTAAGTTAATAAGTCCCAAATGGTGAAGCCGGTTGTGATTGTGATTGTTTTATTATGATTTTGATTTCCTTTTGCTTTACACCATATGCTTATTAAAATCCACTTCCCGATAAGCTTTTACAGCCTTCCAGCATGTCCATTTGTGATTTTTTATACCAGCAGACCTTGATTTTAGATTTATGTACAAATGAACACCACAAAGTCCATGAAAAGCATATGGGAAACACCTTCTAACAGCGTTGTCAATTGAGTTTTCCCTATCGGATATGATTGTCAGACTGCTAATAGGATCTATGCAATCCCTAAGATGCCCCATAAACCATGTCCATGAATCAGAGGTTTCAGATTTGCCAACCCCGTAAGCTATTGGCAGTATCTCATTGTTAGTATCCATGGCCACTGCTAATAAGTTTACTCCAATGTATCGACCTTTCAAATGTGCTCTGTTAACTATAATAACTTGGTGCATGCAAGTAATAAACGAACGAATCTACAAAATAATATACACAAGAAATATAATCATTTAAATGTGAAATGCATGTAACTAACAAAAATGAGTCAACAAAATTATATTGATTTACTAACCACAACACCAATGACGATAAACAACAACTCAAAGCGTCCATCTCTATATGTTTTTATATGAGTTACTGATCCATGATTTTTCAGCTTTAAATTGTGACAATAAGCCGACAGTTGGGCAAACGATGGTTCTGGAGACCCCCTCAACAATTCCAAAGCATAACATTTGGCTCTCAAAGCTTGAGAATATGAGATACTAATCTTAAACTGAGCATTCATGTCAGTCATAATTTCATGTCCCCGATATACCCTGCCATTCAAAAACATTAACTCAGATAGAAAACCACCAAACACCTTTTTGTTTGCCTATCTATGGTGAGGAAAAACTTGGGTTCTTGAGCATGTATGTTTATCAATAAAAGTCCTAACTTGAAACATTTCGCAATCTTTTATCATCTTTACAATCATACGACACATACAGTTTTTGTCAATCATACACTTTGTTTCGAAATGATCTTTGCTTGTTTTTTTAACTTTTAGTTGATAGCCATCTTCCACACATTTCGTATACAAAGCTATCTTCAAGTCTTCCTTTGTATCAAAATAATCATCTTTCTTGATATGAATAACTTTTGTCTAACAATCAACTGCTATCTTTACCAACTCTTCTTCCGGTATCTGAAGTAATTCTGGCATATTCCAGTTATAATCCCGTGGCATTTTCTTCTTTTTCTTTTCTTCGGAGGCTTCTTCTTCTTCTTTTTCTTCTTCATGGTTATATGAATTACAAAATGGATGTTCAACATGTTCATTCACAATTGTAACTTCCTCCTCATTATTATCAACAACATCTTCCTCGGCAGCGGCTGTTTCATCATCAAAATTCGGGTATTGACCAATATCAAAATCATTACACGCAGGGTCTATTTCTTCTTCTAAAACATCATCAAAATCCGAGTATTGACCAAGATCAAAGTCTGGGTATTGACCAAGATCAAATTTCGAATACTGACTAATACTCACAATTTTTTCTGTTGGCTCAGAATCGTCTAACTGGTCAATATGAAAATCGGAATTTGGTGCTGAAAGTTGATTGAGATTTGGATTAGGAAAAGGTTGTGGGTTTTGAGATTGTGTTTGGTATTGGAAATGTGGTGAAACAAAATTTTATTGGTGATGAAATTGTGATAGAACCATTAAATTTTGAGGTTGATAACAACGTTGTACATTGTGAGCTCCATAAACTGGGGTTGAAGAACTTAGTTAATTAATACTCGCTACTGACCCAACTTCACTACTTCTAAGTTCAACAACATACAATGTAACATCATCTTCTTGCGAAACACTAATGTAAGTAGTGAATCGTTCAACATCTTCATTGTCAGTTAACAAATAAACTTTACATTTTCTCTGATAAGATAGCCTAAATCCACTTAGAGGCTCTAAATTCAATTTCTTTACAACACGTAACATTTGAGTTTCATAAGTTAACTTTTTTAATGACAGTTTTAGTTGAAGATTCATGGGTAAAGTCATATATTATAAAACACCATGAACATTCTCTCATGACCCTCCAAAACACAAATCTATCCAAACATGATCAACATTAGATGATTTCATTCTACAAATTGTAAATTAATTTACTAAACAAACGAACTATAAACTACATATCATCACTAACTTAGAGAAAAACATGCCTTTATTAAGTTGATAGTTGATAATTTGGGAGAGAAATCATTGAAAAATTATATAGAAATAAAATTATGTAAAAAAAATTAGAGATGAGGAAGGATATCGTTGGATATAGGAACGTATGTCTCCGGAGAGAGTGATAGACGGAGATGGAATAAGTTGCGATTTAGGGATTTAGGTTATGAGTTGCTGCTGCTGCGTAGTTATATACCCAAAACATTTGTGTTGCGAAAATAAAACATGGTGTGAAATTAAAATTCGTGTTGCGAATTCGAAAATCGAGTTGCGAAAACAAAATTCGCGTTGCTAATTCAAAAATCGAGTTGCGAATTTGAAATTCAGTGTTGCGAATTTGGAAATCGTGTTGCGAATTTGGAAACTGTGTTGCGAAATTCGAGATCGCGTTACGAATTTGTTGGTCATTTTCGTAAATCCAAAAAAAATGATTAAAATCGTATATTATAAGAGATTTTCAGTTACTGAAATTATTTTCTCTATATATAATTAGGCAATGGAAAAAGTGGGACGGTAATATCATTAAATTACATACATTAACTGCTCACTTACCGGTGTCGTACTTATAGTTTCAGACTTCATGGTAGACGACGACGGAGACGAACTCAACGATTCAGCTGCATCAGCTTGCCTTGTTGCCGTTGGATCATATCCGTGTTAGATAATCTTATATTTAGTGGAGCCGGGATTATAATTCATGGATGAAGTATTAATAATAGCAAATGGAAAGGGCAAAATCAGAATAAACCATAATTTTAAGGTTTAAATAGATATTTATCTTAGTATATCTTTTAATTATAAAAAAAATTAGGGAGCAGTGTACCGATAGCCGACACGATACATAACTTCATCCCTGAATATAATATTTTTATATTTATATTTTATATATAAATATAATAATAATACCCCTCAGTCCAATTAAAAGTGTTCATTATTGACCTTTTAAAAATCATTGTTATTTTAAATATTTTAAACAATTAAATTTTATAAAATATATATTTAAAAATTAATTAATTTAATTTTTTACAATATATTTTTCATAATTTTATCATATAAATTTTAAATAATAATGAGTCAAACTTAAAAAATGACAAAAAATCAATATTGAACAGCTTTAATGAGACAACGGAAATAATATTTAATAATGTTTAAAGGATATTGATTAATTAAAACAATATAATTTAGATAATATTGATAAAATGTGAATATGAAAAGATATGACGTTAACATAAAAAAAATATAATGTTAATACAGAAAAGGCACGATGTTAACACAAATAGATGTGATACTAATATAAAAAGGTAAATTTATTCTATAAAAGTTATGTTCTTTCTTTACCCACAAGGTATGATAAATTTTATTTTCTATATAAAAGAAAATTATCACACTTAAATTTAATGAGTTTTAATTTAATTTTACAAGATAAATTTTGATGAAATTTGAGTTTGAATTAATTTTCGTCAGGTGCATAATCAGATTTTGAGTAAAAGATATTCGGTTCATCCTAAAATTATTATTATTATTTATAATTTTCTATGTATTTAGATATAATTAGTATAATATTCCTACATATATATTAATTATATCTTCATTTTGTTAAAAAAATTAAAAGAAATTATTAATATTGAATTGAGTTAAAATAAGGTTAATTTTATCTCAAAATTCAAGAAAATTTTAAAGCAAATAAAACATATCTTAATATTAAGATGAGTCAAGATTAGATAAAAGCTTTTGATTTTTAGATTAAAAAATAAAACAATAAAAAAAAGTAAACTCATCCCGCCACGTCCTTATCTTTAATAATGTGACATGATCAAGAATTTTCTTTGGTTCTCATCTCAATTATTAAGACTTAGTCCAAATTATTTCGGTTTGATTCGAGTCATAAATTTGATTTTGATGAACTATTTTTTTAACGAAATTTTTTTGTATACACAATATTAAATTCCTTACCATTTAAATCAATCCTTCGATATGACCAAAATATTTTACATGTATGAACTTGTCATTATTATTATTTTTTTAATTTGGTTGTGTATATAGTTTATAATTTATCGCATTAAAATCAATAGTTCACTTTAAATATCTGGAATTTTTAAATTGAAATTGTTGTCATAATCAAGTAATAAATTATTTGTCTGCTAAAATCCTATTTGGGAAGTACAGAAATCGCTATAAATGTGTTTCCAAAAGAAAACGTTATAAATGTGTAGCAAGTCGAAAATGGCTGCTAGCAGTAGAGATAAGTATCTCATTGATTAAATTGTAAAATTTTGAGTTGATGGAATTAATGAGTTTTAATTTATAATTCATATTTTATTTAAAGTTTTTTGAGTTAAATTAAGTTTATAAAATTTGAATTGAGTTATGTTGTTTAAATTTTTATTTAAAATTAAATGTAAATATTTATAATTTTTGATACTAACTGATTCCAATTTAAACGGGTTTCTATAACTATATACAATATACATATATTTCTTCATATGTGATATAATATATCATGTAGAGTTGAGAGACTCAACTCAAACTTAAAAATTAATCTACTAATTACTAAATATTTAGAGTTATTCAAGTCCTATGTTATACATTGGCTCAAATTTAATTTTTTTAATCAAATCAAATCAATTCAAATTGATAAATTTAATTTTTTTTGAATCAAATCAAGTTTTATTTGTTCCAAATAATATTCTAGTGTTTATGAAGCGGAAGAAGTCTGTTTAAATTTGTTCATTTATTATTAAATGTGAAAAAAATTTACTACACTAGCATAAAGTTTCATGTTGTGAGCCATTTTAATTTACAACCCAAACCCTTTTACGTTTTAATCCCAAACCAAACAAAGCCCCAAACCCAACTAAAGCCCAATTAATAACTCTCAAAACCGACCCGAGCTCACCCAGATCCAATCCGACCCGGGTATACTTTACCCAGTTGGGCAGCCGCCCACTTCACTCAATCACAACCCACCATTTTCTTCCCCAACCGAAGTCCACCTTATTTTTGCCCCAATCATCCAAGCGCGCCGGCTATCATCAACACTCCACGCCTCTGCCAAAACAAGGGAGAAGATAACAAAATTGTAATGATTTTATTTTCAGAAGAATTGGTATTTAACCCAAACAAATAATATGTAAAAGGATTGGAAATCCTTCTAAAAAAAAGGATGTAACACTCTGTTTCAAGCAATTACAACGAATTCAAAGGTTATTCATCTTTTTTTTTTTATGTTGGAGTAGCTTATTTTTTATGTGCTCTTTCTCTGTTGATTAATTTCGAAACCCAGTAGTAAAAAAAACTTCCTTTTAGTTCGAATAAAATTATCCCCTCCTGTTTCATTTTTTAAAAACATATACAATGATTTTCTGAAGAAAAAAAACCTTGCATGTTTTGAATAAAAAATAAAATAGTGTTTTTTTCCTAATAATCAACCAACGATCCAGCAGTTTTTACAGTAAATAAAACGAAAAATAAAGGGGGCTAGATCGAAATCTTACCTTGAGTCGTCGTCGGAGTCACCGGAGATCGAAAAGCCGAACGATCTCGGTTGTTTCGTGCGAAACCGAGTCTTGATCCATGCCGAGGAGCCTGAGACGAGCCTCCCCGTGAATTTTGGTGGCTAACGGCCACCGGAGGCGACGGCGGTAAGGCGGTCGGCAGCGATCGCAAGGCGACCGGTCGAGAGGAAAGGGGAGAGCTCTCTACTTTTTTTTTATGTTTTGTGTTTCAAATGAAAAAATGCAAGAGGTTGGTATATATAGGAAAAAATAACGGTCTAATTATGTTTTAAATCCCTTAAACATTATCGTGTTTTTACATTTTGGTCCCTGTAGGGACTAAAATTGATATTTTACCTTTTTTGTGCATGCTTTAATTTTTTTTGGTAAATTTACTATTTTAGTCCCCCAAACTTTGACGTGTTATTACATTTTGGTCACTGGACCTTTCGTTTCTAATTTATTACAATTTTATTACTCTGTTTTGTTTTATTTTAATTTAGTCATTGTTAGTTTCTGATTTAGCTATTGTTATTTTAATTTTTGCATTTTGGTCAATGTTTATTTCTGATTTAGTTACTAACTTTTATTTTCTTGCATTTTAGTCATTTTTATTTTATTTTATTTCGAATTAGCCCTTACATTTTGGCTTGTTTTAATCTAGCCCTTATTGCATGTTCAATTTATTCTTTTTAGCTTGGTAATTTTATATTTATACAATTAGGTCCTCATATTTTATTTTTATTTTTATTTTATGTTGTTTTTTTACTATTTTAATTTTTTATTTGTTGTTTTTATTATTTTTATTATGTTTTAATTGTTTTAATATTTCATAGTTTTAATCTCTTAGATTTAGTTTTAAGTTAGAATAACATTTGAATCGAGCTTAGCAATTAGGACAACACTTTAGTTTAATTAGGGAGCAATTCGAGTCGAGTTTTCGCATTATATGCCCGATTACTTGAATCGATTGTTCGATTCTAAAATTAATTAATAATTAATATTTTCTAAAAATTTTAGTGTAATAATTTAGGTAATAATTAGATCTTAATTAGCGCCTAACTTTAGAAATTATTAATTTAGGTCCCAAACTTTTAAATCTTTTAGAACTTAGTTCTTTAGACCATGATCCTTTTAGTCTCTCACCTTTGATTAAACTCTTAATATTGACATAATTAAATAGGCTAAACAGAGCCACCATTTTAACTTAGATATCAAATTAGTCTCTTAATTTAAGGGATAATTCGAAGTGGCTCTCGCTTAAAAGCTCGAGGGACCATTTCGGTTATTCGACTCATATAATCAATTAAAACCAAATAGTATTAATATTATAGCCTGCGATTTTAGATTTAAGCCCCTTAGGTTCTTTAATTTTCATAATTTGTCACCGTAAGTTAGAAAAAGCCTTAATTTATTTTTAGTATAAGTAGGACAAATAAAATTTTGCTTGATCACATTGTTTTTATAAATCTAAGGCATTGTTCACTCATTAAGGAATTAATAGTATATCTCCCGCAATCATGCTCAGGGGGTGACTACTGGTAATTCCCTAAATAAGTCAACATCTTTTTCAAAACCGCATCATGTTTTCTAAAAACGAGGCAATGTTCGATTATTAGACATAATAGTTGATCTCCCGTATTTACGCTTGGGGCGAATGTTATCGGTCTCAATAAATGAATACCCTTTTCAAACTCTCTATCCTTAATGATTTTTAAATTAAATAAAGATCGAACTCAAAATTTCCAATTTTAAATATATGGTAATCAACTAGGTACCAATTTTTGGGCGCTTGTGGGGGCGCTAATCCTTCTCCACGCGTAATCGACTCCCGAACCTGATTTCTGGATTTTCGTAGACCCAAAACTTGATATTTTAATAAAAATAAAATGTTTTATTAAAATCACCCAATTTTTATGGTGTCCCAGTCGCACCTTAAATGATTGGTGGCGACTCTTCACATTTCGAAACACTTTTCAAAGAGAAAACCCCCGAGTCGGTATCTGTCTTTTCCCCGCCCGGGCGAAAAACTGTGTCGACAACTTGACGACTCTACTAGGGACTTTTGTTTTTTTAAAACAAATTGAGAGTCGAGCCACTAGTTGGTTACCCTATATTTATGATTCTGGAAATTACGAGTTCGATCTTATTTTAATTTACAGTTCATTATGATTTTTCAAAAGAAAAAGAGATTTTCTCTCTAGTTAATGCTTACACTTCCATGAAATTATTTAGGATTGTTGCATATCATAGCTCTAAACCCACGCTCAAACCTGGTTTACCTAAGTAGGGAGAAACATTACACCTCACGAGGAGCGTTGGGTTTCCTTGTGTGGGTCTGATAAAGTATCTTTGGAAAGCATCCTAAGTTGCCTATCCGGATATCAGATCCGAGGTACGTTTTTAGTGGTGTGATCCCCTAAGCCGAACCCGATTTGTAAGTCTGTAATGGGTTAGAATCAGGGTTAACCTTAGTATGTTGTAAAAATTGCTCGAGAACCTTTGCTAGAACCCCAACCTCATATAGAGAATTTAGTTAGCCTACCCCGCTAGAGCCATATGGATAGCCTAAGAGAACTAGAACGCATGCGGTTAGAATTATTAATTTTCTTTGTATGCTTTATTTTTTAGTCTCAACTTTGAGTCGAATTTAATTATTTTTGCTAAGATTACATTTCTTGGACTAACCATTTCAACTAAATCGATTCTTTTTGTATGGTTTCTACTAACATTAATTTCTTTTTATCTGTTTTGTTGCATTTTTTCATGAACATGACATATCATTCAAAGGTATTGATCCTTAAATAGCTGATCATTTAGAAGGTTCTGGAAAAACAATGCCACAACAATGTCTTTCGCTGGGATTTGTACGATTTCATAGATGCTCCACATAGATCGAGTAGCGTTAAGAGGGAGTCTACCTACCAAAGAGATGAGCCAGGCATTTTCTTGCTAAGGTAACAAGTTGGACTCGAGACGATTCGTCATCGAAGCCAACAGTTGAAGATCACGAACCAGCTCAAAAGACTTTTGAAAATAGGAGACAAGGTAGAAGCTTTGAAGATGATGCAGTATCCAGATGCTCGCATGAGCTAGGTAACTTACAGATGGATAAGATCTTCACTTCCCCAGTGTACCGAGACATTGTCGATTTTTTGAGAATTGTTCTAGGAACAATTATTTTGGGATCAATTTCTTGTTGCATTTGCATCTTGCAATTTGTACTCTCATTTTTGCATATTTGCATTTGCATGTGCATCTTTGCATAAGTATATACACAATTTGCATTACGTGGTATATATATTGCATCTCAAAATGTGCACTAATCATGGATTCTGAGAGTAACTCGTGAAGATTTTTGTGATAAAAGTTTTGAGATAAGATGAAGTCACACCTTTCGTACCAAAAAAGAAATAAAAGCTATGGACATAATGTTAGCGCCATCTGAAGATCAAGACACCTCATTGAGAAGTGTAGGGAAATAAAGCGCAAGATCCAGAACCTGATGAATTTAGGGGTATAGATAATCGAAGAAGGATGGGGGCATTGCATCTACCACTTGTACTGAGAGCATTGCTTTGTTTGAAATTGTTTTTGTTCTGTCTTTCATATTTTCTTAATCTTTTAATGATTAAACTTATGCTACCTTATAAGGTTGAATAATTGAACGAGTTTTAATCTTTAGTTCTTTGAAAATCAAATGAATTACGGGTTCTCTTAATTCTTCAAGAATTATGGATTTTTGACATATGTCAAGATTAAACCTTTCTTATCCTATCTAAAACCCCAGAAATAAAATCTCTTGATTCTTTATCCAAAATAATTTATGGTCATTGCCAAGGAGCCAAATTTTGACATTCCCTCTCTTTGAGACTTTGAAAACATTGCTTTTATCTTTTTCAAGAAAAAAATCATACCCTTACCTTTCATTGAGCCAATAAAGTCACACCATCGTCGTCTTAGATGCAAAACCATATTTTTTCTACCAATAAAGCCTAAAGACATTGAATACAAGATGTTCACTTGGACTTAATCTTTCCTAAAAGATGGCGCATCTCGACTCAACTTCCTGAAGATGAGCCTAAACAATTCATACACGCTAGAAGCAAGAAGCAGGAAAAAAGGAAGAAATTAATTCAAAATAATTCCATCATGCATTAATTACATTGTTTTCAAGTGAATATATTAATCTTGAAAATCTATCCCCATGGGGATACCTTTTTTTGCAAGGATTTCTGTGTATGAAATGATGAACAACTTTCTTTCTTTATCCCTTCACAAAAAGAGAAAATATATATCCCTTGTGTCCCCTTTAAGCCTAAATTATGTTTTATTCTGACTCAACTCTAACCAAGGATCACCCTCACATTGGGGGGCAAGGTGATGGAAATCTGCTCGCATGAGTGAAGACCATCAATCCACATAAGACAATGAAAGCTAAACCAAATGCAAAGTGCGAAGATCAAATCGAGGCGAGGATAAAAACAAAGAAAAAAGAGCAAAGAAAAAAAGAGAAAAGAAAAAAGAAAAAAGTAAAGAAAAAGAGCAAAGAGCAAAGAAGAAAGAAAAAACAAAGTAAAAAAGCAAAAAAAAAAAAAATAAAGAAAAAGAGGACAAGAAGAACATGCAAAGAGTCTATCGACTCAAATGACGCATCGAGTTTCAAACCATGAGATTGATCAAGCACAATCATTTCTGAATCAGTTCACTAGAAGGTCATGGAGCATCCAAAGAAAATAAAGCACGCATACGAATAGATTCAAATCGAGCAAGACAAGATTGAAGGCATCAGAATGAATTGATCCTTGGTTCAATAACCCTTAAATACTTGTTTGGGCCTTTTATCACTTTATTTCATAACTGTTAACCATGTCATACATTGCGTGCTTTAAAAGTCTCTTCTAATCATACATGTATTTGTAAACAGAACAGACTCTCTTCAGATCCCATCCCCCTATCAGGATTAATCTTTTATTTACAAAAAGGTTTTCTAAAATCTTTAATGCATGATAGAGAAAAACTAACAAAGAGAGGTTCAAGACTAAACTCTGAATAACGTTTTGAAACCAAAGGAGGATTCGAGTTGAAAACCTGAAAAGATGGCTCAAATATAAAGGCTGTGCAACTGTTGCATAGAAGGCGATATCACAAATCCCTTGATAAAGCATCGCATAACCCGGATATGCCCCTGAAAGCTGGAAGTCAGAGAATACTTCTAGTAGACGAGCATAGAAGCCACTCCATCAGATCTGTGAACATCAAAGAAATAAGAACACCGTAAACCAAAACCAATAACTTGAGACATTTTTTCCTTATTTAACCATACCTCAAAGATAGTATTGATCTTGACACTTGTCAAATAGCTATAATTTATTGAAGGATTAAAAGTGTAATTAATTCTTTGATATTCAATGAACTCTTATTTTATGATTTGTGTCAATTGTGAAACATAGAAGGGGTCAATATTTTCTAAAAAATCTTTGATTAAACATTTTTTAAAACTTTTTAATTGATATTTTCAGAATTTTGAAAATGAAAGAAGAAGAAAAACATTTTTCAAACAGGACAATCTCTCTATAGTGAATCTTGGTAATTGACATACGGCTTTTAGACACAAAGCTCATGCTTAGAATCAATGCTGAAGTAAGAAACGATGAATGATGAGACATCTTTGGAGATTCAAATTCGAATGTTGGGGCATCTTTGGGGATTCAACATCTTGATATGAATGATCAGATCTTCTGAAGACATTTCCTCAACATGCAGGTGTGGACAATCTATAATCCTTTGAGATCGCCTCTCTAAAAAATAGACTTCGTCTCGCTTAAGACAGTTTTACTCGAAAGAATATATTTCTTAAAATAGATTTTATCTCGCTTGAGATGGATTCACTCGAAACAGAAGATTTATCTCGCTTGAGATAGTTTCGCTCGAAACAAAAGATTTTAAGAAACTAAGCCTAATTTTTAGGGTTTTCTTGATGAAGATTTTCAATGAGGTTTTGAAAGGAAGCTAAGGCTAATTTTATGGGTTCCTTGACTACTAAGAAACTAAGCCTGATTTTCAAGGGTTTCTTGATGAAGATTTTCAATGAATTTTTTAAAGGAAGCTAAGCCTAATTTTTAGGGGTTCCTTGACAACTAAGAAACTAAGCCTGATTTTCAGGGGTTTCTTGATGATGATTTTCAATGATTTTTTAAAAGGAATCTAAGCCTAATTTATATGGGTTCCTTGACAACTAAGAAACTAAACATGATTTTCAGGGGTTTCTTGATGATGATTTTCAATGAGTTTTTAAAAGGAAACTAAGCCTAATTTTAGGGGTTCCTTGACAACTAAGAAACTAAGCATGATTTTTATGGGTTTCTTGATGAAGATTTTCAATGAGTTTTTAAAAGGAAGTTAAGCCTAATTTTTAGGGGTTCATTGACAACTAAGAAAGTAAGCCTGATTTTCAGGGGTTTCTTGATGAAGATTTTCAATGAGTTTTTAAAAGGAAGTTAAGCCTAATTTTTAGGGGTTCATTGACAACTAAGAAACTAAGCATGATTTTCAGGGGTTTCTTGATGAAGATTTTCAATGAATTTTTTAAAGGAAGCTAAGCCTAATTTTTAGGGGTTCATTGACAACTAAGAAACTAAGCATGATTTTCAGGGGTTTCTTGATGAAGATTTTCAATGAGTTTTTAAAAGGAAGCTAAGCCTAATTTTAGGGGTTCCTTGAAAACTAAGAAACTAAGCTTGATTTTCAAGGGTTTCTTAATGAGTAAGTCATTCGGGCCATCAGTAAGTCTTTCGAGCATGATGCGTAAGTTCTTCGGGCCATTTATAAGTCTTTCGAGCAAGATGATAAGTCATTCGGACCATCCATAAGACCCTCAGGCAGGATGTTTTCAAATGAGTTTTTAGAAACTAAGCCTGATTTTTAAGGGTTTCTTGACGATTATTTCCAAAGAGTTAAAAAAAGAAAGAAAAAAGGAAGCTAAACCTAATTTTTAGGGTTTTCCTTGACAACTAAGAAACTAAGCTTGATTTTCAAGGGTTTCTTGATGAGTAAGTCGTTCGGGCCATCAATAAGTCTTTCGAGCGTGATGCGTAAGTCCTTCGGGCCATCCATAAGACCTTCGGGCAGGGTGTTTTCAATATTTCCTTTTGCGCGATGCACAACATTTCGAATCAAACGCCTCACTCGAGGGATGAACATTTCTAGTGGATAGATCATGAGATAGTTTTTCTAAGAACAAATTTTGTCTCACTGGAGACAAATTTCCTTAAAACAAAATTAATCTCACTTGAGATTATTTTCTCCTTAAAACAAATTTTGTCTCTCTTAAGACAGTTTATCTTAAAACAAGTTTTGTCTATCTTGAGACAGTTTCCCTTGAAACAAAATCTTTGAATCTGTTTCCCCTGAAACAAAATTTGTATCTCTTGAGACAGTTTCTCTTGAAACAAAATTTTGTCTCTCTTGAGACAGTTTCTCTTGAAACACAAAATCTTTGAATTTGTTTCCCTTGAAACAAAATTTGGTCTTCCTTGAGACAGTTTCTCTTGAAAGACAAATCTTTGAATTTGTTTCCTTTGAAAAAAAATTTGGTCTCCCTTGAGACAGTTTCTCTTGAAACAAAAAAACATTTGAAATTATTTCCCTTGAAACAAAATTTTGTCTCCCTTGAGACAGTTTCTCTTGAAACACAAAATCTTTTAATATGTTTCCATTGAAACAAAATTTATCTCACTTGAGATTGTTTTTCTCAAAACAAGTTTTGTCTCACTGGAGATAGTTTCTCTTGAAACAAGAAATTTTATCTCACTCGAGATGGTTTTTCTTAAAACCAACTTCGTCTCGCTTGAGACAGTTTTCCCTTGAAACAAGATATTTTATCTCACTTAAGAGAGCTTCTCTTAAAATAGGTTTCTTATTCGTTTTCATCTAGATGTTGAATATTTGACAGGAATTCAATATTTGACAGGAATTCAAAAGTTAACAGAGGTTTCATTTCACAATTCCATGTTGAAGAAGATTTCAGCAAAGAATCAATTCACGTATTCATTTTTGAAAAAAAATGGATCTCAACAAAGATTCGAGAACCTTCGGGTCAATACCTTCGGGTACTTCAAACACAATAATCACTAACACATGATAATCTTTTGCAGGTTTAAAACTTCAAAGAGAAGATAAACCTCAACATTTCCAGCGGAGAGTTCATAATGAGAATAATCCATCCAATGATTTTCTGAAAAAAAATCTTACATGTTTCAAAGATAAACCTTAACACTTCCGTTTAGTTCGAATAAAATTATCCCCTCCTGTTTCGTTTTTCTAAAACATATACAATGATTTTCTGAAAAAAAATCTTTCATGTTTCGAATAAAAAAAATAAAATAGTGTTTTTTCCTAATAATCAACCAACGATCCATCAATTTTTACAATAAATAAAACGAAAAATAAAGGGGGCTAGATCAGAATCTTACCTTGAGTTGTCGGAGGAGTCACAGGAGCTCGGAAAGCCGAACATTCTCGGCCGTTTTCACGGCGATGAAGGTTGTTTCATACTAAAGCAAGCCTTGATCCGCGACGAGGAGCTGATTCGAGCCTCCCTATGAATTTTGGTGGCCAACGGCCATCGGAGGCGGCAGCGGTACGGTGGCAAGTAGCGGCCGATGGCGACCGCGAGGCTGCTGAACTTGGCCGACCGAGAGGAGAGGGGAGAGCTCTCCATTTTTTTTGTGTTTCAAATGAAAAAAGGCAAGATATTGGTATATATAGGAAAACATAACAATCTAATTGCGTTTTAAATCCCTTAAACTTTGTCGTGTTTTTGCATTTTGGTTCTTGTAGGGACCAAAATTGATATTTTACCTTTTTTGTGCGTACTTTAATTTTTTTGGTAAATTTACTGTTTTAGTCCCCCAAACTTTGTCGTGTTCTTACATTTTGGTCACTGGATCTTTCGTTTCTAGTTTATTGCAATTTTATTACTCTGTTTTGTTTTATTTTAATTTAGTCACTGTTAGTTTCTGATTTAGCTACTGTTATTTTAATTTTTGCATTTTGGTCACTGTTTATTTCTGATTTAGTTACTAACTTTTATTTTCTTGCATTTTAGTCAATTTTTTTTATTTTATTTCGAATTAGCCCTTATATTTTGGTTTTTTAATCTAGCCCTTATTGCATGTTCAATTTGTTCTTTTTAGCTTGGTAATTTTATATTTATGCAATTAGGTCCTCTTATTTTATTTTTATTTTATGTTTTTTTACTGTTTTACTATTTTTATTTGTTGTTTTTATTATTGTAATTATGTTTTAATTGTTTTAATATTTCATAGTTTCAATCTTTTAGATTTAGTTTTAAATTAGAATAACATTCGAATCGAGCTTAGCAATTAGGACGACACTTTAGTTTAATTAGGGAGGAATTCGAGTCGAGTTTTCGCATTATACACCCGATTATTCGAATAGATTGTTCGATTCTAAAATTAATTAATAATGAATATTTTTTAAAAATTTTAGTGTAATAATTTAGGTAATAATTAGATCTTAATTAGCCCCTAACTTTAGAAATTATTAATTTAGGTCCCAAACTTTTAAATCTTTTAGAACTCAGTTCTTTAGACCTTGATCGTTTTAGTCCCTCGCCTTTGATTAAACTCTTAGTATTGACATAATTAAATAGTTTAAACATAGCCTCCATTTTAACTTAGATTTCAAATTAGTCTCTTAATTTAAGGGATAATTCGAAGTGGCTCTCGCTTAAAAGCTCGAGGGACCATTTCGGTTATTCGATTCATATAATCGATTAAAATCAAATAGAATTAATATTAGAGCCTACGTTTTTAGATTTAAGCCCATAGATTCTTTAATTTTTATAATTTGTCACCGTAAGTTAGAAAACATCCTTAATTTATTTTTAGTATAATTAGGAAAATAAAATTTTGCTTGATCACATTGTTTTTATAAATCTAAAGCACTGTTCACTCATTAAGGAATTAATAGTATATCTCCCGCAATCATGCTCAGGGGTTAACTATTGGTAATTCCCTAAATAAGTCGACATCCTTTTCAAAATTGCATCATGTTTTCTAAAATTGAGGCAATGTTCAATTATTAGACATAATAGTTGATCTCCTGCATTTACGCTCGGGGGCGAATGCTATCGGTCTCAATAAACGAATACCCTTTTGAAACTCTGCATCCTTAACGATTTTTAAATTAAATAAAGATCGAACTCAAAATTTCCGGTTTTAAATATAGGACAATCAACTAGATACCAAATTTTGAGCGCTTTTACTCCCCACGCGTTACTGACTCCCGAACCTAATTTCTGGATTTTAGTAGACCCCAAAACTCAGTATTTTGATAAAAATAAAAATATTTTATTAAAATCAGTTGGTTTTTATGGTGTCCCAATCGCACCTTAAATGATTGGTGGCGACTCCTCACATTTCGAAATACTTTTCAAAGAGAAAACCCTCGAGTCGGTATCGGTCTTTTCCCCGCCCGGGCGAAAAACGATGTCGACACATGTTCTTTTAGTTTTTACAAGTTTTTCTGATAAATTTTAAATATAATCTTAATCATATTTAAAGAAGTGAGAGTGCTCCTAATGGGTCTAGAATTCATAACTTAAAAAAAAATGAGAGAACAAAGATGATCAGCTTGATCAACCGATCAAATGCGATAAGAAAATCCGATAAGATAAGAAAAGTCAGCTTAATTATTACATTAACGTTAAAAATATTTGTTATAACATAAAGAATAATTAACACATATTTGATAAACAAATTTAAATCTATGCAATACACATTAGTTAATTTCTTTAGTACAAGTGTTAAATAAATAATATTTTTTTTTACAAATTCTAAATCTAATCATAATCCTACTTAGAGAGAAGGAGAAGTGGAGATTTTAGGAAAAGGAAGGAGAGTGCTCGTAGTGGGTCTAGAACCCATAACCTAAGAGAATATGAAGGAATAAAGATGACAAACTTGACCAACTGATCAAATATTTTATGAAATTTAAGTTTTGCCTTTAAAAGTTAATACACCAAACCTTGAGGAAACCTATAACGTTTTATTATGTTAATCTCAACTACATAAACATGGACATGATATTAATTATTAAACATGTCATAAATACGCCATTGTTCTTTAAGTATCTTTGAATTATTAAAAAAATTAAACATTTCTTTAATAAACGAGACTAAGTTCAAGAAAACATGTTTATAAATATAGAAAGAAAAAATCAAAGAATTATGAGATTTAATCTTAGGCATTAATGGTCTTAATGATTCAAAATAAGATATTGACATAAATTAACCAGCATCCATATAACATTGTTGGATATAGGTACTTGATTAATATATATTTATTTTATTAGATATCATGACTATTATGTTTTTAAAAGAAATTTTTAATTTGATACCATCCGGACCAATTTATCTTCAAATGTGACATTTCCTTCACTTATAGGCTTTAACTCCATGAATTGATATTTATCTTTAGTGATTTCTTAAGCATTCATGATCAAGTATCAAGATAATGATCACTTGAATGTGTTTGCATTGAAGCATTGCTCCTCCATCTACTAGTAAAAAAATCAAACTTTATATTTTTGTTACCTGAATTCTCTTGGGTTCATTTGGGTTGGTGCTAAGAGTCTTAATCCCTTTGGGTAGCTTTAACTCCATGAATTGATATTTATCTTTAGTGATTTCTTAAGCATTCATGATCAAGTATCAAGATAATGATCACTTGAATGTGTTTGCATTGAAGCATTGCTCCTCCATCTACTAGTAAAAAATCAAACTTTATTTTTTTGTTACCTGAATTCTCTTGGGTTCATTTGGGTTGGTGCTAAGAGTCTTAATCCCTTTGGGTATCCGTATTGAAAGTGCATTCCTGTCTTGGTGTCATTAATCCCTTAAGAACTCGTATACTCTTAAATTATTTGCCTCTAAATGTGACTACCCTAAAAGGACATACCTATAGGGGCCTTTAACTGGAATACCCTAATCTTGAATACAAAATACTTGAAAACTAAGGTGTTACATTCAGATCATTGGAGCAACCCAATAATTTTTTTTTAAATATTTTAAAACATTAAAAACATTTCATATAAGAGAAAATAGGCTTAAATATAAAACAAGCGCCTAAACTATAACGTTTTTCACAAATAGGTGCCTACAGTATTTTTTGAATGATCTCGATGCCTAACGTTACAAACGTTATCTCTTTAGGTGCCCGACCATAAACATTGTTAATTTTCTTCGTTAAGCCTCAGGTAATTTGGAAATTTTTATTTTTTTTTAAAAAAACTTAAAAATATATATATTTTAAAATAAATCTTAAAAACCTCCTCCAAACTTTGAAAACCCTAAATCTAGTCCTTATACCCATGCCCGCTGTCGCTGTTGTTGTCGATTGGACTTCCACCTTGCCGCGCCTCCACCGAAGAACTATTCCCCGACGAACAATTGCTATAACAACAGTCGAAGACCCTAAAATCTACTCTGACGAATGCGACAAAACGAAAACAATTGGAAGACCACAATGACTCCACAACAAGGACGACATCTTCCAACTACGAAGATGGCAAGAGAGGTGTCGGAGGCGGTGGTTGGAAATAGAGGTGGAGTTAGGGTTAGGGTTAGGATTTTGGGATTTTAAGGATTTTTTCTAATCTTAGAAAAATATGGTTTTTTTAAATATAATAATATTTTTAATTTAAAAAATTCAAAAATATCATAATGTGACATATGTCACTTAACGAAAAACTAACGACAATTACGATCCGGACACCTAAAGTTGTAATGTTTGTAATGTTAGGCACCGAGATCATTCAAAAAAATATTGTAGACACTTATTCCTGAAAAGCGCTATAGTTTGGACACTTATTTTATAATTAAGCCCATAAAATATAATCAAATAGTTATACTAAAATAGTAATAAAAGTAGTTATACAAAAATATGTGGATCTCCATCATAAGTATATATATATATATATCAAAATAGTTGAAAATCTCAAAATAATAAATGAGTTACAAACCTCAAAATGCAAATGAGACCCTATGAATACAATGCCCATTAACAAATAAGATATTGTACTCTAAATACGAGATGTTAGAAGTCCTTTGTTGATGATGCTCCTCAGACACGAACAAAAGTTTTAGTAATATGAAAACATAAATAATTCAAAGGTTGAGCTTTACAAGCTCAGTGATACACAATTAATCTACCATATTTCAAATAATTCACAAATATAAACATGTAAATCAAATGTATAGATAGAAGCATGACACGAATAAGGAACAAACAAATCATATGTCACCAAAATTTTATAAACAAATCACTTGCATATCAAACTAGTCAAACTTATCAAATTTATCAACTTGTATAATTGGTCAAACTTGCATATATTTGTTTGGTAAGAAGCATGAAATTTTAAGGGGGGGGAGATTTTGTCTTTTTACACACAAGCATCTCCCTTATTATGTTCTCACACTAACAATGTCCTAATTATAAAACCTTGGGGGAAAATACTTATAATATGGTGCTTCTTTGTTATCGATCCTGATTCTTTTAAGAGATTCCTTTGGAACCAAACAAATATATGTCATGTCGTGTTTCATTCTTACGAGTATATAGATGCATTTTAAGAGTCCTACTCAATTTTTCTATAAATAATTTACAGTGATTATAAGGTAATATTTTTTTAAAAAATTTCTTAGTTATTGATAATGTGCACACACTCGCAGACACATTTGTTAGAACCCAGGATCTCTAAAGATAACAACACTCCTTTTAACTATTGAGGCTACTTGATAAATTCGAATCTCAATCAAAATTTAAGATTAATTTTAACGTTAGAGTGTGGAATATATGAGATGCGAATGTTACGAGATGAGTTGATGCAAATATATATATAATCAAGTGAATTTAGTTTTTCAAAAAAAGTGAATTTAGAATTATATTTTATTAAGATTAACAACTTCAGTGTAACAATTAAATGAATTTATACTTTTAAAATCATTATTTTAATAATTTAATTATTGATATCCAGTTTATTGATTGATTAAACTAAATCGAAAATTGTAAAAGGTCATTATAAGATCAATTCTCCAAATTTAATTAACTTCATTCATAACGTAAATATTGATAATTAAGACATTATTCTAAATCAACATTATAAAAGTAGTAACGAAATCAATTGGAGAGTAAGAGAAGTCGGTTAAAGGAAGAAAGTAACATAAAATAATTAAAATTACAAAAATACAATAATAAAAGTAAAGTTTTTATCGTATTTATACCAATTAACGATATTGTAATGGAAAGAATATTTAGATACGTTAAATATATTTCCGAAAGAAAAGTTTCATAGAGGGCGTTTGGTCTAGTGGTATGATTCTCGCTTTGGCCTTTGGCATTTTTTATCAGGAAATTAAAAAATAGTAATTTAATAATACGACGCCGAACCACCAAGCAAGAGCTTCACATTCACATTACCTCTGCTGTCACCATAAAGTATCTGTATTTTATGTAATATTAAACCTCCTCGACTGGATTTCGAGATATACATGGGGTTTAAACCTCTCTATAACTCAAACTACCTATCTCTCACAACCATGGAAGATATTAAGCTCACCATCGGTGCTGATCTCAACCCTTATCTCCACAAATTTGGTTGACTTTACTAGGGCTTGGAGAAGAGAGTGAGATGAGCAAATGAAGAAGGAATGAGATAAACGAAAAGGAACAAGGGTGCTCAGCTTTTCACTTCATTTTCACATGATGACATAATTAATATCAAGGAAATTTAGCAATGGTCTAATTACTCATTTGATTTTTTCTCAATTTCTCTCGACACAAGATCTCTTTTATAACTATTTAGGTCTAATTCTCAACTAATTAGGTCCAAACTCAGCTCAATGATTCTAATCATAAATATGCATCTGTCCGTAAATCTTTCGGATCAATCCATAATTAATATTGATTCAGAAATTTGAGAAGTTACTATAAATTTGTTTTATTTTTTGATATAATGTCAAAATCAATTTAACATTTAATCGAATAATCATTGTGCTCTCTATTATTTTTCTCAAGTAATTTAACTCTTATGCATGCTGAAATCATTAACTAACTAATCGTTATAGATCAAAATTATATTTTCTTTTTTTTTTTGTTTTGTTTTGGACGAGTGTGCAATCTTGAATTATTATATTATTTTTAACTTATTTATTATTTTAAAAATTCATATTTAGTAAAAAGAATTGAATGTAAAAGAAAGGCTAAAAACAAAGATCAGCCTCTTGTCTGCAAATGAACCTGATTGTAAGTATCTCTATGAAGAATACTACATAGATCGGGGGGGATCGAATTGTAAATTGCTAGAGAGCTGTCTTCTTTATAAACGAATTTAGCCATGTTGTCTGTTGCTTGATTAGCTTCTCTTCCAATCAGATGATAAGTCGAGGGAAAATATATTGGGTCATAAATTGGTCTTTAGATAAGTCAAGGATTCATTTGAATTAAGATAAAAGCTGATAAGTGTGTGAGGAAACAAAATGATTATTAGAGGAAGTAAATAATTTATTTAAAACAATTATTTAAATTAGAATTCATTAATCACATAACTTTAGCGGTATAGGATTTTTTTTTTTGAAAGAGTGTACTTTGTATTAAGAGATGCAAAGTACACCACCTCAAGGTCCTCATTAAAAAACCTCCCTAATCTTAAGTGGAGGAAAAAGAGTGAGCCAAGAGGTGGAAGGGATCTAATACAAGGATAGCACTTATATCAAAAGTGCATACCCCAAACCACAAACAAACTCACATAAACACCCATACAATCCAATGAGCATAAAGAGACTAAGAACATAATGGACAACAACAACTGAATGTAAACGAACACAGCAACAATAGGGAGTGACCGAACAGCATCAAGAACCAGGTTCACCAAACCTGTTAAACACTACAGACCACTATGACTCCATCGGTCTTCAACCCAGCACACAAAATACAACCTAAACTTCCTTTAAGTGCTCCTTTGAGACTAGGCCTACCAACCTAGGCACTCCAGCGGTATAGGATTTTCACTCTAGTTTTCTCTTAAGCATTTTTTGCCTCTTTTTCTTTTCTTTAATTAATTGATTGTGGTATTAGTTTTGGTAATGGTTATTAATTGTTAGTATTTTTTCATTTAATTTTTATATTACATTTTTATTTTTATTTTTTTAATATTTTTTCTTTCATAACACATTTTTCTATGTCTTTATGGTATGTTTTCTCTATCTTTTGGTACATTTTTTTTCTTCTCTTTCGGTCGTTTGATAGTTCTTCTTGTTTAATTTTCTTAGGGTTAGATTTGATGTCATCTCGAATGATCAAGATGATGCTTATTTATTATCTTGTTGATCTTCTCTGTTTTGGACCATCGAATTGGATTCTGATACACAATTTACGTTTGGAGATAATTTTCTCAAGTTAATTTTCAGTGATGTTTCAATAGTTTAATTTATTGTTGTGTTCGTTTTTCAATACAATCAGTTATGTTCGTATTTACATTTTATTTGAATTTTTACATGGATTTTTAATCGTTTCCTTGTATGATCTCAAGTGTCTAGTTTCTTGTGTCTATGATTATAAAAAATGCACTAATTATGTATTTACTTTATGATTATGATTGTAAACTTTTATTATAATTTTGATTTTTCCCTAAAGGAAACATATTTCCCTAAAGTTTCCTCTCTCATGAACTTCAAAAGAAGAGTAATAAAAACATTCAACGAATCTTTTGAAGTGGTAATTTGAAAGATCTATTCACATGTGTATTGTTTTCTTGAACATTTGAAGATTTTATTCAACATTAAATTGTAATACTTAAAGATCTTATGTGATATTGTTACGAGAGGAGTAAATACGCATTGTACGATCTTTTTCCCTTAACCAAGGTTTTGTCCCATTAGGTTTTTCGGGTAAGGTTTTTAATGAGGCAACATGTTAAGTGTATTAAGGATATGTGTACTATTTTTCCTTCATTAAGGTTTTTTTCCCACAATTTTTTTTATCCTAGTAAGGTTTCTAATGAGACACATTATCTTCATAGACATCCAAGGAGGAGTGTTATGATTATTTATTTATGTGGATTCATATCCCTATCTATAATATAAGGTTTTGATATATTTTATTATCAAGACTTTAATATCCATTAGATTTAAAGTTCTATATGATATCTAATCCTTATGCTTATAAATATGAAGTTTAGAGAAAGTATTATACACAATTCATAATGAGATTATAATATAGTTCTCTCTCCTTATTTTTATATATGTTTTTATTGTTCTTCTTATTGCTTCTTTCTTTCTTATTTCACATCACAAATATATTTTTTTAAAATCAGATTATTTTCAAAAATATTTTATATTTTATATTTTAATATTTTATATATTTTTTTGTTTTTAGTTACTAACGTTGCTACACCACTTTAATCTTGATGGGTGATAATAGGGGTGCTTAATGAGTTAAGGATTTCATGAATTTTTTAATTTGACTCGGTTAAAATTCGATTAATGCTCAACTTGAGTTGACTTGACTCAAACTCAAGCTTGACTTAAGATCTTAAAGAGTTAAGTCGAGCAAAGTCCAACTTGACTCAATAAATTCTTAAACAATTCGTTAAGTTTTTATATAATTTTTTAGAAGTTACCTTAAAATTATTCCATTAAAAAAGTTTAATTAATAACTACTAACTTGCTAATAGATAATAAAAAAGATGTAAATTACTAATTAATAATTACTACTATTTTTTTACAAGCAACAAGAAAGATACTAAATTATTAATTTCCTAGATTTTACATATAGTCAAAAAAACAAGGTAAAATTTCTAATGAGCTTAATGAGTAACAACCGAGTTGAGCAATAAGTTTTTTTAAAGAGAACGAGTCGAGCAAAATTTTTGTAACCCCCAGACCGATGCGGGTAACCCGATCCGATCTGGGTTGTCACATTAAGGCCACCAAAGCGACCCACCGTAAAAATAGCGGAAAATTTAAATTTTTTTATCAGAACATGCAAACTTATAAAATCATTTATCAGTATGCAGAAATAAAATAGATTTTTAGGCTCGTATATAAAACAAAATACAATTACATGCCCCATAATCACATGTATCATACTCTGCAAACAACACCGGAAGAACTCCCTTACTGAAGTCGATAGCCGCACTGGTACAATTCTTTTAACCTGAAATGTTGAGTAATAAAGTGAGCTTCGAAAAGCTCAGTAATACAGAACTACCAGATGATGTTGAATAACGTGCATATACAGATAAACATATATTTCCTTATTGGTTCAGATATTTACAGATTTTTAGGCTGAGCTGAGATCCCATTGATATCTCAGGTAGTAACAGATATTATTCAATCCAGATGGAAAATATTTTGGATGTTTAGGTTCAGGAGATCAGAATAGGTTATCTAATGTGTTCCCGTAAAACCAGTAAAAAGATACAGATCTTTTAAAACATATATATATATACCCCCATCCATCACGAACAAAATGTGTAGGTTCCCTAGAACCATACAACCCCGTCATGTCCAGTAAGGCCCTGAGCACAAAGCCGAGGAACCTGCAAGTATTCTTCCTCCAATAATACCCCCAATAAAACATGTTTCATCCGTAAACGGATATATCAAAAATCAAAACATAATTCAGGTCAAGTATCATATCAGATTCCAGGTCATGTATCAGATCAGAATCCAGGTCATATATCAGATCAGAATCCATGTCAGTATCAGATCAGAATTCAGGTTAGGTATCATAACAAAATTCAAATTGGAAATCAGATAAAATATTCATATGATTAGGGAACACACCAGAGTTTACGGATATTATTCAGAGGTACTGGATAATCTTATCAGGAAGAGAAACATGAATCTTCAATATGTCGATAGAATGTTGGAATTTAGAATTACTATTGGAAGAGATCAATAACTGATGGAATCATCTGTTATTCAGAAAAAGACTTGAGTTGATAAGGATGAAATGAAAGTTTAGTACATTTATAGTCTGTGTCGATCTATCAGATTATCGAAATAACTTAAGCTGAACAACTCTCAGAACTAATTCATGTTGACCAATCCATTCATTGTCCTTACATGTATTCACTCTTTAATACCTACAATTATTGTCCATAAATCATCCTTTGAGTCATCGCTGAATGGATCTTCCAATGGTCATTATTTTATTTCCATGCTTCAAAGATATCAGAAAATACTGACGTACTTGATTTTTGGTTCATAACCCATAGTAATGGTACACTATGTAAACTCATCAGAGTTTTCATACTTATCCAAATCACTTACTTAATCCATAGTCATTGAGGTTACTTAGTTCATTTAGAAGTCAAGTCTATTCTAGTTACTTCGGGTTTTCCAGAGTAATTCAGACGTTTCTGAATTTCATATATATATATAATACTTCCGTTCAATTCAATTTGGTGTTCATAGTTGATTTGTCTAATGAATATCCACTTCTTAATACCGAATGCGATCTAGAGTTGAGTACTTCCAGAATTATCATCGATCCAAACTTTAGGAGACGAACAACCATTCAAGTGGTACTTATACCATTTAGGTACTAATATAGCACTAGCTTTGGTTGACCCACTCAAGTTGTGTTCCATAACTTTTAAGAGCAGTACCACATCTATGCTTATTTGGATTCCTTAATTAATCCAAGACATTTACTTAATATAGGCCATAAGGGTATTTGGGTCATTTTGGCATTTAGTTTTATTCCATTCATTATAGAGCTCGAAGATATCCATTCATTCATGAGCTTGGTGATATTCTTGGGTCATTTCCATTACAAGGGTATTTTAGTCATTTTATATATCTGGTGTATTTCAATCTTTTCCTTCCATATGACCTTATTATTTAATTCAAACTTATCATCTTTTCCAGACCTTTCGAACAATTCTAACAAAAGAGCACCCTCGATAATTTATTCTTAACTCGGAGATTTTCAGGTCAATTGTCTTCTCAGAAGTTACCAACAGGTTATCAAAAATTTCTGTACAAAGACGGATCTTAACAATTAAATCAATAATTTATCGAGTTAAGTACGAATCCTCAAAGTACTTTCTCATTCAAGGTCAACTCGGACTATTTTTACCTTTCAAGGGCATTTTCATAATTTCTTAACCAAATAGTTTCGGTATTAACTCTTAACGAAAATAACTATAATTTAGAGATACTATGGTTAATTTCTTTCCATAACAAATCTTGAAATGATTCCTTAACAAACTTCTATTATCATGCATAAACCCTATTGGGTTTAAAAACCGGTTATCCAAATTTTCCAATTAAAACTAACATTTCTTATGCACATCAGTAGTTTTATCATACCATTATGTCTTTCATATTTATTAATCAACTTCCGGGGACAATTCTTGTCATTTTCCAACATAAGGGAAATTTTTTAATTTTACCTAATCGAAGTATTTTTATACCTTATCAAATGAGATAGATTATAAATTGCATATCCAATATTGATTCCTATATCACTTAATCTCATAACTTGTAATTGAATTCAAACTGTCCTTCAATTTCTTATATTAGTCGTTTGATCCATATTCAGTTACAAATTTTTTTTTACTGTATTCAAATTAAGAGTAGAACTTCATTAATTACACATATGAGACCAAACATTTCCATTCACGCATTTACCAATACCAACATGTTCTATAAAGGATAAAGAGGTAGTAATGTATTACCTCGATTTTCATGCCATACTAATAAACCATATAAATTCCATTCGAACGCCTTTGATCTTTAATTCAACTTCCAATATTTCCTCGGATACATATCAAAAGAAATTACATAAAAACGGAGTTTAATTGCGATAAACAGATCGAATCAGGTGATTAATCAGTGAAAACCAACTTATCGGGTTCGAATTTGGCGAAACGGACATCGTATTCGAATTCAGGACGTCGAAAAGCCTAAAATATGACTTTTCAAAAATTTTGACTTTTCGGTCAAAATCAAAGTCAATGGGTTTGACTGGAAATTTCGAGGCCTTTCCGAATTTCGAAAAATTGACTGCGGAATAGGATTCAGAACGTCGAAAATCATCATGATAGGTATACCTGGTCGAAGTCAAAGGTCGTTAAATGCCCGGTCAACGCCGGTTAAAGTTCTGGTCAACAGTGGTCAACGCCGGTCAACGGTCAACAGTCGACCATTTTACACAAATATCACCCTAACAGAAATTAATTACAAAATTAGCCACATTCTGTAAATATTTACAAAACTAACACCCGAATTTTACACAAATAGCACTCAAACAGAAATTAATTATAACCAGACGATGCCCACTCTCGGGGGTGGCGCGTGCGGCGTGTGAACAGTAACATGGTGTCGGAAAATTCCCAAAAAAATCCTAAAAATTATTTTAATGCATTTTGAGACACTTACCAAGCTCGCTTCACAATTTTGAACGGCGGAGAGCTCGATTCCTAAACGTCAGAAAATTTGATAGTCTCACCCCTCCACGCGCCGTCGACGACGAAGAAACGGAGGACACTGGTGGATGCGGAACGATGCAAGGAACATGATGGTGAGGGAGGTGTCGAAAACGAATGACCGGATCGTCGTGAATTGACGAAAAACCAACTGAAATCGAGTTATTATCGACGATACTTCCGACTGAAATTAACGACGAACAGCGACGATTCACGACGAAAGGTTTGAGGGGTTTTGTTCTTCGGTCGAAAACAAACACGATGGTAGTTTCGATTTGTTGATCAGAGGTCGGACGACGAGTAGATCGGAGTTGGAAGTGGGTTGACGAGGGGAGGAAAATGGAGCATTTTTTTTCCTGCAGAATACACGGGAAATGGGTGTTATAATTCATCCCAAAAGAAAAATGGTCAAATCATGAGTTTAGCCACTGAATTTCCTACACTTCTTAAAACGGTCTATCAACTTTAAAATTTTACAATTTAATCCACCGTTTCTTTCAAAATACCAATTAAATCCAATACTTTATAATTTCTAAAATTTAGCCCCTAAATTGGGATGTTACAATTTTATTGAGTTTAACGAGCAACGAGTTGAGTCGAGTAACAATTTATTTAAAGAGCACAAGTCGAGCAACAATTTTTTTTAAAGAGCACGAGTTGAACACTTCTTAACTCGCGATCTACTCGTTCAATACACACATCTAAATGAAAAAACCGGATGGGATAGAAGTGGTAACAATAAACAACATTAGATATTCGATAAATATAAAAACAATATTTTAAAATAAACAATAAACATGTTCTTGAAGAGTTATTTCATTATAAATTTCCTTTTATCACACAAGTATTATAGAAATTGGTGGAGGCAGTCGTCCCCCCTGAATTTTAAATTAATATATATTTTAGTTTTTCTCTTAGTATTTTCAATTGATAATTTGTTTTCGTCCCTAAGTTCGCTTGTTGAAATTTTGAAGTTCACTCATTTAATAAAAGTCTTGTGTCCGCCCCTGCTCTCAAGTTTATATATAATTCATTTAATTACATAAATTAAATGGGTGATTCAATTCAAAGAAGGATCAAACTTTGAATTGTTTGTTATTTATCCCAGTAGAGATGCCCCAAGTGATGAACCCTTTAATACAAAGTGAAACCAAAAACTCTATAAGGGCCATGGGATACATTAGTTGCATGCAAGCAAACAACCAAACCCTCACAAAATACTACATCCAATCCAATTAGAGATAAAAGTAAATCTCCTACTGAGATTTATAATCAGATTTTACAATTATACTCTTTAATTTTGCTATCTTATTTTAAGAAACTTAGACAATTTACTTGTGTTATTCACCAATTCCATCCCTTTTTATCAAACCAAACCTTGGATCCTTCTAATTAATTTGTTAATGTGACATTAGAAACTTCATCTCCAGCCATAGCAGCAGTGTTAGAAGAACACCATGGATCATCAGTGATAAACTGCATCCAAGACTCATCTTTATCTTCCTCTTCGACGAACGAAGATGACGAGGCTAAGGGAATGTCTGGCGACATTGTTTCGGAATCATTGATAACAGCTTGAGAGCACTCTGTCATTAACAAGCTACTACACCGCACTTGATCTTCTATCTCCGAGCAGATCCCGTTTTTCTTGAAAACACGACACAAAGCGTAGGAATCCTGCAAGTATAACATCTAAAAATATAAGATGATGAACTCATTGATCGACCTTAATATTATTCTGAATATATATTATTTTGTAATCATCATAAACTAATCAAATATATATATATATATATATATATATATATGATCGTAATTTATTTAGTTCATACAATCATCTTTAAAAGATAGTATTTATGAAAATTCATGGGCTTCTAGGGATGTTTTAGAATAATGTAGGTGCAGTTGCCGACACCATTGGGGTGTTAAAGTACATTTGTGGACAGGCTTGAATGTGTGTTCTATAATCATACTTTAGAACCACAAAAAGTTTTAAAAGACAAATGCTAAAATAATAGGGTAAAATATACAAATGGTCCCTTAACTATAAGGCATTGCTTTATAGAGTCCTTCGACAAATAAAAGTAATAAAATGATCCCCTGATATAGAATGTTGCTTTGTTAGTCTCCATACAATTAAAAGTTACAAAATGATCACTCGACTATTCATATGTTTCAAACTCATCATTTTCCATTAAAAATTGATGGGTGACTGACTTCGATGTTAACTTATTGATTTGGATGTGCTAAAATTTGATCTCAGAATCTCACGACTATAAAATTCAAATGATTCTGGAATCATATTTTATCATATCTTGGTCAACAAGTTAACATCCAACTCGAACGACTGTCAAATTTTTAATAGAAAAGGACGAGTTTGGAATATATAAATAGTCGAGTGACCATTTTATAATTTTAAATAATTGAGAGACTGAACAAAGTAGTGCACTATAATTAGAGGATGATTTTATAACTTTTAATAATCGAGATACTCATCAAAATAGTGTCATATAGTCGGGTGACTATTTGTTTATGTTATCCAAAATAATAATACTATCTTGTTAGGTCTGACACACACAGGATAATACTTTTGTCTTATTACGAGTGAAGCCAAAACTTTTGCCCACTTTGAGAGATGTAATAAGCGACCCTAGCAAGCAACGAATGTCATCGACTTAATTTTATAACATAAAGATTCATAAAGCAAAAAGTGTGCTAATGCTCAAACTTCCCATGCAAGTCATGCATGCAAAACAAATTTCTCATTGCTCGATCTACGAATGATTGCATCTCAAATCATGTGCTACGCCTTTCTTTACTTTTTCTTTTCATAGGGAAAATTATAATAAAATTTGATGTCTTTTTTTATATTTATATATTAAATATGAGTGTTAAACGTAAATATTTAAAATAATAAAGAGTCTTGGATAAAACAGGGTAAAGTACACAAATGACCCTTCAATTATAAGGTGTTGTCTTGTTGAATACTGACTATTAAAAGTTACAAAATGATATTGATTATTCATCTATTCCAAACTCTTCATTTTCTGTTAAAAGATTGACGGTCTTTTAAACTGGACGTTAAATTATTAACTGAGATATGATAAAATTATATTTTAATGATGTCTACTGACATCGTCGTTACTTTTAAGCACTGACTCGACGACATAATGTTTCAACCACTGACTCAAGACATAATGTAAACGGAGACTCAATCCACAAAATATACTTCAAACGACTCTGGGATCAGATTTTATCATATCACAATTAACATGTTAAAGTTTAGCTCAAAAGACCGTCAAAATTTTAATGAAAAAAGGACTAGTTTGGACCATATAAATAGTCAGGTGGTCATTTTGTAACTTTTAATAGTCAGAGGATTCAACAAAGCAACGTCCTATAGCCGGGAGATCATTTTGTAACTTTTAATAGTCAAGGGGACCATTTGTGTACTTTACCCAATAAAATAAGTAAAACTAAAAAAGAGCAATGAAAGAATGGAGAACTCCTAGAGATGAATTAATTTCGATATGTGCATATTGAAACATATTAGCCTTTAAAAAATGGTCAAATAAGAAGGTGGTTGTTATAAAGAAGCTTAGATATTATTATCATTAGTAGTAGTAGCTCTATAAGTAATTTGTGAACGATTTGAAATGATATAACTTTGGTTTTAACATTGATCATGCACAAACTACCTGAATTGAACAGTGGTCCTCGCTCTCCTTGTCGTCTAGACGGTATTCATGCATGACCCAATCCGTCCTAATTCCTTGAGGGGCACGGCCTCTGTAGTAAACCAGCGTCTTCTTCATTCCGATGGCTCGATTTTGGCAAGCAACTCTCCTGTCCTTGCCAGTTGATTTCCAATATCCCGCCCTTGTCGCCCTGTTCGTCCGGAATCCATTTGGGTATTTTCGGTCCCGGGGTCCGAAGAAGTACCACTCCGAATCTCTGCTCGGCAATATCGATTTTTCTGTCACATGATCAATCAAAATACAGTTTCAGCATAATTGGACTAGGGGAATCAATAAACACAGCTGCAAAGAGGTGAAGATTAAGTGATCACACCTGCTAACTCCCATGGTTCGCATTTGTAGAGATCGACTTCGGGGATGATGTCGAGCTCAATTTCTTGGCCATTGATTTTCCTTTTGAGATAGTAATTCACCAGCTCCTCATCTGTGGGGTGAAACCTAAAACCAGGAGGTAATCCCACGGGTGCCATTTTTGCTTTACACTCTTCAAACCACTGTCCACTACTCTTCCCTGCAAATCCTTTTCATTATAACATTACCTTGCTATATACTTAAAAGAATTCTACTTCACAACTCTCTTTTTGTTTTCTTTAATAGATTCCTGAACAAACGTTTCTTGTAAGGTGTTCCAAATATCTTTATTATATTCTTCCGATTCTAGTAATCATTACGCAGATAATACTCTAATAAGGGCTTGGTTTAAAAGGGGTAGTTTTCTTGGACAATAATCTAATTTAAGGTTAAAAAATGACAAAAAATGAGGACAACCGAAAATGTAATAAAAAACATAAAATTTTAAGGGCGCAACCTAAAATATTAAAATTTTCTAACATTTTCGATTGCCAACCGAAAATGATATGAAGAAGATAACATTTTTAGTTCAACCGAAAATATTAGTATAAAGTTGACATTTTAGATTATGTCCAACCTAAAATATTATATATATATTTTATCACATTTTCAATTTCGTCTATTTCCAAAATTTTTAGCCTATTATTAAGCTTCCTTTCCTTATAATTCTCCGTTAAAACATTTGCTTTTACCATGCACAAGATTTTCCATTTGAGCTTGAAAGGGTTGAATCCCATTAGGGAGATGGGAAGTTCCAAACGTTTTCAGCTTAGGCATTTCAGTTTATTGAGCTTATGTCCTTGATTTTGAAATTAGTTAAATTGGTCCCTCCCAAAAGGGGAGGAACAATTTAATCTCTATTGATTTTGAAAGTGAACAACTAAGGACAGTTAATCATGGTGTAAACGGTTTCAGTTAATTTACACAATTTTAATTGACATAATAATAAATTTAGCCATCATTGTTTACACATTATATCATGTGAATTTGATTGTTAGAAATTTATAAGCGGAAAATAGAAACAAAACAAGATAAATATAAAATAAGACACGTGTAAGATATGAGATTTAACGTGGTTTGATTATACCTACCTCAACGAATGAGAAAACACAAATCTTACTATAAACTTACATATAAAAAAGAGTACAATATACATAGAATTGTGTATATCACATAACTCATTATACATATCTTAAATATGGTGTATCACAAAACTACCAACATCTCTACAAAATTCATTTATGTAATAAAAATCATAAAATTCGCTCAGGTCGTGAAAATGATTATATATCTCTAAAATAATCCTCTCTCATAATTTTTAAAATTAAAACCCACTTTATATTTTATAGAAAAATAAACTTGATCACTAAGAATCCTTATCTCATAAGAATTTTTATCTAAATACACTTAATTAACAAATAATTTTTAACCATTATAATTACAATAAAATCCAACATAATCAATTGGAATTTGAATCAATATGTAACAATCTTCCTCTTGACAGAAATTCAATCAGAAAATTGATCTTCAAGTCTTTAACAATTTATATTCTTATGTAAGTTAAATATTTGTTGAAGCATTGTCTTCAAATCTTCAATAACTTCAATTCTTACGTAACATTTGTTGCAGCACCATTGGATAAATTGAAAACAATGAACTAAAAATTCATTGCAACAAAATTTTTCTTGTATGTCTTTAATATCACTGACAAATTCTATTGCAAATTTTTTTTTTCAAAATTCACTATAAAACATGGAAATCACAAAGAGTATAAATATATGAAAGTCCTTGTATCCTATAACCTGATATATATATATATATATATATATATATATATGTATATAGCAATATATGATGTATCACAAAATACTCTCAATATTTTATCTATGTATGTTGGAAATATAATGGTAGTACTACAAAAGAAATTATTAGCATTGATTGTAAAATAAGATAATACAAATATAATAAAATATGACCATGTCGTGAAATAACAACTACCTTAGAAACAAAATCATCTTGATTGTTGTAATCTTCGAAATGGACGTTGCCTATTGAGGTTAACACAATCCTTCATAATTTTGTACACCAACATAATCTGAAGTGAAAATACCACTGCTCTTCTTGAAAACTTAAGGGAAAAAATGAAAATGAAAAAGAACTCTATGAGAGAATTGTAATTAAGAGAGAATTATGATTTAGATGAATTGAAATGAAAAAGATATTTTCTATTTATAGTTTGATAGAATGAGATAAAAACATCTCATTAAATGCAGTTAATGAGTTGTCTCGAATCAGTTATAAATCATATGTCTATAACGATAAAATCACTATAAATTACAATGACAACAATGGCTAAAAATCAATATTTAAAATGTTCCCCTAATTTCGGTAACAGGCATGGAAATATTTACACCAAAAATAGCCTATAAATATCATAGATGTTCAGCATTTTGAGTTTGTAAGGCTATATAAGCCAATTCTTTGTCTTTAGTAAAGGGTGAATGTTTTTCATTCCATTTCAACTTGAATTTATTTTTTGCATTTGGTATCAACTAGGTTGCCGAGAAAATAAGTAGATATGAATAAATAAAGGAGTGAAGGTAGTCTCACAAACATTCTTTGTTTTGATGCTCTTCACTACGACTGTTGGAGTGAGCTGATAGAGAATCTGTTGAGATCCAAATGGCTATGGAGCCTAGTTTAGTTTGATTTTAAGGAGCCTAGAACATCGACTGTGTAACCCCCTCAGACCGATGCAGATAACCCGATCCGATCTGGAGTGTCACATTAGGGCCACCGGAGTGACCCACCGTAAAAATAGCGGAAAATTTAAAACTTTTCTTAAAACCTGTAAAATCATAAAATGATTTATTATTATTCAGAAATAAAACAGGTTTTTCAAACTCAGATATAAAACAAAATATAATCTACATGCCCCCTAATCACATGTACCATCCTCTGAAAACAACGCCGGAAGAACTCCCTTATTGATGTCAACAGCTGTACTGATACAATTCTCTTAACCTGCCATGGTGAGTAATAGTATGAGCTTCGAAAAGCTCAGTAATACAAAACTACCAGATGATGGTACATGACATGCAGATAAATGGAAAGCCATATAATTTCCTTATTGAATCAGACATATACAAATTTTCGGGATAATCTGAGGTTCCACTGGTAGTTCATCAAATAGAATCCATGAATATCTCAGTTCACAGGAAACATTCATAGTGTCACGTTTTTAGGAGATCGACTAGGATGTCTAGTGTGTTCTAACAGTACAATAAAATCATAATAGGTACACTAATCAAATGATAGTTCAGTAAATCTCATAAACCATACTGTAGTAGAGCTTTTTAAACTTGTATTTTAAAACCATCGTATAAAGAGTTAACATATGAGAATATCTTAGGGCCTGAGAGCCTATCCAAGAAAGTTCGGGGCCATGGGGCTTACCTAAGAACACATCTTAGGGCCCACCCGAGAATTATCTCAGGGCCGCAGAGCCTACCTAAAGTCACATTAGGTCCATAAAAATTTTCCAGTTTGATCAGAGTTGTACTTTACAAATCTGTATCTCCAAGATACAATTTATACATTGATACAATTCTATAAACCATCACCGTTAAGTTGGTGCATCCATAAATCAGTAACCATAGATTTCAGTGTACCACATGTTAAAACAATAAAACTATTTATTAATAAATATGGAACACACTAGAGAATCCAAATACTTTTCAGAGGCATTTTGTAGTTATCAGCATGGATAACATGAACTTGTGCAATTTGATCGAATTACAGTAGCAAGAACTTATTGAAGAGAATCGATTTCTAACCGATCTAATTAGACATTTCAGATTGATACTTTAAAATTCCACTATGTTTTCATGTGCATCAGGAAAACGTTCAAGAACCTTTATACATAATAATTCTATATTCAGATTTACTGAGTGTGATTCCATTACCCAAACAATCAGGGGTATTCAGGAATATACTTTGCATTCATAAGATTTCAGTCCAATTGAACCAAATGGGGTATTCAGAATCTTTTCCTTCAATGTTACTTGCGTGTTTAGACCTGACCGAAGTGCTTTGAGATGAAGATATAGGAACAAAGATTCAAGATATTTACAATTTATGTTGATCGATCAGATTATCAAATAACTTTAGTTATATAACTCCCAGACTAATGCATATCGACAAGTCCATTCAATGCCCTTCCAGTGTATTCACTCTTTAACACTAACAATTCTTGTCCATTGATCACCTTTAGAATCATCACCGAATATATCTTAAGGAGACGAACATATATTCTAAATGTCTTTATTTCATTTCCATATTTCAACTATATCAGGAAATACAGACGTACTTGATTCATGGTTCATGACCCATAAGGACAATTCATCATGTAAATTCAACAGTGTTTCCCAGACTCATCAATCACCTATTTAATCCTCAGCCTTTGAGGTTACTTAGTTCGTTTAGTAATCAAGTCTATCCCGGTTACTTCAGAATTTTCCAGATTTATTTAGACGTTTCTGAATTTCATATACATATTGTATTTCCTTTGAGTTCAATTTAGTCATATACTAAAGTCATTCTGGTATTCATGGTTGATATGTCTCACGAATATCCACTTCTTAGTACCTAATGTGTTCTAGAGTTGATCTGAGCCAAGTACTTCTAGAATTATCATCTATCCAAACTTGAGAAGACGAACACACATTCAAGTGATATCTATGTCATTTAGGTATAGATATAGCATTAGGGTTGATCTACTCACTTTAGTTGTGTTCCATAACTTTTAGGGGTAGTACAACACCTATGTTTATTTGGATTTCTTATTTAATCCAAAACATTTACTAGTCTAGTTCGTAAGGGTATTTTGGTCATTTTGGTGCTCAACGTTTTTCTATTCATTTCAAAGCTTGAGTATATCCATTCATTCCTGGGCTTGGTGATATTATTGAGTCATTTCCATTCCAGGGGTATTTTGGTCATTTTACAGATCCAATGTATTTCAATCTTTTTCATCCGTCCGATCTTATTATTTAATTTAATCTTATCACTTACTTCAGTCATTTCAAACAATTCTGACCAAAAAGCACCATCGATAAATCATTCTTCAGTTATTTACTCATAACTCAGAGATTTTCGGGTCGATAGTTTTCTCAAAATTTTCAAATAGAATATCAGAAATTTCTTGGACAAAGACATTATCTTAACAATTAAATCCGTAATTTATCGGGTTAAAAACGAAATCTCAGGGTACTTTCTCATTCAGGGTCAACTCGGACAATTTTTACTTCTCAATGGCATTTTCATAATTTCTTAACCAAATAATTTCGGTATTATCTCTTAACGAAAATAATTATAATATAGAGATCCTATAGTTAATTGCTTTCCCGAACATTCTCTGATCTTGAAATGATTCCTTAACAGACTTTTAGAATCTTGCTCAAACCCTCTTGGGGTTAAAAACGTTTATTCAAATGTTCTAAGCAAAACTATAATTTCTTATGCACATCAGTAGTTTCATCATATCAATATGTCTTTAAAAACCCCTTATCCAACTTCCATGGTCAAATCTTGTCTTTTTACAACATAAGGCTATTTTCATAATTTTACCCTTCCGGAGTATTCTCATAATTTCTCATCCAAATACCTTTAACATTTAACCTTTGATGAAATAATTTATAAGTTACAGATCCAGGTTGACATCTTTATTACTAAACACAGAACTTGTAATTTAATTCTAAAAATCCCTCTTTTTCTTATAAAATTCATCTGAACCATAATCAGTTACCAAATTTCTACTGTATTCGGATCGAGTGTAGAAATTAATTAACTACACAAATGAGACCAACATTATCTTATTCATGCATTTACCAATATTCACATGTTCCATAAAGCACAAAGAGGTAGTAAAATATTACCTCGATTTCTGTGCCATACTGATCGACCATTTAAATTCCATTCGAACGTCCTCGATCCTTAATTCAACTTCCAATAATTCCTCAAATACATAACAATATAAATTTCATAAAAAACGAGACTTAATTTCTGAAAAACGGATCGAATCAATGATAAATCGGTGAAAACTAGCTTACCGGTTTCGAATTTGACGAAACGGACTTCGGATTCAGGATGTCGAAAAACATAAAATATGACTTTTTGAAAATTTTGACTTTTTCGATCAAAGTTAACGGTCAACGGCGGTCAACGGTCAACGATTTTACACAAATATCACCCTAACAGAAATTAATTAAAAATTAGGCACCATTCTAAAAATATTTACAAAACTAGCACCCGAGTTTTTTACACAAATATCACCTTGCGACTAGGATTTTCCCACTCGTAGGGTGAGACGCGTAGGGCGCGTGCGGCGTCGTGGAGTGTCAAAAAATTCCCGGAAAAATTGCTAAAAATTATTTTATGGCATTTGAGACACTTACCAAGCTCGGTTCAAAATTTTGAACGGCGGAGAGTTTGATTCCGAAACATCGAAACTTTGACTTTCTCACCCCTCCACGCGCCGACGACGACAGAGACACAGAGATCATCGGTAGACTCGGAACGATGCAAGGAACGCGATGGTGTGGGAGGTGTCGAAAACGGATGGCCGGATCGACGTGAATCGACGAAAAACCAACGGAAATTGAGTTAAAACCGACGATACTTCCAACTGAAATTAACAACGAACGAAAACAATTCACGACGAAATGTTTGAGTGGTTTTGTTCATCGGTCAACAACGAACACGATAGTGGTTTCAGTTCGTCAAACGGACGTCGGACGGTGAGTAGATCGGAGTTGAAAGAAGGGTTGAAGGGGGAGAGAAACTAGGAAAAAAAATGAATTCTGCAGCACGGGGAGAGAGTTTATAATTCTCTCCTAAACAAAAATGGGCAAATCAAGAGTTTAGCCACTAAATTTTTTGTACTTTATAAAATGGTATTCTAACTTTGCGATTTTACAATTCAATCCCCAAATTTCTTCCAAAATACCAATTCAATTCACTATTTTATAATTTCTAAAATTTAGCCCCTAAATTGGATGAGATAAAGATAAAGGATCACAGGGTTAATAACTATCAATATCAAGTCATAGATCTCATGTGGTTTTTAAACAGATATTGGCCAGACGAACCTCCAAAATTGTTTGTGATTCTTTGAAGAGTAAGTTTGGTGGAAATGAGAGTGAAAAGGTCTCCACCTCTCAACACCTTAAGAAGGGAATTTAAGGTGTTAGAGATGAAAAAAAGGAGAAATAACCAATGATTATTTTGCTAGTGATGGTTGTAACAAATCAGATGCAAAGGAGAGGCCATGTCAGACTTAGTGATTGTGGAGAAGGATCTAAGGACTTCAATAAAATGTTTCACCTACGTGTTAGTAACCATCAAAGAGGCAAAAGACACACGTACCACGTTGATTGATAAATTGCAAAGCTCATTGTTTGTGCATGGGCAAAAGTTTAAGAGAATGGATAGAGAAGATCACGTTTTAAAAGTCGTTGGTAATGAAAGGCTTGAAGGTAGAGGACGTGGAAGAGACAAAGGATGATCATTTGACAAAGCTTGGTTGAAATGCTATATCTGCAATAAATTGGGACATTTCCAATATGAATGTACAAGATGGGAGAGTAAGGCCAACTTTGAGAGACTCGACAAAGAAGAAGAGCTGCTATTAATGTTTTGTGTAACGAGACACAAGATTCATAACAAGATGGCGTATGGTTTCTTGATTCAAGATGCTAAAATCATGTGTGGGAACAAAATGTTAGAAAAGTTCATTAATCCGAGAATAATATAAAAAAATATAATGACAATAATAATCAAATATCATTATAAAATAATTAATTATAAATAACGAGTTTACCATGCTCTAAGATTGTTAGAAGTATAACAATCCGAGACCATAATCATACTTGAGAAGATAAAGCAAACAAGATTAAACTTCTTAATAAAATAAATAGAAAGAAAAATATTGTTGCTACACAATTTCCTTAAGACATATTTTCGACTATTCCTTTGGTGTTCGAGATTGTTAATCGTCTGTCTCCCAATATACAACAACTAAATGATCAACAAGCAGTAACACAAACTTTCGAGATCACAAACTATCATTTTCCTTCATCTATCACCGGAAAACTAATGAAGAAAAACTTTTCTACTTTTAAACTTTTTGAGATGTAGAAAATTATGAAACTTGTGAATAACCTAGCAGATTAACTCAATATTTATAGGAGATTTTTAAGAGAGATTTACTCCAACTAGATATCTCTTAATATTCAAATTTAAACATAAAATAATATCTTTTAATTTGAAATATTCAAAAGATAAAATCACCTTTTACTATTTAAACTTAAATAAATATTATTTTAATTTGAAATATTCAAAAGGATATAATTATCTTTAATATTCAAAGTTAAATAGGTAACAAATACCTTTTAATTTAACATATTCAAAGAATAATTATCCTACTAATATTCAAATTAAAAATATCTTTTAATTTGTAATATTCAAAAGGAACATGAATTTAATTTAAATATTAAATCCATTAATGAAATTCACTCTTTTTCTTAACAAAAAGGTGCTTTTTCACAACTTGATCAAAGCTTTTGACACTCTATCAAGCTCGGAAATGATACAAAAATGGTAGTAATGGGAAAATGAAACATAAGATTGAAGATTGGTGGTACTAAACATGTGATTTCTGAATTGTTATCATTCTAGCATATATTTCTTTTTCATTTCTTCTCATGATCGTAAGTGTTGGATTGCGATCCACCCATGAATGGCATCAAAGAGTTAAACAGAACAAATGGCTTGTTTAAATTTGTTAGAATCATGAGAGAAAAGTTTCAAGAAGCAGCAGCACTTTGTATGACTTTTGTTTGTTATCCTTTTTCCTACATGAAACTATATGACAAGAACATTTCTAACTCACGATATTAAAAAATGATGCAGGCAAAGAAATTAAGTTAAAATGAAGGCTCCTATGGGGTATCAAATGTACCATCATCCTTCTCCGATTTTAATTTAACAGCTGATATTTAACACATTAGTAGCTTGTGCTGCAGTTTACATGCAAGGTATGGAAACCATTCCTTTCTTTATGGAATCCTTCTTCTCTCATTTAGTGTTGTAAATTACATCTTTGTTGTCACAATATAAAAGGATTGACCCTTTTGTTATTCCCGTACAAGGTATACAATCTGTATGCTGTTTTGAAAACTTGATGATATCTCCATGTGATTGAGTGTAAACAATTTTATGAATATGCAGACATTTTGTTCAAGGATTGGCCTGTGATTACATACATAGAAGATGTCAACTTTCCTCTGAGATACTTCTTTTTTTTCCGAGCACAAACTTGTGAAGATGGTCTTCACCTCCGAAGCAGACAATATCTCGTATCAGACGTAGTTCAATCGGCATTTCTAATTGTTTTGGATCTTGTGAATGTAACATCCACGAATCAGGGCTCGGGTTTGCCTCCAAAACCTGTGTGCCTCCGATTTATCATCGACTAAGGCTGAGCAGTTGCTGTCATTGCAGTCTGCAAAGTATTTTCCACTCATCCCTTGTGCTTGTGGGCTCAGTGGTACGTAGCAGGTAGTGGATGCACCCTGCATTAATTCACAGTTCCCAAACTGCAACCTAGGCACTACTGTCTCCACCATCTCATTTTTGTTCTGCATTATATTTTATACAAATATGTTGTTTAAATTGAAATCAATTATATGAATCTATTGGATCATAAAACAGATTGTCGGATGTAGACGATGACAAACCTGAGATGTAGACTTGAGCAACTTGGACGCAATAAAGAAAAGAGAATCTGCATATATAGAAAACAAAATATATATATAGGATCAAAATGTTATAAAAGAAATAAGAGTAAAAAGAAAATCTTGATTAAATAGTCATTTTGATTATTATTATTATTTTTATAACATTTTGATCCTAATGTTTTATTTTTTAGTAAAAAAGATATCTCAATGGATGAAAATTGTTAATAAATGACTTGCACTTCAAAATATGTGCATTTTTGTCCTAAAATGAAACGTTGAGCAAAAATATTTTAGAGAAAAAAATGATGTCAAAACGATTATTTAGTCAAATATTTTGTGCCTTTTTACCTTAAAAATATAATGTTGAGACTAAAATGTTCAAGTTAATTGCATCTCATGTCCTAAAAGTATGAACCTCATTTTAAATTGATCCCTAAACTTTAAATATTCTAATGTCATCCCAAAATTATGACTATCATTCTAAATTAGTCCTCATACTTTTGAACATTTCAATTTCATCCCTAAACTATGACCTTCATTCTAAATTGATCCCAAACTTCTCAAACATTCTAATTTCATCCCAAACTATACGTATTTACTAATCACATCCTTTATTAATAAAAATATTATGCCAAGTTATATTATTGTATGTTTGAAAAAAATAAAATTTAGGTTAAACTATGGCTGTAACTAATTACATATTTAGATGGATTTAGGGATAAAATTGGAATATTCAAAAGTTTGGGGACCAATTTAGAAAGAGAGTCATAATTTAGGGTTGAAATTAGAATGATCAAAAGTTTAAAGACCAATTTAGAGTGAAAGACATAGTTTGAGGATGAAATTGAAACATTCAAAAGTGTAATGATCAATTTAAAATGAAAGTTATAGTTTGAGGACATGTAATGTAAGTTATAACTCAAAATGTTCTAAAAAATAAAAATTACTATTTAATTAAATGTTAAGAATATTTTTTTAGCATTGTACTTGTAACAAAAGAGATGATCATTAGAGATTTGAAATCATGGCAACTTAGATAACATGGATGGGGAGATTCTTGTCTGTAACAAAGCCCTTGTGTGCTCTGATAATTCCGGTGTTTACGATTCCTGGGTGTACGGCATTGATGGTTACATTTGCATTTCTCGCCTGCAAATTTTAACATTGTTGTTTACAAATTAATAAGAAACTTTTGCACTAACAAAGCAACTTTAGTGGTCAAGATATTGTATTTCCTTAAGGTTTCGGGTTCAAATATTGCATCAGTAGATGTATGAATTTTTTCTATCGAATGGTTAAGAGTCTTTAAAAACATAATATCTTGTATTCATCACAGACTAATAAAAGAAAGAGTTAATTACTTCATATTTCTCCATACTATAACCCTTATTTTAAATTTGTCCTTAAACTTTTGAAGATTCTAATTTGAACCTTAAACTAAGACTCTCATTCTAAATTAGTCCTTAAATTTTTGAACATTCAAATTTTATACCTAAACTATGACCCTCTTTCTAAATTGGTCCCCATTGTTTTGAATATTATAATTTTATCCCCAAATTCATCCAAATATGTAATTATTTTCAACCATAGTATAACCTAAAATTTGTTTTTTTTCAAACATATAATAATGTAACTTGGTCTAACAATTTTATTAACAATGGATGTGATTAGTATATGCATATAGATTGGGATGAAATTGGAATGTATAGAAATTTTGGGACCAATTTAGAATGAAGGATATAGTTTGGAGATGAAATTGAAATGTTCAAAAGTTTGAGGACTAATTTAAAATGATAATCGTAGTTTAAAGATAGAATTAAAATATTTAAAAGTTTAGAGACCTATTTAGAATAAAAGTCATACTTTGAGAACATGTGATGCAATTGACACTTTCAGGCTATAGGGAAAGGATTTGAAGTACTTGTTAGGGTTGAGCATTTGGTTGAAGCTAAAACAATCTCTTTTAACCCAGCTGTGAATCACAGAGGAAAGGTTTATGATTCTTCCTTGGATCCCTGTCTGCTCTGCTGTTTCTATCATCTTCTCTATCAACATTTCTGTCAACAAAAAATGCCCCGCAACAATGAAAAAAAAAAGTGGGTATAAATAAGATTATTATTGTAATATAGAAAGGGGAAAAAAGATAAATTGCACAAATGATCTCATGACTATAGAATATTGTTTTCTTAAGTCAAGACAATTAAAAGTTACAAAATAGTCTCCCAATTATAGAACAATGCTTTGTTGAGTCCTTCGACTCTTAAAAGTTACAAAATAGTTATCAAACTAATCATATGTTCTAAAATCGTCCTTTTTCCGTAAGAAGTTGACAGTTTTCAGAGTTGGACGTTAACATGTTGTCTGATATATGATAGTCGTTTGAGATTCTGGGATCAGATTTTAACATCTATCAGTCAGTAGGTTAATGTTTAGCTCAAACTACCGTCAATTTTTTAACAGAAAATGACGAGTTTAGAACATATGAATAGTCGAGTGATCATTTTGTAACTTTTAATTGTTGAGAGACTCAACAAAGCAACATCCTATAGTCGAAAAACCATTTTGTAGCTTTTAATAGTTAGAAACTCAACAAAACCACGACCTATAATCGAGGATCCATGTAAAAAAAAAAGTAGCTTACCCAGGTAATTTGTTGCAAACGTCATCTCAATTTTGTCCTCAGAGAACTCCAGATTCTGAGAGAATATCCCAGCGTTGTTTCTACAAAAAATAATGTTGAACAACTTTAGCATTTCATCAACTGTACTGATTTTCAATTGTAGAAAGAGTTTAAGGTATATTTATTGTTTTTTTTCTCTTCAGTTTCGAAACACAAAGTTAATAAAAAAAACGAAGCATATTTAAGAATCAAAAACCAAAATAAAAAGGAAGGGAGCAGATCTAGTTACATGGGGAGAGTTGAACCGTACGACCGGTTCATCTTCGCGGCAGCTGGAGTGTGAGAGAACCGAAGGGTCGGAATCTTTTCGGGGCTTTTTAGGTCTTTAGGGAGAATTTTAGGTAGTTTTGCCCTTAGATCTAGGCCTAGGAGTATAGATCTGAGCGTGAAGAGTGTTTTAGGGTTCAATTAAGGGTTTTGACTATCATGTGTGGCAGCCAAACGGCATGGTAGGGCGGTTGGCAGTGGGCCGACCGAGGGAAGAAGAGAACAAAGAGAGAGTATTTTTCTTTTTTTAGAAATCTACTTAAAAATGAAAAAAATAAAAAAAATCGGCATATATAAAAATATTTAAGGGAAAATTACGCTTAGGTCCCCTAATTCTCACGTATTTTTGCATGTTAGTCACTTGCGAGGACCGAGTTTGATATTTACCCATATTTATGTATGATTTATAATTTTTGGTATATTTGTTGTTTGGTCCCCCTAACTTTAGTTTGTTTTGCATGTTAGTCACATGTAGGGACCAAATTTGCTTTTTACCTATTTTTGTGCATGTTATATATTTTTAGGGTTATTTGCTTCTTAGTCCCTCTATGTTTAGCGTGCTTTTGCATTTTGGTCATATGTAGTTACTGTTTAATTTTTAAAAATGTTTCTGGACTGATTAGGTAATTTATCCATTTTTATTAGAAAGGGTGCTTTAGGCTTATAAAAAAGGAATAATTATGAAACGGTCCATGTAGTTTCATCATGTTTATATTTCGATCTATGATCTGTTTTTCATTTATTTTAATTCGAAATGTAATTTTATTTTGTTTTAATTTGGTTCTTATGTTTTATTTATTTTTTATCCTTTGTAAATTTAACTTTTAATATTAAAAATGTTCATTTTAGTCACTTTTGCATTTTATTTTGTTTTAAGTTTTGACATGATGATTTGTTTGTTTATATTTTAGTCCTATTTTCTTGTTGTTTTATTTTAATTTTTGCATGTTGCTTGCATGTTATTTCATTTTAGTCATTAATTAGTTTTGCAAGATACCCTCATAAGCATTTCTTAACTCGAACCGAAATAATTTGACTAAGGGTAATATTCATTCATTTTAATATTGTCATAGAGTGACTGTCTTAACGTATAAGAAAGTTACTTTCGATAATTTTAAAATGAAAGTATATCCTGTTAAGTGACACGAATTAAATTGAATGCATTTTTAAATTTGGGGATTGGGAAAAAGATCATGTTTTTTTAATTAAGTTCACTGAGAAAAGACGGTTATATTGAATCTAAGGTCTCGTCTCGATGTATTTAAATAATTGAACATTTTTATTCTCATAAAATGTTGGTAAAATAAATAATTAATTGTACTTGTTTGATATATGCTTTTAATTCGTTTTATTGTTGCGTGTGTTTTCCAATGGGATATCAAAATAGTAACACTCAATATTGAAAACAATAATATCTTTTCATTTTGATTGGAGTAATAAATGCTTGCTTTAAGGCATGAGAGGTCATTTATTCTCGATTGGAAATAATTAGATATTACCATTTTCTCTCGAATCAATATTGATTTTTAAGACGGAATAGTGATATCTCTTCATTTCGATTAGAGTGATAAATGAATGCTTTAAGACATGAAATGTCATCTATTCTCGATTGGAAATCATTAGATATTATTGTTTTCACTCGAATCAATATTGAATTTTAAGACGAAATAGTGACATCTCTTTATTTCGATTGAAATAATAAATTAATGCTTTAAGGCATGAAAGGTCGTTTATTATCGATTGGAAATAATTAGATATTATCGTTTTCTCTCTTAAAATTATTTTTGTGTTGTTATTTTGAATTAATAATGAACTTTATAATGGAATTGTAATATTTCTTTATTTTGATTGGAACAAGAATCGACTACTTTAAGGTATGAGAGGTCGATTCTTCTCGATAGGAAATAATTAAATATTATTATGTTTTGTCCTAAAATTCAAAGAATATTATGAGTAGGAATGGCAACGGGGCGGGTTTTGCTCCCCCCGTCCCCGTCCCGTTTCCCGTCGGGTTTTTTATCGAGGCGCCCCATCGTGGATTTTTTTGCCCCGAACCCGACTTGATCCTGAGAAAAAATCGAGCAACCATAGTGTTGAAAACATTTTGATGTTTCGATATAACAAATTAAGTTTAAATGAATTTTAAGATTTTACATATGATTTTCTAAGTATATTGGATTTAATTAATCGAATATCAAATTATTACTCCAAGTCTTTCAAGATCAATTTCAGACCTTACTAAATGTGTAAAATTGTGTTTTATACTTAAACTATTTTTGAAACAATTTTCACAAAGTATTTTGAACCAAAATCAAGCCATAAATCAACTTTTCAAAGTGATGCACCGATGCACCAATACATGCATCGATGCACCATGGATTAAATTGAACATCGAATGCATTTTATGCATCGATGCACATACCATGCATCGATGCACTTAGTGCATTTGATGCATCGATGCACTCTGGCTATTTTAAAACATTGAATGCACTTGATGCATCGATGCACTCTTAGTGCACCAATGCACTAAGGGTCCAACGGTCAAAATATTTGAATTTTACACTATTGCACCGATGCACCATGGGTATGCATCGATGCACTGACGTTCCCAACTGCTTTAATTAATTGTTTTCACACTTAAATGGCTCTATTGACTCCACTAACCATCCCCAACGTTCAGAATCATTTGAAGGAGTATTTAAACAAGCTTATAAGCCATCGATCAAAAACAAGAAACAACAAGCAACTAGAATCAAGAGAGAATCAAAGAGAAAGCATCAAACTCATTGTTTGAACAATTCAAGTCTATTTTTCATTCAATATTCATTTTGCTTTCAAGAACACTTCTTGTATTTTGAGTGTTCTTTTCTTTGTTCTAGAATTGTGCAAACATATTGCCTTGTGAGGTTTTCCTTGTAAGTTTGCAAATTTGTAATATTCTCTTTGAGAAAGAGTGTTCTCAAGAATTGGGGTATATTCTTGAGGTAGTTGTAAGGTTATCTCTTTGGACTCAAAAGAAAGAACAAATTAGTGAATTTGTTAGAAAATCCTTAGTGTGGATAGCTAAGGTAGTGGACGTAGACTTTGGTTGAGAAAGTTGAACCACTCTAAATCGTTGTGCAAATCTTTTCAATTTTCTGCATAAGCTTCCACCAAAATTTTAATTGCCAATTCACCCCCCTCTTGGCCTATTCCATCGATCGATTAACTCAACAATTGGTATCAGAGCCTCACTCAATTGAAGGTTTAATCGCCTCTTGAGTCGATTCGGGAAGAGTTATATCGATTTTCAAAGTCATCAATGGCTGGCACTTCAAACTCCGACTTCGGTCTTGATTTATTACCCGTTAACAAGCCTCATTTCTTCAATGGAGCTAATTATGCTTATTGGAAGAATAGGATGGTGTATTTCATTCAAGCAAGTGACATGGGAGCATGGAATATCATAGAAGATGGATACATTAAACCCTATACTCACTCGAGGTTGTGGAGTAAAGGAGAGACAAGAATGTTCCAGCTCAACTCCAAAGCTATCCATATTATCTTTTGTGCTCTTTGACCAGATGAATACGGGAGAGTTTCATCTTGCACAACTGCCAAGGAGATATGGAACAAACTACAAGTCACTCATGAAGGCAAAAACGAGGTTAAAGAATCTAAAATTAGTCTTCTAACTCATAGCTATAAAAATTTCAGGATGAAACCGGATGAAGATGTCAAAGCTATGACGGATAGATTCTCCACAATTGTCAATAGCCTCAAATCATATGGAGAAATCATTCCAAATGACAAGCTTGTAAGGAAGTTAGTTTACTCTCTTCCAAAAGCTTGGCAATCAAAGAAGACGACGATCATCGAGGCTAAGAACTTGAAATCCTTGACCCTCGATGAACTTATTGGCTCTCTCCTCACGCATGAAATGATGCTTAAAGAAGAGGAAGATCTTGAGAAAAGAGACGAGCCAAAGAAGGAGACAGAGAAGAAGAAGAACATAGGAGTTGCTCTCAAATTAACAAAAGATGAGAGTGATTCGGATGAAGATGATGATGACGAGGAAATGGCATTGTTTGCCAAACGGTTCAGAAAAATGATGAGGCCTAGCCGAGGAAGAAAATTCAAACGAAATGAAGGCTTCAAAAATGAACCAAAAGAAAAGGACTCGATTATTTGCTATGAATGCAAGAAACTGGGGTATGTCAAATATGATTGCCCACAATTGAAGAATAATGGTCAATCAAAGAGTAAGCACAAGGCTCACGTGGCTACATAGAGAGATGAAGAAGGTTCCGATGAAGAGGAACAAGAAGTAGCAAACTTGTGCTTGATGACATTCGGGGAAGATTCTAAGGTAATCTCTAGCTCATCTGATTTACATGATTTATCTTATGATGAGTTATTAGAGGAATATAATGGGTTGGCTTTGGATTATGAGAAATTGTTTTTAAAATATAAAAATGATATTTTAAAATTAAAAAATGAAAATAAACTCATATCCAAAACCAACAACGATCTTGAAAGTAAAATCAAAGATTTGCAAATCAAACTAGAAGAGTTTGAAAAAAAAATTGGATTTGCAAAATTCACTTTCAAAGATCAATGATGATCATCAAAAGAAAATTGATGATCTTAAAGCTTCTTTTGATAAAGTTGGAACAAAACGTTTTGAAAATAGAGAAAATTCAAAATCCAACTTTGTTAGAAAAAGTTTTAAAAACTACAATCATAGAGGTCCCCGAAGAACCTCTAATGGAAAAGTCGTTAGAAGTATATGGGTTCCTAAAGAACTCATTACTACTAAAGATAAGGATATCCTACACAAATGGATACCTAAGGGGACTAGGATTTTGAAAACTAATGAATATGGACCCAAAAGAATTTGGGTACCAAAAATTAGAAATTAATCTATGTTTGTAGGAAAATGAGCATTGCTACAAGGCACGAGAAACAAATTCAAACTAATGGTACCTTGATAGTGGATGCTCAAGACATATGACCGGGGACAAAAGCCGGTTCATAGAGCTCAACGCCAAAAATGAAGGAGAGGTGACTTTTGGTGATAATTTAAAAGGTCACATTGAAGGTATAGGTACAATAGGTAATACCTCTTCCATACAAATTAAAAATGTTTTATATGTGAATGGATTAAAGCATAATCTTTTGAGTATTAGTCAGTTTTGTGATAAAGGATTCAATGTCATGTTTGAAACTAATGGTTGTAAAGTTATTAACATTGCATCTAATCGGATTATGCTTGTTGGTCATAGAATAGGAAACATTTACATGGTGCATTTAGACTCTATTGATATGACTAATTTATGCTTAGTTGCTAAGGATGAGCATGATAGTTGGTTATGGCATAGGAGACTAGGACATGCTAGTATAAGTGTTTTGCAACGGCTAATTCAAGGAAATTTAGTTCGAGGGTTGCCTAAGCTTAAATTTGATAATGATAAAATATGTGATGCTTGTTCTAAAGGAAAACAAAAATGAATTTCTTTTAAATCCATTAATGATGTATAACCTAGTAGAGTATTACAGTTGATCCATATAGATCTTTTTGGGCCAGCTAGGACTACTAGCTTGGGTGGAAAACAATATGCATTTGTCTTGGTAGATGACTATTCTAGATATACTTGGGTTTTATTCTTAAGTACTAAAGATGAAGCATTAGAAAAATTCATCATGTTTTCAAAAGTAATCTAAAATGAGAAAGGTTACTCTATAACTAGTGTTAGGAGTGATCATGGAACTGAATTTGAAAATCTTGGATTTACTGAATTTTGTAATTCTAATGGTATTAGCCATAATTTTTCATCACCTAGAACCCCTCAACAAAATGGAGTTGTTGAGAGGAAAAATCGAACTTTAGAAGAAATGGCTAGAACCATGCTTTGTGAAAACAATTTGCCAAAATATTTTTGGGCGGAAGCCACAAATACCGCTTGTTATGTTATTAATCGAGTAATGATCAGTCCTATTTTGAAGAAACTCCATATGAATTTTTTAAAAATAAAAAGCCTAACATTAGCTATTTTCATCCTTTTGGATGTAAATGTTTTGTTTTAAACAACGGTAAAGACAATCTTGGCAAATTTGATGCTAAAAGTGATGAAGGAATTTTTCTGGGTTATTCCTTAAACTCTAAAGCTTATCGAGTATTTAATAAAATAACTTTAGTAGTAGAAGAGTCTATACATGTTGTTTTCGATGATAATCTCTTTCTGAGGAAGGATTCTTGTGTGAATGATGATGTAGGTGTTATAAATACAAATGATGTTAGACATGACGTTGGAGAACCATCATCAAAGGAAGAAACGAAAAATGAGAAAACTCATGATCCTCTCAAGAATCCAACCATTGAAGAAAGGGAAGTCTCTTACTCAAGGGAATACAACTATGTCAAGAATGGTGAGATTATAGGTGATCCATCCAAAGGGGTAACAACTCGATCCTCTCTTAGAAATATTTGTAATTATGTGGCATTTATCTCATGCATAGAGCCTAAGAATATTAAAGAAGCATTAAAAGATGAACATTGGATTATGGCTATGCAAGAAGAGTTAAATCAATTTGAGAGAAGTAAAGTATGGACATTAGTTGAAAGGCCTAGTAATAAATCTACTGTAGGTACTAGATGGGTATTTAGGAATAAGCTTGATGAAAGTGGTAATATAGTGAGAAACAAGGCTAGACTTGTTGCTCAAGGGTATACTCAAGAAGAGGACATAGACTATGATGAAACATATGCTCCTGTAGCTAGGATGGAAGCAATTAGAATGTTATTAGCATTTGCATGTTTTCATGAGTTTAAACTATATCAAATGGATGTTAAAAGTGCATTTTTAAATGGTTTTATAAAGGAAGAAGTGTATGTGGAACAACCTCCTGGTTTTGAAGATTTAAAATTTCCAAATCATGTTCTTAAATTGAAAAAAACACTTTATGGTTTAAAACAAGCTCCTAGAGCTTGGTATGAAAGATTGTCAAACTTTTTAATTAAAAAAGGTTTTTCAAAAGGGAAGGTTGACACTATATTGTTTTTTAAAGCATAAAGGTAAAGATTTATTAGTAGTTCAAATTTATGTTGATGATATAATATTTGGTTCTACTAATGACGTTCTTTGCCAATAATTTTCTAAGCTAATGCAAAGTGAATTTGAGATGAGCATGATGGGGGAGCTCTCATTTTTCTTTGAACTCCAAATCAAGCAAAGAAAAGATGGCATCTTCATCAATCAAGCTAAGTACGTTAAATATATGCTCAAGAAGTTTGGACTGGAAAATGGGAAACCTTATGACACTCCAATGAGCTCATCAACAAAGCTTGACATAGATGAATGAGGTAAATGTGTGGATGTTAAATTATATAAGTCAATGATTGGTTCTTTGCTTTATCTAACTGCAAGTAGACCGGACATTATGTTTAGTGTTTGCTTATGTGCTAGATTTCAATAATGCCCTAAGGAATCACATTTACTAGCTGTTAAGAGAATCTTTAGATACCTTAAGGACACTCCTAGTTTAGGACTTTGGTATCCTAGAGACTCTAGCTTTAGCTTGCATGCCTTTTCTGATGCGGATTATGGAGGATGCAAATTAGATAGGAAAAGCACCTCCGGTACTTGCTAATTCCTTGGAAATATGTTGATTTCTTGGCTTTCAAAGAAACAAAATTGTGTAGGATTATCTACCACTGAAGCGGAATACATTTCAGCTGGTAGTTGTTGTGCACAAGTTTTATGGATGAAACAACAACTTTTTGACTATGGAATTGAAGTAGGTACCATTCCTATCAAGTGTGACAATACTAGTGCTATTTGTCTCACTAAAAATCCCATCCAACACTCTAGAACTAAGCATATTGAAATTAGACATCACTTCATTAGAGACCATGTCACTAAGGAAGATATAGTTCTAGAATTTGTTGATACTTTGCACCAATTAGCGGATATCTTTACAAAGTCTTTAGACAAGGAAAGATTTTGGACACTTAGGAGAGAATTAGGTTTAACTGACCTATCTTCACTTAGTGTTTAAAATAATTTTAGCACTTTTAAGAATAAATGAAAAATGCTTATAATAATAATTTTTGATTGCATTTTTTGCTATTAGTTAGGGGGAGTTTATGTTGCTTGATGAAAATTAATTTTATGTTCAAATGTAGTTTAAGGATTAATTTGATTGATTGAACATGATTAATTTTCAATATATGAGTTGCCAATACCACTAGAGCCAATCAATTTAGCATTTTAAGTGTTTAAAACGGATTTTTGACATTTTTGTGCTTAATGCATCGATACACCTAACAGTGCATCGATGCATCCTTGAATGTGCATTGATACACCATGAAGGTGCACCGATGCACGCCTTGAATGTGCATCGATACACAAGGTCATGCATCGATGTATCCGTCGGGTTTTGAGGTTTATAAAACTTATTTTCTCATTTGTTCAAACCCTAAAAACTACACTTTCTCAGCCGTACACCTTATCTCCATCTCTTACTCTCAAAATTGCTCCAAATCCTTGGTTTTTGATCAAAATCTTTGAAATTTTCAACTCGTAATCCTGCTATTATCATCAAATCGTGCAAAACAACATCTCATTCTCATCAAATCCAAAATTTTCAAGGTAATATTTCAAAAACCTCTATTTTATTGATTTTTGATCTTAGGACTAGTTTTAATTAGTTCTAGAATGAACATTATATTGGGCATTGATTGTTTGATGATTAGAAACTAGATTTTACAACTAATTTCATCAAAAACTCACAAATTTTCAAAGAATTTTAAATTTTCGAAATAAAAAAAATCAAAAATCTGAATTTAATTTTTAAATTTGATGTTTTTGATTTAATTATGTTATTTTCATGAAAACTATACATATTATGATTTTACAAAAATTATTTTCAAATAGTATTCAAAACCTTGCCCATTAGGATACAATTTAGAGAATCTTGAATTATTGAGGACTCAATTAAGTTTTGGGATTGATTATATTGAATACATGTGTTTTAAAATTGCAGGTTTTATTCCTAAATTCGATTCGTTAACCATGTCCAATCCCAAATGCCCTAGAACTTCATCGAGTCGTTGTCGTTCAAACCAGCCTCCTAATCCCGTTCCTCCACCTCCTAATAGCTTATTAGGATCTTGTTTTAACATGCCTGAGCGTCGTAGAGACGAATTATACTCTAGATACAGAAATGATTTCCAATCTTATAGAATCCTTGAAGAACGTATTCCTTCTCTTCAAGCCATGATAGATATGGACTTTGAATACCTTCCGATTCTTAAAACTTGGAAGTTTGATAAATTTTTTCATCTCAAACCTATTGTCTATCAACAATTAGTCTGCATCTTCTATTCCAATGCGGTGTGTATTCAAAACGAAACTCAATATGGGACTATAGCCATTAGATCCTATCTTTTAGGCCAATATATTAATATTGACCTCGAGACTATAGCTCTCCATTTTGGGTTAGATGATAATGAGATATATAATGAGAATGAAAATGTGGAATATCCCTATGTTCCAAACTCTAGTGTTAGTACTCTACGATCTCATCATGATCGTTTTCTTCATTTGATGATCTATTGGTGGTTTAGACCATCCGGAGGTAGGTACTCCACTTTTCGTGCTAGGGATTTATGGTGGATGCACTGTATTAAAAATAAGATCAAAATAAATATGCCCCACATTATTTTCAGTCAACTAGTGGACATCATAAACATTGTTCCTTCCAAACATGTCGAAACTTTAATTTATGGATGTCTTCTTAGTAACCTCTTTATCAAACTAGGTCTAAACGTCTCTCTCTACAATCCTATCCCACTCCAAAATCAAATCAATCTTACATCCTTGAAGAAAGCGGATTGGAAACAAGACGAGGATACCATTCTTTGGGTCTTTCGACTCGGTAAGCAAACTCCGGGAGCGAGTTCTTCACGAACTGCTCCTAGTTCTTCTCGTGCTCCTCCTCATCCTCCGGCACCGGCTACTGACGATGATCCTGAGTTTCAACAACTTATGCAAGATATCGACGATCACGTACCAGACGATGAGCCTGCACCGGAACCGGCACGGCAAGAAGATCAAATGCCACCATATTTTCGATCTTTCTTGGAGTCATTTGATATGAGGTTTGCCATGGAGTCTCAGATTACTGAGTTTCAACGGGAGATGCGTGAACGTATGGACGCACTCACTCTTGAAGTTCGAGCTCATTATCCTCCTCCTCCCGACCCTCCGATGGATTAGACCTTTTCTCCATGCTTTCTTTGTTATTTCAAACTTGGATTGTTTTGATGTTTCTGGATTGTTTGTTTTGGATTGTTAGATGCTTGAAATTGTTATAATTTGGATGATTTGATTTTGAACTTTATATATATTTGGTTTGGGTTGAATTTTCATTATGAGCTTAATGTTTATTAATTTTATTTCTGCATCATTTACATATTACACATATATGACCACTTATGCCATTTCACATTTGATTATGGAACTGATGGCTAATCTCTCTTTTGATTGTGATCTTAGCAGCTTTAGTTATATCTATTAAAATCAATTGGCTATGCTTTTCAAAACCTTGTTTAAATCATTTTAAAAGTCTTTTTGATTTAACAAAAAGGGGGAGAAATATTAAGTGTTAAAAGGGGAGAAGTGTTATAGTAAGGGGGAGTAATTTTTCAAATTGTTTTCAAATTTTTAGAAAATCTTAAAATAACGCAAATGTTTTGTTATATCAAAAAGGAGGAGATTGTTGAAAACATTTTGATGTTTCGATATAACAAATTAAGTTTAAATGAATTTTAAGATTTTACATATGATTTTCTAAGTATATTCGATTTAATTAATCGAATATCAAATTATTACTCCAAGTCTTTCAAGATCAATTTCAAACCTTACTAAATGTGTAAAATTATGTTTTATACTTAAACTATTTTTGAAACAATTTTCACAAAGTATTTTGAACCAAAATCAAGCCATAAATCAATTTTTCAAAGTGATGCACTGATGCACCAATACATGCATCGATGCACCATGGATTAAATTGAACATCGAATGCATTTTATGCATCGATGCACATACCATGCATCGATGCACTCAGTACATCTGATGCATCGATACACTCTGGCTATTTTGAAACATCGAATGCACTTGATGCATCGCTGCACTCTTAGTGCACCGATGCACTAAGGGTCCAACGGTCAAAATATTTGAATTTTACACTGATGCACCGATGCATCATGGGTATGCATAGATGCACTAACGCTCCCAACTGCTTTAATTAATTGTTTTCACACTTAAATGGCTCTAGTGACTCCACTAACCATCCTCAACGTTCAGAATCATTTGAAGGAGTATTTAAACAAGCTTATAAGCCATTGATCAAAAACAAGAAACAACAAGCAACTAGAATCAAGAGAGAATCAAAGAGAAAGCATCAAACTCATTGTTTGAGCAATTCAAGCCTATTTTTCATTCAATATTCATTTTGCTTTCAAGAACACTTCTTGTATTTTGAGTGTTCTTTTCTTTGTTCTAGAATTGTGCAAACATATTGCCTTGTGAGTTTTTCCTTGTAAGTTTGCAAATTTGTAATCTTCTCTTTGAGAAAGAGTGTTCTCAAGAATTGGGGTATATTCTTGAGGGAGTTGTAAGGTTATCTCTTTGGCCTCAAAAGAAAGAACAAATTAGTGAATTTGTTGGAAAATCCTTAGTGTGGATAGCTAAGGTAGTGGACGTAGACTTTGGTTGAGAAAGTCGAACCACTCTAAATCGCCGTGCAAATCTTTTCAATTTTCTGCAAAAGCTTCCACCAAAATTTTAATTGTCAATTCACCCCCCTCTTGGCCTATTCCATCGATCGATTAACTCAACACGTAGTTTTCATAAAAAAAACGATCACAAAAAAATTGGAAAATTAGTCTACATGATTTACATTTCAAACTACAATCACAAATTCAAACCCAATTCTAAATAATTGTCTAAACTCCAAAATAAAACACATACATAATTAAATAAAAACTTGTTCTGATATTCAAATCATACAACGAAGATGCATACGTAATATTAAGTCAAATAAAGTCATCCAAAATTGTCGTTCCACTTTTTTCACTTTCTTTAGTAGCTCCCTACATTGAGAAATTTATCAAAAAATAAACCAAATTTCACTTTAATAATTATAAAAGCTAGGGTTTAAGGTTTAAATATTTAGGGTTTGTATTATATAATTAATATAAAAAATATAAAAAATTATATATATATATATATAATCGGGGTGGGGATAACTTGCCCCGAACCTGAACCCGAACCCAAAAAAATCCCCGAATTTTACCCCGATATGCGACTCGACCCGATATTATTCAAACTCAACCCGACCCGAACTTAGCCGGGTTTTGGGTTTCCCCGTCGGGTTCGGGTCGTTCTGACATTCCTAATTATGAGTATGAGATCTTAAATTAAATTAGACTCGAATTCTTAAATTTTATTGCAAAGAAAACTAATTAATTGACTAGGTACCGATTTAGGGTGCTGTGGGGGTGCTAATAATTCCCCCATACGAACCGACTCCCGAATTAAAATTTTCGTAAAGTATACCGCAAAATTGTTGTTTTAATTGAGATTAATATTTTTATTAAAATGACAAATAATTTTTGGGTGCCCAATCACACCCTAATCAAAGGTTGGTGACGATTCCTCGAATCACGTTTTATTAACAAATCATCAAATCATTCGGAATAAGACCCCTTTTTTAAAATTTGTTTCGACACCCTCTTTGGTAAAAGGTTGTTTATTGATATAATCAGAATTGTGTAGTGAAGCAACCTACCAGATAGTTTGGTTCGCTCATTACTCTTTTATCACTTCGTACATCGTATTGTTCGATAGAAACAGAGTTTTTATGAAGGTTATTGAATTTTTTTACACTATAACAAAACAGGTATTTAGTGGGCTTTTTTAGTCATATAGCGGCATTTTTTTGTCTACAAACGCCGCTAAAGGGTATATTTTTTAGCGGCATTATTTCCACAAACGCCGCTAAAGGTTATGATATTTTGTGGCGTTGTTGAAAAATGTCGCGATATATCTTTTTTTTGTGGCGTTTGTAAAAAATGTCGCTAAATTTTCTGACATATAGTGGCGTTTGTTCCCAAAAATATCGATAAAGGTCATAACATATAGTGACGTTTGTAATTTTAAAACGCCGCTATTGACTATGGCTATAGTGGTGTTTTCTCTATAAACACCGCAAAAGATCTAGAACTTTAGTGGCATTTTTTTCTAAAACGCCGGTATTGAGTATGTATTTTGTGGCGTTTGCAAACGTCGCTAATTAACACAGACTTTATCAATGGTGTTTTATGCTCTTTTGTTACCTAAATTTAAATTTTTAACCTGTAGCATTATTCAATAAATGTGACATCCATAACAAAAAACTTGAAATCCATAATAACCGACTTGAAATCTATAATAATAAATCAAAGTTTACACTAACATAAAATATAATGCAGTTCAACATTGTTAACTAGAATGAACAAAACATATATCTAAAATAACACCTAAGATGATAGACTCTGAGGTTGATTTTGTCGTATCATCTGCATCATAACTTGAAGTGGATTTTTAAAGTCTTTACATTTTTGTTGATATGTTCTCTCTTCTTCCCTCGCTTTATTTTTAGCTTTCATTTGAGTAATTTTTTTATCAATTTCAACCAATTGTTATTTTAAACGACTAGCTTCTAATTAAGAAGACGAACTCTGGGATGATATGTACTGAGATGAACTAAATCTAAAATATTTGACGGATTAACCAATGATTCTTGACAGTTTCATTTTAGGGTTGTTAAATTTGTTGAAAGATACCTCTTAGTTCTTGTTTTCCTCTTTTGATATCTCGTGTTTGCCATCCAGACAAGTTTGTTAGGAAAACCATATAATGACCAGCGAGAGAGAACTTCCAGATTCTGAAATTGGTGGTGAGTTCTTCCGGCGCCGCCGTTGCTCCTTCGTGGCTCTCCCATCTGGTAATCCCTTTATGTTCTTCCAAATATTTTAATTTCTTCACCCATTTCTTTCAATTCTAGTTTCCCCCATTTTCAACCCAGTAAATGAGAAGAATTCGTTTCGCATATCTTTTCTCCGCTCTTAAAACCCCAAATTTCTTTCTCCCTGATTGCAAACCTAATCCCCCAATTCATGCGAATTTCATTTCTTCAGCACCAACGCCCATTAACCCACCCTTTATTCCCCCCTCCTTTTGCTCCAATGCGACAACAGCGTTCGATTCCCGTCTCACTGATGTGGCCAAATTGTATACGACTGTAATGGATAACTCTAATGCCTATGATAACTTGAAGCTAGCTTTCAGGTTTTTTACATGGGCTGCGAATCAACAAGATTATTCCCATCAGCCTCAAGCTTATAATCTAACGATTGATATTTTGTCCAGTACAAAGTATAAGATTAAACAGTTTCGAATCGTCTGTGATATGCTTGATTACATGAAGAGGTCTAACAGGAACTCCGTCCCTGCCGAAGTTTTGCTCGACATTTTGAGACGATATACCGAAAAACATATGACCCATCTTCACAAATTTGCTAAGAAGAAGCGGATACTAGTGAAGACGCAGCCGGAGATTAATGCCTTTAACTTGCTGTTGGATGCTTTGTGTAAATGTAGTTTGGTTGAGGATGCTGAGGTTCTGGTTAGGAGAATGAAAGGGAGGGTTAAACCGGATGCTAATTCATACAATATATTGTTTTTCGGTTGGTGTAGAGTAAGGAATCCAAAAAGAGGGATGCTGGTTCTGGAAGAAATGATCCAGTTGGGCCATACACCTGATAGCTTTACGTACATTACTGCTATTGATTCTTTTTGCAAAGCAGGAATGGTGACGGAGGCAGCTGAACTTTTTGAGTTTATGAGAACAAAAGGGTCGACCATGTCTTCTCCCACAGCGAAAACTTATGCAATCATGATCGTGGCTTTAATGCATAACAACAGAATGGAAGAATGTATTGAGCTTATTAGTCAAATGCTAAATAGTGGTTGCCTACCTGATGTTTCCACGTTCAAAGAAATAATAGAAGGGATGTTGTCGGCGGGGAAGATTGAGGAAGCTTACAAGTTCTTGGAAGAGATGGGAAACAAAGGTTACCCACCTGATATAGTTACTAACAATTGTTTCCTCAAGGTCCTTTGCGATAATAAAAAGTGTGCTGAAGCTTTGAGGCTATATCAAAGAATGATAGATGTGAGTTGTATGCCTAGTGTGCAAACCTATAATATGTTGATTTTGATGTTCTTTCAGATGGGTGATCTGGATGGGGTGTTTGAGACTTGGCAAGAGATGGTTAAGAGGGGATGTGCTCAAGACGTTGACACTTACTGCATCATGATAGATGGGCTTTTCAGCTGCAATAAACTGGAAGATGCTTGTTTTATTTTGGAAGATGTTGTAAACAAGGGATTGAAATTGCAGTACCCGAAGTTTGACTCATTTCTGATGCAGCTTTCAGCTATTGGTGATCTCCAAGCCATACACAAACTTTCTGAGCATATGAGGAAGTTTTACAATCCTGCTATGGCAAGACGTTTTGCCTTGAATCAGAAGCGGAAGAGTCTGAGTTTAAGAGGGAAGTAGGACATACAAAAGTGTTTTTGGAAGCTTTACTTTCATCATACGGGAGTGGGATGTGAGATTGGTACTTGCTCATTGGTTCACTCTTTTCAAAGTTTTGAATACGGAGCAACAAGGATTTTATAGGATAAAAAAAGTGGTACTGTGGGAGGATTAGTTGGCTCGAAATGTAGCATGGATATCATAAAGAGCTTCAAGCAAGCACTGACCTTGGACTAGTGTGATTCACATGTTCTCGTAATCTCTGGAAGATGTATATGATCCATGTATACTTGTTTCATTGTTTATACTAGTGTTACCCCCATAAATTTCTATACTGAGTTTGGATCTGCCGCATGGAGTGAAGTTCTGTATTTGATCGTGTTTACTTCATCGTTTTCCAATTCAGTCGAGGAACAAACACATCACAGAAGACGTTAAACTGCATTTTACAGTGTAAGTCAAAATGCAAACTTTTCTTTTTCCTCTTTCATGTTTCTGAAAACATCCTTTTTATGTTTGAATCTAGTTAATCTCATACAATATCGACCGATACGGTTTACTGTTTCGTTATAGTAATTAGCTTTAGGACAGAGAATCTCGGTAATTGTTTCAACTTTGATGCTGGAAATCTTTGATCTTGCATTTTGTTTTTGTTTTCCTTATCTTGAGATGATTAATTACTTGGACTAATCCCATTAGTGCCATTATTAGGTTAGGCCATAGAAGTTGTGTAGAAAACGAAGCCAATTAAGGGATCTAACTACTAATTTTATATTCCCAGCAACAGTTCATGTAGTAGATATATCCATATCTATATATCATATTGTTTAAGGCATACAAAACAGAAAGCAGGCATATTCTGCATGAACTAGATGAATTTCACACTGCAAACAATATGGCTACATCTCAGATTTGGGAAATTATTAGACCGCCAAAAGAAAAGTCAGATTTAGTTAAGATTTAGGATTAGAAACCGTGAGAAGATCAAGACAGGAACGGAGCCGAGCACCCAGCGTTTCAAACAATGGAACAGTGTCCATATGGACATCACAAAAGGACATTCTCTCAACGCATGAAGCAATGTCTGAAACAAAGCGGAGATGCTGCTTATTGAAAAGGTAAGCGTAACATGGCAGCAAGCTCACCCCAAATACATATCTTACGGCAATTGTTGAGTCCATAAGTAGGTATAAATCCGTTAGGGGGACAGATTCTTGTTATTCATGAACATGTAGCAAGAAATGATAGGCATTCCCAACAGTAAATTCACCATGCTTCTTGAGACGATCCCACATAACACTCATGTGCAGGGGAATACCAAGGATGGCACGTGGAAAGCTAAAGAACATCAGTTCGCCAAATCGACCATTTTAGGTTTAGTTTGTATTCTGTTAGATTTTAGGGTAAACTATACATTTAGTACCTAAAATTTTATTTGTTTCAAAATCATACCTAGCATTTACTTTTTGTTTCGTTTTGGTATCTCGCCGTTAAAAATTTAAAAGAACTGTTACACCATGGTACTTTTTTATAGGTAAATTACATCATTCATCACATAAATATCTTCTCACTTCTATTTTGGTCACTGAAGTTTATTTTTTTATTTCAATTACTTAATTTTCAAATTACTCATAATTTAATCATTCTAACTTTCAAATTTGTTTATTTTTATTCTAATTATATTAATAAAATAATAAAAAATGCCATGTCAATAAAATTACTAATAAAATAAATTAGAGATATTAAAACGTGAGTACTTTGAAAGTCAAGTAGTTAAATTAAATTTTTTTGAACTTTAATGACTAAAATAGGAGTGAGAATATATTTAAGTGATGAATGATGTAATTTACAATTAAAATGTCACATGCACCAATTCCGTTAAATTTTTAATGGCGAGATACTAAAATGAAATAAAAAGTAAACGCTAGATATGATTTTGTAATAAATTAAAGTTTAGGTATTAAAACGAATAAAATTGATATTTAAGCTACTAAACGTGTAGTTTACCCTAAAATTTATAAGGGTCAAATCAAATCTGATTAGTTCGAGTCCAGTCAATATCAGATAAGTCGATTTTTCGATTTAAATTACTATCGATTTGTCAGTTTTTGGATCGGATCAATCAATTCTCAATATAAGTTAGTTGGAGTTGAGTTGAGTAGGAGTTCAATCATATATATATATATATATTCTTGTATATCATGTCTTTTGTTTGTCTATCTTATCATATAAGCCCAATTTCAATTCTTATAAGTTTAATGTTTCGAATCAACCATCATTTAGAGATAACAATTTGATCAAACCTAACCTTATAAGACATATTAGATTTTGTGACCTAAATTTTGTGAAAAAAATAATAGAAAATGATTGATGTTTAATTATAAATATAATATTTTTTTATATATTAAAAAATAATTTAATAATTATATTGGAATATATATTGAGTTAAACAATTTTATAAACAATATTATATCTATGATAATATTTTAATTTAAATCATAAAAATAAATATCCATTTATTGTTAAAATAAACTTTTATCAACGTTTAAAAAAAAGTCTTTAATTCCTTTTTCTTTTTACATAAAAATCTTCTATTCTTAAATAAGGATGATACACTACAACAAAATCTAAAAGTTGATACATACATTATTTGTCTTTACTAATATTATAAGATTCAATAGGACGAAGTTTAACTTTTCAAACTTAGTTGAGTGTAGATATTTGACTTTATTTGTGGTTGCATATCACTTTTGAATGAAAATTTTTAATTTAAAATTTACATTTTATGTTAATTTGTGTTCGTAAAAAAAATTGAAATTTCTTTTTTCTTTAAAAAATTAACTATAGTCTGTTGTCTAAGTGATGTCAATTATAGTTAATCACATAAATTAAAATTTTAGATGGTGATTAACTTCATTTCATAATCTTTCATATCATTTTAAAAAAATAAAAATTATTAGATTATATTATAGAGATGATATTTTAAAGGAGGAAAGATGATATTGACCTAGTAAACTATTATTAAAGGGTGAAGTCTAATAAAAGACAATTTAATTTAAGGTTAAAAACGACGTAAAAAGACACGGCTGGAAATATAAAAAAAAATATTAGGTTGAGTGTGACCGAAAATATGACATTGTTTATATATTTCGGGTTGCAACCGCTAAAAAGTACCCAAAAAATGGTAGAACTGGAAAACTAATAATACCAGTAAGTATCGATACTTTTGTCATGAAATTAGTATTGAATCATATTAAATATTATCAAATATCTAATATGTTATCGTAATTACTATAATACATTAAAATGAAATCCAAATGAAAAAATATTAAATTTAATAATTTTTTAATATTATAATATATTAGAGTAATTATTTCAATATATTAAATTTACAATTTTATATTATCATATCACTAATATAATTTCATATACTACAATATGTCGTACTAAGATTTAAATGAGAAAAATACTTAATAATTAATTTAATATTTTTGAACAATAACAACTGGATTTCATAATAAAATAATGGAAGGAAACAAAATTACAACGTACCCAACATAGAGAGAAAAATAGGACAATAATAATAAAAACTCGTACATAAAACAAAATTATTAAATCTATAGATACGAAGAAAAATGAAACTTTCATAAAACTCTGTCTCTGTTGAACGAGATACTTTACGAAATGATAAAAGAGTGGTGAGCAAACCAAACAATTTGGTAGTTTGCATCACTACGCAATTTTGATTATATCGACAAACAATATTTTACCAAAGACGAGATTTGACAATACATGATCACCAAAAAACTAATCATAAAACAAATATCATAATGATGTTTCTGTGAGCATTAACACGACCGCAAATGTATGCGAAAAACGTACCAAAAGTTATAAGCAACGTGCCACAAGAGCAGTGAAAAAGCATGTCACAATAATAGAGAAAAATGTATCATAAGGACAGATTATTATTTAAAATTGAAGAAACTCAAGAAAGAAAAAGAAAAAAAAGGAACATAATATGAAAAAGAAGAAGAAAAATAATAATCGCCAACGACCAACAACCAATATTAAGATTGATGCTATCGCCGGTTAAACAAAAAAAATGGACGGAAAAAAATATTAAGAGGAACTTGAGTTAAAATGCTATAATTTATAAATAATATAACATCAGAAATACCACATTAATTAAATTAATTTCAAAGATTCTTTAATACTTAATGTAATTAATCATATATATACTATTAGCCATGGATTCATATACAAGATTCCAAAGGTAGTGGCCAATGGCCATCGTGTGTTACCCTCGATCTTAGCTTAGAATGCCATCCAATAATTACTTTAAGAGAAAATAACTTCAGTGACCAAAAATGCCTTATAATATACGATTTTAACTAACTCTTTTTGGATTTGCCAAAATGACAACTAAATCGCAATGCGATCGATAATTAGCAACGCGATCTCCGGTATCGCAAATTAGTTTCCAGATTCGCAACGCGAACTTCGACTATCGCATTGCGATTTACATATTCGCATTGCGATAGTCGAAGTTCGCGTTGCGAATCTGGAAACTGATTTGCGATAGTCGAAGTTCGCGTTGCGATTTATTCCAAATTCGTTGCGATAGTCCAAGTTCGCGTTGCGATTTATTCCAAGTTCGTTGCGATAGTCGAAGTTCGCGTTGCGATTTATTCAAAGTTCGTTGCGATAGTCCAAAATCGCAAAGACTGGTGGTATTGCATTTGTTTCTTAAGAATTTTCTCTAAAAAGATAGTATTCGTGCGGACGGGTCGAAGGCACATATTACCACGACCACGACCCGACCCGACCCGAGACGGACGACGGCGGCGGCGCGCGAGAGTCCCCCTTGTTCTCTATCACTCAACAAGAAAGTGAGAAAGCCAAGCCTTAAATATCATTCCCAATAGTGTTTTCAATACTATGTGGGATTGAGCATTACCAACACTTGTTTCCAATACTATGTGATTATTCAGGAAACAATTAACAATCATGCACCTTAAAACAACTGAATCAGCAACCAATTGCATTAGTATTATACGATTAAATATGTCATAATTAAAAGTCAATCTACAATCAATCGTGATTATTACAATTTTAAGCAAAACATTTAAAAAAAATTGCACGATTAAATATGTCATAATTAAAAGTCAATCTACAATCAATCGTGATTATTGCAATTTTAAGCAAAACATTTAAAAAAAATTGCATCACTCGCGAGAATAAAAAGAATTGTTATCGTGCAATTACAATCAATTGAAAATAAATTAGAATTGCATGAAAACTAAACGAACCACAAATACTTTTCATACAAATACTAAAGTCATTAACTATAATTCACAAATAATATCACTATTTAAGGCTCAATCTCACATAGTATTAGGAACAAGTGTTGGTAATGCTCAATCCCACATAGTATTGGAAACACTATTGGGAATGGTATTTAAGGCTTGGCTTTCCCACTTCCTTGTTGAGTGATAGAGAACAAGGGGGACTCTCGCGCGCCTCCGCTGTCTTGGGTCGTGGTCGTGGTAATACGTGTCTTCGACACGTCCGCACGAATACTATCTTTTTAGAGAAAATTCTTAAGAAACAAATGCAATACCACTAGTCGTTGCGATTTTGGACTATCTCAACGAATTTGGAATAAATCGCAACGCGAACTTCGACTATCGCAACGAACTTGTAATAAATCGCAACGCGAACTTCGACTATCGCAACGAACTTCGACTATCGCAACGAACTTGGAATAAATCGCAACGGGAACTTCGACTATCGCAATGAACTTGGAATAAATAGCAACGCAAACTTCGACTATCTCAACGAACTTGGACTATCGCAACGCGAATTTGGAATAAATCGCAACGCGAACTTGGACTATCGCAACGAATTTGGAAAATCGAATTGCGATAGTCGAAGTTCACGTTGCGATAGTCGATGTTCGCGTTGCGAATCTGGAAACTGATTTGCGATACCGGAGATCGCGTTGCGAATTATCGATCGCATTGCGATTTAATTGGTCATTTTGGCAAATCCAAAAAAAATTGGTTAAAATCGTATATTATAAGACATTTTTGGTCACTGAGGTTATTTTCTCTTACTTTAATTTATAACTATTTACAACAATAAATTATCAATAATGAAATATTGTAGTAGTTATTATAATATATTCAAATTCATGACTCTGTATTATCTTATTTATAATAGATTGTGGTAATACTAGGATATATTAAAATACAACTTAAATGATTTTTAAAATATGATAATCTGTGTAATAATTATTCTAATATATTACTAATTACAATATCATATTATTATTTATAATATATAGTAGTATTTTTTCGTAATTACGATAATATATTACTTATTACGGCAAAACTTCCAAGATATTTTGAATATCTTGCGTTTGATATCACCATCCTCATTCAAATCAAACTATTTGAAATTTAAAATAATTTCTTCACAAATTGAATAATTTATTCTAATTTGACAAAATGATAAAATTTCTTAACTTTTGAACAAATGGTCATTTTGTCTCTATTGATTTATTTGGAGTATTTTAACCTTAATATTTTAATTTTTGGTCAAAATATATCATGTTGGATGAAAATTGTTAGTTGACTAACCGTCAGTATATGTTCTTAACGTGATGTTTTCACGTACGATCAATTACTGATGTGACATATATCATATCACTCAAAATGATGACGTAACAAATATCACGTCACCTAAAATAATGATATGTCATGTGCCATTTCACAAAAATGATGACATGAAATGTGTCACGCCAACAATTGAGAACATGTAGAAATATTACGTCAACAACAAATGTTGACCTTTAATCAATTAATTATTTTCATCCAATATGGTCTGTTTTGACTAAATATTAAAACATTAAGAACTAAAATACTATAAAAAAAAGAATAGAAATAAAGTTACCATTTATACATTGGAGAGTAATTTTATCATCACGTCTGCTAATTTTTATTTGCATAATGTTATCAACAAACCCAAGTTTAATTATGTTTTATAAATAATAACTTTATAAAAAGATAATATCAATGCGCTGAAAATAGCAGGTGTACGTATGATGATATGTCTCAATGACATAAATACATGGTTTTCAGAATCGGATCGGTTAGCGAACCGGTCATGTTACCAGTTCATTGGTTCAATCGGTCAAATCGATCCGATTGATCGGAAAAACCGGACGACGTCATAATTATTTAAAAAATTAAATAAAAATACCAAAAATATTTATTAAAAAATAATTTTTTTATATCACAAGTCATATTCAAAGCAAATCATAACATATATAAGTTAAAAACTATAAAATCAAGTGAAACAAAATGATTCAAATTAACTACAACATAATATTTAAGGTAAAACATATTAAATAATAAATATAATTATATAACTATAATTAAAAAATAAATTTGGGGTTAAAAAAATCATAACAAAATGATATTGTTTAATTTAATTTTTTTTAAAAACAATCCCACATGACTAAGAAACATAGAAGAGCATCCCAAAAGTCTAAAGAGAAAATATGAGAACAAAACAATCTCACATTGCTAAGAAACATAAAAGCGCATCACAACTAACTTCTATAAATAATAGAGGTAATTTGACATTCAAAATCATGGAGCCTTTTGGTGAGCATTGAGTGAACTATTCTTTCACTTCAATCAAGCTCGAATTTTAGGCTTCAATCGAGCTTCTAATTTTTTTTTTGAGTTTAAACCTGTTTGAGTTCAAGTTTCAATATTATATTTCGAGTTTGAGTTGAACTTAATAATTTTTAGCTTGTGAGTTTGAGTTGAGTTGAGCTTACTTTTAAAGTTTTCAAGTTCGAGTCGAGCTCAACAATACTCGAGTTCGACTTGGTTCTTTTAACAAACGACGTTGTTTGGTTTAATTTGTTAAAAAAAAAACAAAAATCATGGTTTTTCCCGGTTTTCAGTCGGTCCGGTTTGAACGATTCAGCGGTTTTGGCCGGTTCACTAATAGCGGTTCAACCGGTTTAGATTAAACCGGACTAAGCAACAGTTTCCGGTTGAACCGGCCGGTCCGGTCCAATTTTCAAAACAGAGCATAAATATATACACAAGAAGAGGTAAAAATGTCTACCGGTATTCCTCTAATGTCTCCGAACGAAATGGGTCATTTCAGTGAGTTATGGATCGGTTTCCCGTTTTTTCCTTTACATCTTCACTCTCCTAATGTATAAATACTCTAATATGCCTATGTTCCGACACATCCAGCTCTCTACTGAAGAGGAAGAAAATAAAAGTTAGAAACAATGTTGGCAGCTACAATCCCTACAGATGAGCATGTTCACTCCACTTTTGCTTCTAGATATACACGCAGCCCTGTTCCCCGGTTCCGTATGCCGGAACGGACGATGCCGAAGGATGCGGCTTACCAAGTAATTCACGATGAGCTTATGCTGGATGGAAACCCGAGGTTGAACTTGGCTTCATTCGTTACGACATGGATGGAACCCGAGTGTGATAACCTTATCATGGCTGCCATCAATAAGAACTATGTTGACATGGATGAATACCCTGTCACCACCGAACTCCAGGTATCCTATATTCTTTCACTTTCATAATCTATATCTTCAGCATTCGTCAAATTAATCCGTGATCATATCGCTTATGCAGAATCGATGTGTAAACATGATTGCGAACCTGTTTCATGCACCGGTTGGGGAAGAAGAGACGGCTGTAGGTGTGGGGACGGTCGGTTCCTCCGAGGCTATAATGCTGGCGGGATTAGCTTTTAAAAGAAGGTGGCAACATAAGATGAGAACGGAGGGAAAATCGACCGAGAAACCCAACATAGTCACGGGAGCTAATGTCCAGGTGAGATTATATTTTTCTATGATTCATGTTCGACACAGTTGAAATATGTGTCGGACATGGAATCAGACTGATGAAATTGTATGCACAGGTTTGCTGGGAGAAGTTTGCAAGGTATTTTGAGGTAGAGCTGAAGGAAGTAAAGTTGAAAGAGGGATATTACATTATGGACCCAGTAGAAGCAGTGGAACTAGTGGATGAGAACACCATATGTGTAGCAGCTATCCTCGGATCGACGCTGACCGGAGAGTTCGAGGACGTGAAGACGTTGAACGACCTCCTTATGAAGAAAAACGAGGAGACCGGTTGGAACACCCCGATCCATGTAGACGCTGCTAGCGGAGGATTCATCGCTCCTTTCCTTTACCCGGATCTCGAATGGGATTTCCGGCTGCCGTTAGTTAAAAGCATCAATGTTAGCGGACACAAATACGGGCTCGTATATGCTGGCGTTGGTTGGATTATTTGGAGGAACAAAGAGGATTTGCCAGATGATCTTGTCTTCCATATTAACTACCTCGGATCTGATCAACCAACTTTCACCCTCAACTTCTCCAAAGGTAATTAACACATTAATTTCATACATTTTCTTTATATCTTTTGCCTTACACAGATGATAATTGGCCTATAATCTCAGGCTCAAGTCAAATTATTGCTCAGTATTATCAGTTTCTACGCCTTGGTTTTGAGGTAATTGCCTTTATCTTGGTGTCAAATATATATGTTTTAAAGTGTATATGAATGAATTTGTTGATGCAATTAATAGGGGTACAAGAACATAATTGAGAACTGCATGGAGAACATGAAAGTGCTTAAACAAGGAATAGAGAACACTGGGCGGTTCAACATCGTGTCCAAGGACATAGGAGTTCCGCTGGTGGCTTTTAGTCTAAAAGGTACCAGCAAACATACGGTGTTCGAGGTCGCTGAGAACTTACGGAGGTTCGGATGGATCCTTCCGGCCTATACGATGCCTGCAAACGCGCAACACATCGCAGTGTTGCGTGCCGTGATCCGCGAGGATTTCAGCCACGGCCTTGCGAAAAGGCTCGTGGAACACATCGAGCTGGTCCTAAAGGAAATGGACGCCCTTCCGGGTCGCATCCTTCCGCATAAGAAGACGGAGAGGGAAACTCAGGAGGAGGTGTTTAGGTACTGGAAGCGGCTTGTTGATCGCAAGAGATCTGGTGTCTGTTGATTTATCATCACGGTTTTACCAGGACGAGGGTCCTTCGTCCAGATTTTGGCTTACCTAATGATTTATATCTTATTATCGTTTTAAATAAACATTTCATTTACGTTATATGTATGCTTTTTTTTTTCAGGCCTTGATGCTTAAATTGGAGTGTAAGATCATCACTCTATATTAAAAAGCAAATTAATTGTTTCCATTTTAAATAAATATAAAATTTAGATTTTTCTCTTTTATCACTATTTTTCTTAATAACATGTATAGAATATTAATTAGATGTATTAATTATGCAGTTGGGTTGGGTTGGGTAATTTTCGGATGATGTTAAAGTTTAAATCCCTTTAAATTTAAGTGGTTTCGAATTTAAATTAATTGCATAAGTAAATCTTTTGAGATACATATACACTGTAAATTTATTTCAAAACTGATGATTTATCATCATCAAAGCAACATGTTTATTTAAAAGGATATATCTTTTTTTTTATATATATATAAAGAGATATGTCGTGCATGAAAGGTTGTGACCTTTCAAAGTGATGTCTATTGGCATAGAAATAGATGATCCATGGTGTTCTTCAAATCATAAAAACAACCCAATCTTTCATAATAAAAGTAAGATTACAAATTTCTTGGTTTTGCTTACGAAAGAAAATTTATACTTCGTTGTATCCCGAGAGGAACTTTGTCTTAATCCTCTAGCATCTTTGTGTGGAGGCAAATAGTTCTATTTGAAAAGCGTCATCTGCAACTCAAAGTTTTTATATAATTATGTATCGTCTTTGATTCTACGGTCTCAACTTTATACGCCGGTTAATTTTCTTTCTTTCTTCTTTTCTGTCAACTTTGAGGGGTTTATACGCCGATTTTCTGATTTTTCGATTTTCCCATTTTCCTGAAATTGCATTATGGTTTGGTCCTGAAATGTTCATGATGAGGTCTTTTGGTCTGCTTTTAATGTTCATGATGGTCCTGAAATGTTCTTTTGCTTAATTTGGTACTGCTTTTGGTCTGCTGTTGATTTTAGGTGAAAACGATGGCAACTAAGATAATATACTACTTAGCCCAAAATTTACTGCCAAACAAGTTTTATTTCCACTCGGATGTGGTGGAGAAATTAAAAGGAACAGGCTTTGAAAATCTTATCAAGCCAACCTAAGTTTCAAGGTATTGCTACCCATTTTTTATAGCACTTCTGCAGAGGTACAATAAAAAGAATTAAGTTTTTTGAATTTGGAGTTAATAATTCTATTCGATTGTTTATAACTTTGGGAGATATTTTAAAGATTACTGGTCTACCTGTAAACGGTAATCCGGTTATAGTAGATGAGACGTTAATCAATCTAGAATCTTTGTGCTCCAAATATCTTGGCAACGACATAACCTTATGTAATAAAGGTGATATTTGTATGTCTACGCTTAGTGATCAGTTTGGAAAGCTTAAATCAGGTGATCAAATAGAAAAAAGTAAAAGTTAACTTTTATGTTCGGACAGTCGTATTGTACATAATATGCTTGTTGTAGTTCCTTCCTCTTCTATGGTGCCAGCATTTTATCTGCTATTTTTAAAAGACATTGAAAAAATTCAAAGCTACTCAAAGGGTGCGGTAATGTTAATCCATTTGTACGGCCTGGATAGGAAAGAAAAAGATCAGAATTTAAGTGTTTGTGGCAATTTTCACCTTGTTTCGGTGAGTAGAAAGGATATTTTAATGATTTTTTTATCTTTATTTCATGTGTAATAATTTTTTATTTCTCTTTATTGCATATGTTTATATTTGAGCACATCCCATGGGTTGTGTCTCAATTGCTTCGTCCTAGGGGTCCGAACATACTTCCAGACTTCGTAGAGGAAGTTAATGATCGTCCCATGGAATTCCCTCTAATGGTTAAATAAGAAGATGGTTGTCACTTAAAGATTCGAGGAATACCTTCAACGAGTCCATATTTACTGATTATTTTAATCTGTTATCGGAAGATAATGTAAGTGAAAGGTATGATCTTTATGTTCTTTCTTTTAGGTTAAACATTGATGAATTTTATTCGGTCTATGATATATGATCTTATTTAGTTGAATGTTAGTTTGAATTGGTATTAGTTTTAAATATTTCAAATTATTTTCTTATTTGATATCCAAACAGGTTGAATTCAGGCCGTATGCAAGACTAAAAGAAGATTTCTTGCCTCCGCTATATAATTGTCAAGTTATATTAAAAAAATCTTTAACATCAATTATATTCGTAAAAAAGAGAAATTTCAATAATCCTAATGTCTTGATGGAGAAAAAACAAAAAAATCTCATCCACATTTTAATTGAAAGAATATATTAAAAAATCAACATGGTAAAAACATTAAAAGTAGAACAGGAACTCCGGATAAACCAAAAGCTTTGGTTATATCTTGATAAATTCAGATTAAGAAGACAGTGATTTGGAAACGGGAGAAACGAAAAGTAAAACAAATTATAATGATGAAGTCATTTAATGATGAAATGACTAATGAGGGAGAAATAATAATAATAATAAGTGCTTATTACACATTTTTTTTAAATTTCTTATTATGTCATTTTATTGTTAGAAACTATTTTTAATATTTTATCTAATCAATTCAAACATTAATAAAATGTATCTCATCATCTTTATTATTATACTAATTTAAAATGTCTTAAAATCTCTTTAAAACTTATAAAATTTACTTAAAACATAAAGTAAATCGACTTTCATTTATAGCTTCTATCATTCAATCAAAATGAAATTGAGATATAGTTTTTCTCGTTTTCTTCCGTCTTTCTATTATTGAGATCTCGAATAAATTTTTTTAACATGTATATATTAAAAAGAGTCTGAAAATCTAAATTCAAGATTTACAAAGAAAAAATTATGAATTTTTTGCATAAAATTACAAGTAAAATTTATGATTTTTCAAGAATTTAAAAGAAAACTGTCACACCATCACAATGTTGAAGAATTACAAGCGACTTAGAAAAACAAATTTCAAAAGTTTGAAACCTCAAATTGCTGTTGAGCTTGAAACACGTTGAAGGGCCATGAAGTGATGGTAAGGATTTTAGGTAGTTTGAATTCATGGTAATGGATATGGAAGTGATAAATTTTGATTTTATTTATGATTTTATTTAATAAATATTTTTAGAGATTTTCTGAAATTAAATATGTAATGATTATCTGATATATTTTTTGAAGTGATTGGTTTTTTAATGATTTTAAATTTTAAATATACTAATATGTGGTCTCTAACTTTGAATTTAAAGTATATCAATTTAAAATTATTTTTTAAGAGTTATTTGTTTTTATTTTAATTTTTTAATAGTCTAATATGATTATAATATATTATTTGTTTATAATTTTTTAATATATTATTCACTTGTACACATTTTACATATGCTGCTACTTGAACTCAAGATCTTTAAGAATATCAATGTTTTCTTTTTTTCCTTGACCCATTTGAAGTGAATATAAAATAATATATGTCTAAATGTCATTTTTTAATATTATGATCACTTAATTGCAAAAATATTAATGACAAATCAATATAACTACAGCAGGCGGCCCACTTAAAAATAAAATAAATAATAAACTGTAAGGTTCATCACTTTTGTTTAAATTTTATACATTTTTACTCGTTAAATTTAAAACATATAATATTTAACACTTTTATTTTTATTTAATTAATATGTGGTCACTTAGAGTTAACTGTCGTTAGATTTTTAATAAATTATTGTTATGACATAATAAATATAAAAAACTAAAAAATATAAACTACACAAATAGATACTAATATTTGATTAAATTTTTGTTTTTCTTAATAAAATTTTAAAAATAACAAATTAGTCAAAATTGTTTTGCAGTATAGGTATTATGGGCGATTTGACCTAACTGAACCTTTTTTTTAAATTCTCCCGTTATAACACCCGTTGACCAATATTTCCTGAAATAGCACCCTTTCAGCTGAGGTGGCACCTGGGTTTATGCTGAGTTGGATGCCACGCGTGAAAGGCGCATCCCAGGGGATGCGCTTTACATAGGTTCTGCTGAGTCAGATGCCCCACTGATTTTTTTTAATAATAAAGATTTTATATTTTTTGTTATTATAAATTATTAATAAATTATTAATATCTCATGTATCAATATAAATTATTAATAATAAAGATTTTATAAAAAGTGTGTCGGTTATAATTGTACGATTATATATCTATAATTTTTTATTTTGATTATCGATCTATTAATTTTATCATTTAATTATTTAAATGTTATCAATCTTCAATACTTACATATTTTAATTTTCAATACTTACATATTTTATCAATTTAGTCTTAATTTTAATTTAATTTATTAAATTTAATCATCGAATTAGAACATGAAATGTGTGATCGTATACATTATTTTTTTAACTTTTAATTTGTTTAATATAATTTTTTTTCTCTACTTAGAAGGTGGAATTATTTTAATATTTTAAAATTAATACTAATTTTTTTATAATAAATAATACTAATTATTATATTAAATAAATATAATTAATCATTTTATAAAATTAAAATATAAATAATTTATATAATATTAATCAAATATCATAAAATAAATTTTAAATAATAAGTTTTTTTAAAAAATAAAATTTATTTAGGTGTACATACATTGGGAAATTATAGAAAATGTAATTACATTTAAATATTATAAACAAAAATATTCATTTAAATAGAATATTAATTACATAAAGGTTAACGGTTATGTGCTGATAACAGAGCTGTACATTTTTTTCTATTGTGTCCGATGTTTCTATAATGGCAACATCGTTTTTGTTCTGTTGACTCCTCCCGAATATTCATATCACAATGTATTCTAGTAGATTTTGGACGACCTGAGCCCTCAATAGCAACAGATCTGGTACAATTGTAAGCCAAGTTTGAATATCGTCTGGGTCTCTTTCGTTACCTATGGGCGGAAACTCAAATTCATATACCTTGAATACTTATGAAAGGTGGGATACGAGATCAACATAATTTTTGTAGTCCAAATGCGAATGTGAGCAAGCTGCAATTACATGAGAGCATGGATATTTGAGTGCTTGAAAGAAACCACAATCGCACCATCTCTCTTACAGATTAACTCTTAAAGAGTTAGCTTCAATCCCTTGCATCGAACGTGGCATTTCGGTTACACGAAACAATTCACAGGTGCGAGAAAAATTTGTAACCAACATCCCATTTGATGCAGCCACTTTTTTCTGTAAATCAGCTACTAGTCTTGGGTGGTAAATGTGACTGTTTTGCATCCAAGTAAGAGCTTGTCCACCGAGCTTTACAAAGAGTTGACCCAAACGAAAATAAGTTGTTTTGACCAACGCCGTGACTGGTAAATGACGCGCTCCCTTTAAGGTTGAATTTATTGCTTCAGCCAAGATGGTTGTCATATGACCATAGCGATACCCCCCGTCATACGCATTTGTCTACATTTCTTTGCTGATGTCCATAATGTACTCGCACCCCTTTTTATTTTTGCGAAACAACTCTTGTAGCATAGACTCAAACCTTTGAGGTAAGAGTTCGTAACCTAAGCCATTAGGAATATGTAATAGTTAATATGAAGTATAAATAAGTAATACGAAAATGATAGAAAAATTGGAAAAAAGTAACATACCCATCCGTACGACTAACTGGCGTTCATCGTTCTTCTTGTATTTTCCGTAATAGTTTGCAGCAATATGATGGACACAAGAACGATGTTGAACATGTGGAGGTCTATACATTGTACCCAAAGAGTTCATTGCTGCTTTTATCCCGTCTCCTCGGTCTGAAATAATGCATACTCGTTCCCTGGTGACAATATGTAAACGTAAATTTTTAAGGAAAAAAAGCCCAAGAATCAGTGTCTTCTCCTTGAACGAGGGCAAACGCAACAGGAAGAATATTGCGGTTTCCATCTTGGACCACAACCAATAATAAAACTTGCTTGTATTTCCCATACAAGAAAGTACCATCAATTTGGACAACTGGTTTACAGTACTTGACTGCATTAATACACTGAGGGTAAGTCCAAAAGACACAGTAGAATTGGCAGCGATCGTGAACCACTCTATCATTCACGTAATGATGTTGAGTTTCGAACTCAACAATCGTCTCGGGATTGAGTCTTTGCATAACATGAAACCAACTGGGCAGCTCGTTGTAAGAGGAATCCCATTCGCCATGAAGTCTGCAAATGGTATTCTGTTTTGCCAACCAAGCTTTTTTGTAGGAGACGGTGTACCCATATTGTGACTATATAGCAGAAATCAACACTGCAACAGCTATATGAAAGATTTGCTTCACAATGGGCATGATTGCTTGGCAAATAATATTGGAGTCCAAGTTGGGATGATCCTAGTTTATACCTCTTGCACAATACGTATGAGGACCGTTGTATCTGGTTAGTTCCCATAAGTTGTTATTCCTCTTCCTCTTTGATACACGGACCATCCATTGACATCCGTTGTTACGTTGGACGTAGTAGCAGACATATTTCTACGTGGTAGATCGATCAACTCGGGACTGAACTGAGTTACGAATATTGTAACTCTTTATTGCCATCATTGCTTCATCCTTCGATGCAAACTCCATTATAATATGTAAATCACCGTTATTGACTGATGATTGAAGTTCATAGTTACCAACATCAGGGAGATCCAAAAATTCTGGCTGGTACATTGCATCATAATCAGCCCCATATATATAAGCAGGAAGTTCGGCTGGTGTTGTATTTATCGGAACATCATCCTCATCATCATCAGAATGTATGTTAAACTGTGGTGAGTCAGGTTCAACGAATAATCCCGTTTCATCACCATCTGCACCTGGCTCCCAAAGAGGTTCTTCTGGTGGAGATGATGGTTCCTCTAATAATCGAATGTTGAGGTCAAATAAGTTCCCGCTTGAGTGTCCTCCCCTTGAACTTGAGGCCATTGTATCATGTGGGATGTGAATAGACTACCGTCTCGATGGCATTTCCATATGTAAGTTAAAAACATTGGCAAATGAATGTCTGCCCCTTGAAGTAGAAGAGATGTTGCCATATGGATTATTGGTGAAGCCACGTGGGTTCAGATCATAAGCAGTTGCCGATGAATGTCTTCCTATTGAACTTGATGGCATAGCATCTGGCGTTGGATCCTCCATTAATGATGTGAAATCATTACAGATCAGCTGCGTCGGGCTATCAACTTGATCAGCATGATATGCAATGCCAAAGTGACAGGAATATGATAGACCACGAGAAGCACGAACCTCAATAAAAGTGGCGTACATTTCAATAAGAGATTGTGAACTCCCCATATGAGCATCAACCATCATAGAAACATCATCATCGTTGGAAAGCTGAAATGATGTATACATGAGTGAAAAAAGTTCAGTAGGAAATCTATACTGAAGTGAAGATAGTCTTCTCTGGCCAGCTACGCGAATCTTTAACGAAATTTTTGTGATTAACTCCTCAAGAGTGATGTTTCTCTTCAAGGTTAAGGGGATATAATGATCTGACTAAAAAATAACCCCCTCTTCAGCTTCTTTAATTTCTCCATCATATAAAACAACAGTAGAAAGACGACTCATTTTCAGAGAATAGATGATTGATATTTTTGAGAAATTTAGAGTTTGAGAATTTGAAAACCTGTATAAAATAACGAGCTTGGAGGAGTGCTACTAACAAACCCACCGCTCATAGAAAATTGAGAAAAGTGTGAAAACATTGGCATCGATGTATGTGATCCAGATGGAGATTGAGGTGTCTGTGGAGAAGGACCACCAACCAAATAAGATGCATATGAACCATATGTTGGGTCATTAAACATACCCATATATTCACCTCCATATGGTGTCATAAAATCCTACGGGCTAGGCATGTAACCTGGCGGGCTAGGAATGTATCCCTGAGGGCTAGGAATGTAACCCTGCGGAGATGGCATATAAACTGGTGGGCTTGGCATATACCCTTGAGGAGATGGCATCTGAACTGGAGGGATGGCATCATCATCGGTGGATAGGGATATTGTCGTAGGACTGATGCAGAACTGGTAGCGCATTCTCTCCGTCCACAAGTCGGAGGACGATGATATTGAGATGGTGGACGTCTCTCTCTGTGCCTAGGAATGTTAACCCCTCGTGCTTCAGCCGAAAGTATAAACAACTTTCCATTTTCATTAAACCAGTCAATATAGTTATCCGTAACCATATGACCAGTTTCAGCGTAAAATTGTCGAGGGGCCAACTGTGCATACCGGTTCTCCCAAAGCACAATCCAATCTCAATGTCTCAACACCCAGTTAACATATTTCTTACCTCGTCTATCGATGTTATGCATGTCGTCTAAATTCCTAGGTGCTCCAGGAATATATTGCGTACAACCAAACTGACAGAGCACGTGATCAACTGGATGTCACTCAATAATAACATAACATATAAGAGATACAATAGACATCCAAACCTCTAATGACCCACTCAGGTGGGGTGGAATACAAGCCTTTACTTCATCGCTCGTATAAGGTATCCACTGAAACTGAAATATAAATATACAATTCAAATAAATATAATATTCTAATTATATCTAACATTTTAAATTAAAATATTCACATTTAAACAGATTTCAAAACATATCTCAGATCTAGCTTTTGTATCAATAAGTAAACGGATTTCCTCTAATCCAGTAGGTATATCTCTATGGTTATTTCTTTTCATCGACCACCTATAAAATATAATATAAATTAAATATCACCCTATTTAATTAAAAATATTTAAATCAAAATTTAGTTCGAAAATTACCTCAATAATAAGGGGAATACTATGGTTCATTGATGATCGGGCATAAGAAAGGCATACGAAACCACGCCCATGATTGCAGAAGCAGGAGACATCCACCGATAGCAGTTTTCTTATAATTTATCGCACAACACATTTCTCTAAAAAGAAATACCAAAACTCTAGCGCCCCAACTATATCTTCCAGCTTCATTAAAATCAATCAGATGCCGTAACCACATACAATGCACCTGATTGCGAGATTTGTCGGGCATCAATATTCCTCCAATAATTCGTAGAATATAATCCCAAGCACATGCCTTTACTTTATCATCTGAAGCATTTTCATTCAGAACTTCAAAATTAGCTTTTAACCATGATAAATTTATTCTACCTCCATTAAAATCAGGCGGAGCAGCTCCAAGATACTCCATGTACATTGACTGCCAATCACCATCCGCCATAACACACATAATATTCCCATCGACGGGAAGCCCCATATGCATAGAGACATCCTCCAACGTAATTGTAGCCTCTCCACATAGAAGATGAAATGTGTGTGTCTCGGGCCTCTACCTCTCAATCAATGCAGAAATTAGGACAGGTTCGAGTTTGCAACCGCCAATAATTGTTGCAATATACCCGAACCCAACAGAAGACAAATATGGCAAAATACGTTCCGGTGTTGGTATACGTGGGTTTTTAATAAAAGTCTCTAAAATACGACCAGTTTCCTAAATAATATGCATTATAAAAATTTATAATTAATATAAATTCATTATAAATCTAAATTAAAAATAATAATAAATATTAACATTAATTATAAAAAAATATTACCATATCACTAAAATGTCTGGAGATATGGTTTGCATCCAATCGCAACAACATTTCCCTTTCCATTATAACTGCAGACAAAAAAATATAATTAGTACAAAAAATAATTAATTAACTAATTTAAATAAATAATAATTATATAAATATTATTTTAATAAAAAATAATATTTATATAAATATAATAATAAAATATATAACAACTATTTAAAAAATACTAACTTAAACAAAAAATTCTTACCAATAATAAGAAATTTAAAACTCAAATGAAAGGAGAATTTAAGTTATATAATAGAAGAAGAGATGTTTTGGTGTGAAGAATGAGGGGGGTTGAGGGGGTTTATATAGGGGAGGAGGAGGGGTAGTTGGGGGGAAAACGCATGGGGCATTAATGGTATTTAATGGAAGGCGCATCCTCGGGGATGCGCCTTCTCCACGTGGCAGCTGATCCATCAAAATCCCGTGAAAGCGCATCCCCGGGGATGCGCCTTTCACACGTGGTATCCGACTCAGCATAAACCCAGGTAAAACGCGTCCCCAGGGATGCGCCTTTGTGCCACCTCAGTCAAAAGGGTGCTACTTCGGGAAATATTGTTCAACGGGTGTTATAGCGGGCGAATTTAAAAAAATGGGTCAGTTAGGTCAAATCGCCAGTATTATGCTCCTTTCTATCGCTCATAATTATTGTATGGTGTTATATTGTAAAATGGTCTTTATCGTCAACATGAGGAAGTGATGAGAGTGACAGTTGCTGCTCATTAACATCAGCAAAACCTGGTTGCTGCTCAGTTGATGGTTGGTGTTTTTCTCCCTTGCATAGCGAAAAAACAACTTTTTTTCCCAAACAATCATCGGTGATTGGTGTATTTACCGATCTAACACCGGTCAGACTATATTTCCCGATCTAACACCATTTGCAGTAAGGCGCGCCCCCTGTAGCGCGCTATACGCTGATTTGGCGCCACGTGGGGTAAGGCCCCCCCTGCGACGCGTCTTATGCTGACATGGATACACGTGGGTATAGCACAACCTCTGGGGCGCGCCTTACGCCACGTAGGGTATAGCGCGGGTCAGGGGCCGCGCCTGACCTTTATAATTATATATAGTGCGGGGCAAGGTACCGCGCCTTGTATAATTGTTACAACTTTTCTCAGCTATAAATCCCATTCTCCCCCGGGTTAAGTTCCTCACATCTCCTCACATCTCTCCTCTCAACTTATAAATTAATACAACAATTCCGTAAACGAGTCAATAATTCTAATAATTTTCTTATATTTTATTTAGAAGTTCGTGCGATTTTTCGTTATAAGGTAATTTTGTGATAATTTTTTTATTATATTTATTGTTTATTATGATTATTTGAAAAAAATATTATACTAATTGTTGTCAATTAAATTTTGTGTTTGTAAAATTAGAAAGCGGGAATATACGTCGAAATAGTTTTGTGGTACATGTAATAATATAAAATTATATTATTTAAATTATTTACGTTTATGTGTAAACATTTTATTCTGTTATATTTTCGTTCATATATTATTTATTTAATCAGCATTGTTTCAGTTGTTTTTTTTGCAGATATAATATTACCGCACTTTTAAACTCAAAGAATGACGCAACTTTCAGTTATTGTTTATTATGATGGTGAAATTTGAGAAGATGAAACCGACGTTGTTTTCGTATCAAATGAGCGTGTTAAAATATTATTGAAGAGAAACATAACTCTTGAGGAGCTGATAACGAAGATTTCGAGGAAGATTCATGTTGGAAGTAGTAGAAGAATTTCGTCGTTGCGGTACAGATTTCCAACATCATTGTTGCCATTAACTTATACAACGTTCGTGTAATATCCCAAAAATCCGATTAGTGACTAAAATGGGAATTTTGAAAGTTTTGTGTTCAATTTAGAAATAAATTAAAAGTTTCGGGATTTAAGTAAAAAAATTTAATAGTGGATTAAATAGCAAAGATGGATGAATTAAAGGGCAAAATAGTCTTTTTATGGGAAAAATTTTTATATTTCCTTTTTGAGTATTGTAAAACGTGGAAAATGTGATGAAGTTTCCAGACTTCTCTTCTTCATTCTATTCTTCTCCACCGTGAAGCCATAAGCAAAGGTAAGATCTCTTGTTGGTTGATATTTAGCTGAATTTAAGATTTGGTTATGATCATTGGGTGATAATTAAGCTTAAGGAAAGCTTAAATTATCTTAAAAACAAAGGATGGTAGAATTAGGGAGAGATTAAAGATTAAGAGTTTTCGAATGAAATTCTGAAATAGAGTTCTTTACTCAAATTGGAAGATAAATTTGACTTGTCAATGGTTGAATTAAGAGATATGAAGTGATGGAATTGAATTTAGAACAAGTAAAAAATTTAGTGTGATTCTTGAATTCTATGTAGAGGATTAGATTTTGAAGTTAAAGATGTATTGAATGAGTAGTAATGAGTTTAAGCATGTATATGTAAGTTAAGAATAAGAAAGATGATGATATATGAAGTGTTTGAGAGGAAACGAAGTAATTTTCGTGCTGAAAAATGTGATTTCTGGGCTAGGGGAATCGGTACCCATTCAAGGGGAACTAATACCCCCTCAAACGAACCAGAATTATAGAATGTCATAGGGGAACCGATACCCCCACAGTAGGGAACTGATTCCCCCTAAAGGAAAAATGTGAATATTGATTTATTAAGTTCGTTTAAGTTGCTAGTATCAAATTACAAAGTGTAGGTATCTAATAGTTATCTTAAAATGTATATGTATGTAGATTTTGAGCTTAAAACAATTCTGGAACATTTGGCAAGTAAGATCGATCAAGGAAAAGATAAGAGATCGAATTGACTAGTGAGGCCAGGTGAGTGCATATTAGATATTATATGATGTTTAATGAAAATAAGACTTGCGACAAGTCTATTTCCGATAGTATTATGCATGAATTCATGAATCTGAGCCTGTGTTTGCTATGAGTGTATGAGTAATATGTTATTATATGTGTGTTATGATTTGTATGAATATATGTTAGTGTGATAAGATATAGGGATCGATATAAGTAAGATATATGTTTACATAAATTATATGATGATATCAGAATAGATATGAAATTATATGAGTATAAAAGATAAGTCATGTGATAAGATTTATGGAATTTATGGAAATGAAAATATATGAATAGGAAGAGTTATAAGAGAATAAATATAAGTTATATGATAGTAAAACATAAGACTATGTGAATATATGATTATAAGATAAAATATGTAATAACAAGAGAATATGCTGAAAGTGAATTCCTGAGAACAATAGGAACTAGGTAAACATGTGTAAAGGTTATATGAATAATAGAAACATGAGTTAGCCCAATACATAGTGGTATGATCAATTATGAGAATTAGTGTATTAGAGTTATAGGATTTATGGAGAGTTGAAGAAAACTAGATAAGATTGAATTATATAATAAACTGGGAATAATATATCACGTAGGAAACTTGAATATAAAGTGATGATATGCACCTATAAAATAAGATATATGTTTATAAATAGGACATAGGTTATGTAATATCAGTGCATATCCATAAATAAAGAACAAGATAGATGATATAATATAAACTATATTATGAATTAGTGATGTATGAATGTGATATAAATATGAAATAAAAGTTATGTGTTATATGATAAATATGAACATATGAGAATAAGATAAAATAAGTGACTTTGTGTAGAAGCTATATGACCATGAATTTTGTAAATAGGAACAATTTAAGTGCTATGCGACTATGAGTATTTGAATATATATCTATGATGTTATATGAGGTATATGAAATATTATATGAACTACGTAATTATATGAAAAAGAATATATGTGCATGTGAATTATATGGAAATGAACTACGTAACTGGATGTGATCTTATGAAAATTGATAATGAGCTATGTGAAAGAGCTATGAGACTATGTGTATATGTGGTATGAATACGTGAATGCATAATAATATGAATATTACTGCTCATGTTATGTGTCATGAGAGCTAAAGGTATAGTTGGCATGCCAAGAGTCGAGGGTCTACGCAATCCTTCGGGACATATATGTATTCTTTGGAATATGTGTGAGGTCTTTTGCGACACATACTTGATCCTTAGCATATGTATATGATTCTTAAGGAATTTTTCTACGTGGTCCTTAGGGACATCTTATATGGCACTTCGGTGCATTTCTACGCGGCACTACGGTGCAATTCTACATGGCACTTCGGTGCAATTATACGAGCTGTGGTGACAACATTAGTGCACAACCTCTATAGACTCACATATATATAGTTCTCACATGTGTACATGGGCCAATAAAGTAGATGATATAAAAGAACCTGGTATGATATTATGTGCTTTGCTTGTAATCTTTATGGTGTGAAATGATATATGTGATATGATGAGGTATATATATATATGTATATAGCTTGGTTAAAAAGAATAGGTACAAGAACATATGACTAAAAGATAAAGAACGAATATAAGACTATTAAAAAAATAATAATAAACTTATTACATACGATTTATATGCTTTGTGTGATGAAATGTGTGACCAGAATTATATGATGATATGTGTGTTTCTTTGTGAAGCAATATGTATGTGTATGATAAACAAAATGTAATAAGTATAATATATATTAAACCTGAGTAATAAAAATAAGTAAAATGAAATTGTATGTATATATATATATATATATATGCGTTTATGTTTGGATGCATTCTATAGTTTATTATGATTACATGAAATGTGCATAATAGGAATTAGTTATGATATGCTATAGTCAATTTATTTATACCTCACTAAGTCATCGACTTAGCTTGTGAGTGTTTCACACGCATGTTATGGAAAGTGAAAAGAGAAGCTGAGAGGAGCAAGATAGGTCAACATCTCTCTTACAAAATTTCAGATCAGAAAATAAATAATTTAAATGTTTTTGGTTAATTGGAATATAGTTGGCATGTACTAATTGATTGAGTTGAATATGCTCTGATCGATTTTGATTATTTTGGTCAATTTATGTAAATAAACCGCTTTTATTTTAATGAAAGTTTTAAATTTTCTTTGAATTTTGTCAAGAGTCAAAGTTTGAAAAGTCAATGTGACACCTCAGACTCGTATTCGAGTCGGGTACGGGTTGGGGGTATTATTTTTAATGGTATCAGAGCTAAGATTTAGCCGATTCTAGGCTTAAACCGAAGTCAAATGAGTTTTAAAGATGTGTACATGCCAACATAGAGTGAATATTTCTGATATGATAGTGTAAGGAGTCTGTTATCTTGCTAATAGAATTAGATTACTAAGTTATAATAGAAGTATGATTATGATAATTCTGAAATAAAGGGAAATGTGATACTCTTGATTGTTATAGCTATTCACCTGCCCTAGCCAGGCAGGATGAAGAGCGGACACCTCAGGAAATGCCTAGTAAGATCAAAGGTTGATTTCATAAAGTTGAAATTATATCTGAATAATGATAGAAAGTTTTCATTATTTTGAATCATAAACACGATATGGAGTAGTTTTGTTATTTCGTGGATAAGATAGAATATGGTGAACAAGTGTCACCATAAGAATATTAAAAAATCAAAGGATGTGGTGAGTATTTGTATAAGAATTCAAGAATAGATGCATCAGTGACAAGTGTATAAGAGATATGGAGATAGAGTTTATGAATTTAAGACAAACGGATAGTATTATGTTTAAGCGAGAATATGGACATGATAAGGGTTTGCATTTTAGATGGAAAGAGTTAGCGTTGGCTAACCAGATTATATGATGGAAAATGTATAGAAATTTAATATTTTGAGATGTTGTTGGGATAATACAACCAAAGATGAGGTGGATTGGGATACAGTTGTATATTTTGATCATAATAATGTGACATAATGAAGAAGGTGAGGATTCGTATGTTTGAGTAAAGCTAAGGATTGATAAGAAGAGTTTAAGAATGAGTACATCGGTGATCAGTTTATAAGATAAAGGAAGTTAGAATGTTGAGTTAGAACAACGAAAATTACATGGTGTATGAGAATAAATGTGGATTTGATAAGTTAAGTAAACTATTGCTGAGATAATTCCGACTGGAATGAATGTATATGAATGGTTCGATGAAGGTTTATGTTTTAGATTGGAATAATTAGTGCTGACTAACATAATTATGTGATGGTAAGTGTATTAAAGTTAAAGGATTAGAAAATGATGTCAGGGTAAATTAACTAAGTATGGTGTGAATTGAGACACGATTATGTATTTTGATCACAGAAATGTAAGGTAATAGAAGAGACAAGAGAATAATATTGTATATAAATAAGAGTGTGAGTTGGATAAGTGAGTAAATTGCACTGGATGGATTTCAACTGAGAAGATGAATATGATTAGTCTGATTAGGGCTTATGCCCTAAATTAAAAAAAATTGTTATTGATTTATTGTAATAGTATGTATAATAAAGTTATAAGATTTGAAGAAAAGATAAAGTTAAGTTAATCAAGTATGATGTGGATTTGGATATGGTTTTGATCATATAGATATGATGTAGGCAAGGAAATAAGTATTTGTATATATAAAAAGGGATTTGAGGAAGAAAATACAAGTGCAAGAGATGGTAAAAAACGAGGTTCTGTATAAGTAATGCGAATTATCAAAGTTATGAAGATGCGATGAAGATCGGTAATCAGAGATAAGTATAAGCGATATGAAAAGAGTATGATATCCTGAAGAAAATATGTGATATATGTTATAAGGAGATTTTGATTTGAGAAGGAATTAAAGGATTAAGTATGACAAATGTTATATGTAAGTGTAGATAATAAGTTCAATATAGAAGTAAGAAAAGTGTGTAAGATAATGTGAAAAGATTGTTCGATCCCATAAAGTACATGTTTAATTACATTTGAAGAAGGTTTCAAGTTATGTTCTTGGTCAATTGAAGATGGAATAAAAGTTTGGTATTGTTATGAGGTAATTAGAGATTAAAAAGAAAATAGATTGAGGTTATTGGTTACTGTGTATATGACAAGTGATAATAGATGAATGTATAAAGGAAAAAGGTAGTTGAAAAAAAATAAGTAAATGAGGCAACATGAGAACATTAGAAGGTATGTTCTTATGGGTATGTCCAATGAAAATTCGAGGACGGATTTTCTTTAAAGGAGGGGAGATTTGTAATATCCCAAAAATCTGATTAGTGACTAAAATGGGAATTTTGAAAGTTTTGTGTTCAATTTAGAAATAAATTAAAAGTTTTAGGATTTAAGTAAAGAATTTTAATATTGGATTAAATAGCAAAGATGGATGAATTAAAGGGCAAAATGGTCTTTTTATGGGAAAGATTTTTATATTTCCTTTTTGAGTATTATAAAACGTGGAAAATGTGAGAAAGTTTCTAGACTTCTCTTCTTCATTCTCTTCTTCTCCACCGTGAAGCCATAAGCAAATGTAAGATCTCTTGTTGGTTGATATTTAGCTGAATTTAAGATTTGGATATGATCATTAGGTGATAATTAAGCTTAAGGAAAGCTTAAATTATCTTAAAAACAAAGGATGGTGGAATTAGGAGAGATTAAAGATTAAAAGTTTTCGAATGAAATTCTGAAATAGAGTTTTTTACTCAAATTGGAAGATAAATTTGACTTGTCAATGGTTGAATTAAGAGATATGAAGTGATGGAATTGAATTTAGAACAAGTAGAAAATTTAGTGTGATTCTTGAATTCTATGTAGAGGATTAGATTTTGAAGTTAAAGATGTATTGAATGAGTAGTAATGAGTTTAAGCATGTATATGTAAGTTAAGAATAAGAAATGGGATGATATATGAAGTGTTTGAGAGGAAATAAAGTAATTTTCGTGCTGAAAAATGTGATTTCTAGGCTCGGGGAATCGGTACCCATTCAAGGGGAACCGATACCCCCTCAAACGAACCTGAATTACAGAATGTCATGGGGGAACCGATACCCCCACAGTAGGGAACCGATTCCCCCTAAAGGAAAAATGAGAATATTGATTTATTAAGTTTGTTTAAGTTGCTAGTATCAAATTACAAGGTGTAGGTATCTAATAGTTGTCTTAAAATGTATATTTATGTAGATTCTAAACTTAAAGCAATTCTGGAACATTTGGCAAGTAAGATCGATCAAGGGAAATATAAGAGATCAAATTGACTAGTGAGGCCAAGTGAGTGCATATTAGATATTATATGATGTTTAATGGAAATAAGACTTGCGACAAGTCTATTTTCGATAGTATTATGCATGAATTCATGAATCTGAGCATGTGTTTGCTATGAGTGTATGAGTAATATGTTATTATATGTGTGTTATGATTTGTATGAATATATGTTAGTGTGATAAGATATAGGGACCAATATAAGTAAGATATATGTTTACATAAATTGTATGATGATATCAAAATAGATATGAAATTATATGAGTATAAAAGATAAGTAATGCAATAAGATTAATGGAATTTATGGAAATGAAAATATATGAATAAGAAGAGTTATAAGAGAATAAATATAAGTTATATGATAGCAAAACATAAGACTATGTGAATATATGATTATAAGATAAAATATGTAATAACAAGAGAATATGATGAAAGTGAATTCCTGAGAACAATAGGAACTAGGTAAACATGTGTAAAGGTTATATGAATAATAGAAACATAAGTTAGCCCAATACATAGTGGTATGATCAATTATTAGAATTAGTGTATTAGAGTTATAAGATTTATGGAGAATTGAAGAAAACTAGATAAGATTGAATTATAGAATAAACTGTAAATAATATATCACTTAGGAAACTTGAATATAAAGTGATGATATGCACCTATAAAATAAGATATATGTTTATAAATAGGACATAGGTTATGTAATATCAGTGCATACCCATAAATAAAGAACAAGATAGATGATATGATATAAACTATATTATGAATTAGTGATGTAGGAATGTGATATAAATATGAAACAAAAGTTATGTGTTATATGATAAATATGAACATATGAGAATAAGACATAAAACAAGTGACTTTGTGATAGAAGCTATATGACCATGAATTTTGTAAATAAGAACAATTTAAGTGCTATGTGACTATAAGTATTTGAATATGTATCTATGTGATGTGATATATGAGGTCATATGAAATATTATATGACTACGTAATTATATGAAAAATAATATATGTGCATATGAATTATATGGAAATGAACTACGTGACTGGATGTGATCTTATGAAAATTGATAATGAGTTATGTGAAAGAGCTATGAGACTATGTGTATATGTGGTATTAATAATATGAATATTATTGCCCATGTTATGTGTCATGAGAGCTAAAGGTATAGTTGGCATGCCAAGAGTCGAGAGTCTACGCGGTCCTTCGGGACATATAAGTATTCTTTGGAACATGTGTGAGGTCTTTTGCGACACATACTTGATCCTTAGTATATGTATATGATTCTTAAGAAATTTTTCTACGTGGTCCTTAGGGACATCTTATATGGCACTTCGGTGCATTTCTACGTGGCACTACGGTGCAATTCAATATGGCACTTCGGTGCAATTATACGAGCTGTGGTGACAACATTATTGCACAACCTCTATAGACTCACATATCTATAGTTCTCACATGTGTACATGGGCTAATAAAGTAGATGATATAAAAGAACCTTGTATGATATTATGTGCTTTGTTTGTAATCTTTATGGTGTGAAATGATATATGTGATATGATGAGGTATATATATATATATGTATATAGCTTGGTTAAAAAGAATAGGTACAAGAACATATGACTAAAAGATAAAGAACGAATATAAAACTATTAAAGAAATAATAATAAACTTATTACATACGATTTATATGCTTTGTGTGATGAAATGTGTGACCAGAATTATATGATGATATGTGTGTTTCTTTGTGAAGCAATATGTATGTGTATGATACACAAAATGTAATAAGTATAATATATATTAAACCTGAGTAATAAAAATAAGTAAATTGAAATTGTATGTATATATATATATATATATGCGTTTATGTTTGGATGCATTCTATAATTTATTATGATTACATGAAATGTGCATAATAGGAATTAGTTATGATATGTTATAGTCAATTTATTTATGCCTCACTAAGTAATCAACTTAGCGTGTGAGTGTTTCACACGCAAGTTATGGAAAGTGAAAAGAGAAGCTGAGAGGAGCAAGACAGGTCAGCATCTCCCTTACAAAATTTTAGATCAGAAAATAAATAATTTAAATGTGTTTGGTTAATTGGAATATAGTTGGCATGTACTAATTGATTGAGTTGAATATGCTCTGATCGATTTTGATTATTTTGGTCAATTTATGTAAATAAACTGCCTTTATTTTAATGAAAGTTTTAAATTTTCTTTGAATTTTGTCAAGAGTCAAAGTTTGAAAAGTCAATGAGACACCTCAGACTCGTATTCGGGTCGGGTACGGGTTGGGGGTGTTACAGTTTGAACTTTTGAACAATGATGATGTTGAAATGATGGTTGAAGCTCAAAGTAATTATTCAGACGCCGATATTGAGATGTATGCAAATTTTATTTAAGTGCATGTCGTTCGGGGTCAATCATTAAGCTCCCACTATGGGCTGGCTAAACAAGTTGATCAATTTGACAGCCCGATGAAAGTAATGTGTAATGATTTTAATGCCATAATGGGGAGACATTCATCCGCAACTCCTTACGATATGTACTGAGGTGGGTCGACGAACAATCTGCATGGCAACATCACGTCCAGTTCAAGGGGAAGACATTCATCTACAAATCCGTCTGACCTTAATATGGAGATGCCATCGACGTAACCATCTGTGCACTTTCCATTTGACATGATGGCTTCAAGCTCCAGGGGGAGGCATTCAACTGCGAGCTTTTTCGATCTGAATGTCGATATGCCTTCCAGTTCAAGGGGAAGGAGTGCAAGTAGTAGGTTCTTCGGCCTAAATATGGAGAGCATAGAGGAACCATCATCTCCACCAGAAGAACCGCTTCGTGAGCCTGGTGCGGATGGTGCTGAGACTGGACTATTCATTCACCCAGAATCATCGCAATTAAACTCTGATGATGATGATGTGGATGAAGTTCCAGCAAATATTACACAAACTGACCCTCCAGCACACATGTATGAAGCTGATTATGGGTGCAATGTATGGGCCTGAATTTGCGGATATGCCTCATCTCGGTGACTATGGATATTACTCATCAATAAATAATGGTGAGTTATATTTAAGCATGGAGTTTTCAAGCAAAGAAGAAGCGATGATAGCTATAAAAAATTACAATATCCGTAATTATGTTCAATCGAGAGTCGACCGCTCCATGACAGAAAAATATGTATGCTACTGTGCCCGACACAAAAACGGATGTAATTGGATGGTTCACGTATTGAAAAGGAAGAGGAAAAACAACAGATAAACTAACAGTATACAACGGTCCTCACACATGTTGTGCTGGAGGGGTCAACCAAGATCATCCCAACTTGGACTCTGAAGTGATATGCCAAGCCATCATGCCCATGGTAAAATCAAGCTCTCATATAGCTATTGATGTGTTGATTTTAGCTATACAATCGCAGTATGGGTACACTGTCTCCTATAAAAAAACTTGGTTGGCAAAACAAAATGTCATTGTCAAACTTCATGGCGAATGAGATGCATCTTACAACGAACTTCCAGGATGGTTTAGGCTGGTGCAGAGGTTGGTTGAATCCTGGGACAATTGTGGACTTCGAAACCTCCTATGCATACCATAATGATCGAGTTCTACGCGATCAATGCCAATTCTACCGGGTTTTTTGGACTTACCCATAGTGCGTTAATGCTGTCAAATACTGCAAGCCTGTTGTCCAGATCGACGAGAATTTCTTGTATGGAAAATACAAGCAAGTTTTATTATTGGCAGTTGTCCAAGATGGCAATCACAATATTCTTCCAGTTGCTTTTGCTCTTGTCGAAGGAGAAGATACAGATTCATGGGCTTTTTTCATCCGAAATTTACATGCACGTGTTATCACGAAGGAAAACATATGTGTCATTTCAGATCACAGAGCTGGGATCAAAGCAGCAATGGAGTCTTTGGGTCCAATGTGGTAACCACCCTTTGTCCAACATAGGTATTGTCTCCGACACATTGTTGCGAACTACCATGGAAGGTACAAGAAGAATGATGAGCGTCAATTAATTGTGCGCATGGGTAAGTGAAACTGATGTAGGTTGTTTTCTTTCGATCGTTTTAATTGCAAAGAAAGCAAGTTAGTAAGTTATACATTTTTTATCAGGTTACGAACTACTTCCTCGAACGTTTGAATCAATGCTTCAAGATTTGTAGGCGAAGAACTAGGAAGGATACGATTACATCAGCCTCATCGATAAAGAAATGTGGACGAACGCATATGATGGTGGATATCGATATGGACACATGACGACCAACTTGGCAAAGGCAATCAATTCAACTTTAAAGGGTGCACGTCACTTACCAGTAGCGGCTTTGGTAAAGACTACATATTTTCGTTTGGGGACGCTTTTTGCGAAGCTCGGGGGACAAGCTCAAACCTGGATACAAGGCGGTCATGTCTATCACCCTAGATTAGTTGCAAATCTACAGGAAAAAAATTTCTGCATCAAATGGAATGTCTGTAATAAGCTTCTCTAGAAGGCATGAAATGTTTCGTGTCACAGAGTTACCGCGACCTCTTCAAGGGATTGAAGTTGTGTCGTAAAGAGTAAATCTAAGGGACAGAACGTGCGACTGTGGGTTTTTTCAAGCTCTTAAGTATTCATGCTCTCATGTGATAGCAGTTTGCTCGCATACATGTCAAGACTATAACCATTTTTTGGATCCCGTATACCTACATCTGAAGTTTTTAAGGTATACGAATTTGAGTTTCCCCCATAGGTAATGACAAAGACCCTGATGAGGTTCAAGATTGGCTTCTGATTATACCAAATCCGAGTTTATTGAGGGAGCGTGGTCGTCCAAAATCCAATCGAATTCATTGCGATATGGATATTCGAGAAAGATCTAGACAAGACAGAAGATGTGGGCATTATAGACTAGAAAAACATGTCCACTTCTGTTGCCATCAAGTAACAATTGATGAGGAAATGATGTATTTGTTTATCAAATAATAATTCTTGTACTTTAATTTACATTTACTTCAAGTTAATGTCATTCGATAATCGTTGATGAAGATTAAAAAAACGATACAATAATACGAGATTGGACGTTTGCGTTATATGTGATTATAATAAAAAGAGATAATAAGTGAAAAAATTAAGAAAGTTATCGAACAATTTGGTATTTCAAAATAATTTTAAATACAACAAACTTACAATAAGTATTAAATGGTAAATGATAACCAAATTACAATAATTGATATTAAATGGTAATAAACAAAATTAACTGAAATACATTAAAAAAGTCAAACAAATTTAACAAAATAAAGTAAGTATTAAATGAGAAATAATAAAAAATTACAATTAAAAAGTCTAATAAACTAAATAAAAATATAATAAAAAAAAATCTATCGATGCTTGCGACGCGAATTTGTTCCGCAGGGCGGTGGCTGTTGGTCTCGAGGAGGATTTCTTCGTATCACTGGTTGTGACTCATCGCTGTCATCATCATCACCATCATCATTGTCGTCGCCGTCTTGAGTAGGTACATTAGGTTGATGAGGAGCTGATGACGATGAAGCACCTCCATAGAATAAGGACCCTGGAGGTGTATGACTGACTATCCCACCGGCCTACGAAAACTGGGAAAACTCATAAAACCCAGACATCGCTGAGTGTGAAAACTGTACAGGAGGTGTCTGTGCTGCGGCCATGGGTGATGAGACTGAACCTGCTAAATATCTAGCATATGAACCCCAAGTCGGATCTATAAACATATACCTATAATAGCCTCTAGGAGGGGTCATCTGTGACGGCGGCGGCGGTAGGGTCATAAAAGTAGGTGAAGGCGGCGGTGGCATCTGGTAATGGAAAAGCGGTGGCGACATCATATATGGCTACGGTATATAAGTCGCTGGATATGGTGGCTGTTGTGAAGGTCCTGCTGGTGCAGCTGAGGATGAACCAGAAGCACTTGTGTGCTAGCCTTCTGATCGATTTTTAAACATTAAAATTCATACATGTGTGACAGCCTTCTGATCGATTAGCACCCTAATTTTTTCTAAATCACCAGGTAGCTCCTGATGATTTTTCCTATCAGTAGACCACCTATTCAAGAAAAATAATTTCTTATTCACTGTATAAAATTATTAATATACAAAATCAATTTTATAATTACCTCATGAGTAGCGAAAATATGAATGGGTTCTTGACAACGGGACATAAAAAGGGAAATCGATACCATGCCCAAGACTGCAACAGCATGAGACATCCGCCGATAGCATTACGCTTGTAGTCAATGGCTCGACACATCTCTCTGTACAGGAAAGCCAAAACTGTCGAGCCCCAACTGAGTGATCCAGGAAGATGAAAGTCGCCAAGATGTTGCAACCACATACAGTGAACTTGGTTACGCGATTTGTTCGGCATCAGCAACCCTCCTATCAGCTGCAGTATGCATGCCCGTGCATACTGTTTAACTTCATCGTCAGACGCGTCCTCGCTCAACTCCCGAAAATTGGCATCTAACCAATTTAACGATATCCATCCACCATTAAAATTTTCTGGGACACACCCTAGACTAACCCGACACAAAGTAGTCCAAGAACCGGAAGCTATCTCTGATATCACACCTCTATCCACCGGAAGCCCCAGGTACATAGAAACATCCTCAAGCGTGATCGTGCACTCTCCACACGAAAGATGAAATTTGTGGGTCTCTGGCCTCCACCGGTCTACTAAGGCAGAAATAAGGTCTGGTTCTATCTTACAGTGACCCTGATATCTACCTAGGTGACCGAATCCAACCTCTACTCTAACTTAAAGTTCTTAATAAAAGGATCTAATATACGGTCTCTCTCCTAAAATATAAATAATTACACAAATTAATTTTTAAACTAATAATCATGCATTAAATTAATTAATTAATTAAATTAAAACATTAAAATGTTACCGTGTCAGCAAAGTGTCGAGATATATGATTTCCATCCAACCAAAGTAGACCGCCTTCCATTTTAGATCTGTAAAAATATTAATTAAATAAAATATTAAACAATTAAAATAATTAAATAAATTACTAAAAAATACTAAATATAATAAAATATACCTTAATAAGAGAATATAAGAGTATTTGAGAGAAGTTGAGAGGATTTGGTGTGATGAAAGTAATTGAGAATGGGGGTATTTATAGGGAGGGATGGGTGTGAACGGGCGGGGTAGGTTGGAAATTAATGGTATAGCACGCCGCAGGGGCCGCGCCTTTCTGACGCGTGTCAGAATCACAGGGAAGGTGCGGCCCCTGTCGCGCGTTATACCATTAATTACCAACATGCCCCGCGCCATACACATGTGTATCCATGTCAGCATAAGGCGTGTCGCAGGGGGCACACCTTACCCCACGTGGCGCCAAATCAGCGTATAACGCGCTGTAGGGGGGCGCGCCTTACTGCAAAGGGTGTTAGATCGAGAAATATAGTCTGACCAGTGTTAGATCAGTAAATATACCGCCCACCAATGATTTTTTTGGGAAAAATGCCCCAAAAAACACGATTTTTTTGCAATAATTCCCTTTAGTTCTTGTCCTCATTGATTCGTCTTTTCAACTTACCTTCCATCGATCTAAATGATGACAGGTGACTGGGGGTAGGAAAATAATTAAATTAAATAAATTTAATTTATAAAAATCTTTATGTCACAATTTAATTAGAGGAATAAATTTATCGAATTAAATTAAAATTAAGATCAAATTAATATAATATATAAGTATTGAAGATTAAATATATAATTATATTATTTTTATTAACTGACACATTAAAACTTTCTTCAACTGTTAACGACATGTGACTTAATAAAATATAATATTTGTTTATAATTTTTAATATATTATTCACGTATACACATTTTACATATGCCTCTACTTGAACTTAAGATCTCTAAGAATATCAATATTTTCTTTTCTCCTTGTTAGTGAGTCAAAATAATATACGTTTAAATATTATATTTTAATATTAAGATCACTTGATTACAAAATTAATAATAATAATAAATCAATATAACTACAGCAAGCGACCCTCTTAAAAATAAATTGAAAAATAAACTACAATTTTAATCACTTTTGTTTAAATTTTGTATATTTTTACTCACTAAATTAAAAATATATAATATTTAGCTCTTCTATTTTTATTTAATTAATATGTGGTCACTGAGAGTTAATTGTCGTTAGATTTTTAACGGGTTTAAAGTTTAACTCATTAGGCTTGTTGTATGTATGTAAAGTATCATGTATGTAACTATAAAATATATATATTATTATACATTATTACATTCAATTGTACATTAATATATATAAAATGAGGGAGTAAAATAAACCTCAAATCCTGAAACTAATCTCATTACCCCAAACCCTATCATCGAGATATATACACACACACACGAAGAGAGGAAGCATGAGGACCTATATAACCAAAAGCTTTGGTTTCCTAAATTTGCCTAAGTAACAGTTATTACCAAGTTCGGTAACCAGATTTTTAGGGGAGCTCAGATGTTAACACGTATTTTCCTATATATGATGTTAACCCGTATTTCCAATATATTATACATACATTATTACATATATATATATATATATATAATATGCATTATTACATACATATAATATACATACTACATACATCCAACAATATATTATATATACATAAATGTGTAGATATATATAATATAAATTATTACATTCAATTGTACATTAATATATATATATATATAATGAGAAACTAGTATGAACAAAAATAAACCTCAAATCCTTCCTAATATTAAGGTAAATGGAATTTAAAACCATTTAATTCTCAATTACTGGGACCCGGAAATAATTAAACAAATGAATTTAAACTAGTAAGTCCTCCCCTAATCATTTCCAATCTTAAATTTGAGTTAATTATTCGTCTTGTTTACCAATGTCTGCTGCGCATTTTCTCTCAACTAAAACCCTTTCGTGAACCAACTAAAAACCTTTCGTGAACCAACTAAAACCCTTTAAAAGTCTGCCGCGCATTTTCTCACAACAAAACCCTTTCGTGAACCAACTAGAAGTTCCCATTCCGATATCCACCGTTCCCTTTCGTGAACCCGTCAAAATATTTCGGAATTCTCACCGCTACCGTCAGTCGTTTACCACCTTTATACTCCTGTTAGTTTTCTTTCTTTCCTTCTTTTCTCTCAACTTTGAGGGGTTTATAGGCCGATTTTCTGATTTTTCCCATTTTCCTGAAATTGCATTATGGTTTGGTACTGAAATGTTCATGATGGTCCTGAAATGTTCTTTTGCTTAATTTGGTACTGCTTTTGGTCTGCTGTTGATTTTAGGTGAAAACAATGGCAACTAAGACAATATATGACTTTTCCCACAATTTGCTGCCAAACAAGTTTTACTTCCACTCGGATGTGGTGGAGAAATTAAAAGGAACGGGCTTTGAAAATCTTATCAAGCCAACCGAACTTGCAAGGAATTGTTTCCCATTGTTGAGAGCAATTCGGCAGAGGTACAATAAAAATAATAAGTGTTTTGAATTTGGAGTTGATAATTCTATTCGACTGTTTATAACCTTGGGAGATGTTTTAAGGATTACCGGTCTACCTATAGATGATAATCCGGTTATAGTAGATGAGACTTTAATCAATTCAGAATCCTTGTGCTTCGAATATCTTGGCAACGACGGAATGTTGTGTAATAAAGATGATATTTGTATGTCGACGCTTAGTGATAAGTTTGGAAAGCTTAAATCCGGTGATCAAATAAAAAATGTAAAAGTTAACTTTTATGTTCGGGCAGCCGTACTGTACATAATAGGGTCTGTTGTAGCTCCTTCTTCCTCTTCTACGGTGCCAGCCTTTTATCTGACACTTTTGGAAGACGTTGAAAAAATTGGAAGCTACGCATGGGGTACGGCAATGTTAACCTATTTGTACTGTAGCCTGGATAGAAAAAAATATCAGAATTCAAGTGTTTCTGGCAATTTCCACCTTGTTTCGGTGAGTAGAAAGGATATTTTAGTGGGTTTTTTTATCTTTATTTCATGTGTATTAAATTTTTATTTCTCTTATTGCAGATGTTTATATTTGAGCACATCCCATGGGTTGTGTCTCAATTGCTTCGTCCTAGGGGTCCGAACATACTTCCAGACTTCGTAGAGGAAGTTAATGATCGTCCCAGGGAATTCCCTCTAATGGTTGAATGGCATAAGAAGATGGCTATGACACTTAAAGATACGAGGAATATCTTCAACGAGTCCACATTCACTGATTATTTTGATATGTTATCGAAAGATAATGTAAGCAAAAGCTATGATCTTTATGCTCCTAAGTTTCTTTTAGGTTAAACATTGATGAATCTTGTTCAGTCTATGATATATGATCTTGTTTAGTTGAATGCTAGTTTGAATTGGTATTAGTTTTAAATCTTTCAAATTATTTTCTTATTTAATATTCAAATAGGTTGAATTCAGCCCGTATGCAAGACTGGAAGAAGATTTCTTACCTCCACCATATAATTGTCAAATTGCCTTGGAAAGGTCTTTGACATCAATTATATGCATAGAAAAGAGAATTCTCTATGATCCTAGTGTCTTGATGAAGATGAGACTGAAAGAATCTTATCCACTTTTTGACTGGAAGAAGACATTAAAAAGCCAACATCGTAAAAACATTAAAAGTAGAACAGGATTGAGAAGAAATTGGTTAAACATAAATAAGGAGCACATGGACGCTTGGAGTAAGCGTTGGGATTATTTATATGACACAGGTAAAGTTTATTTTTTTCCTTTACATAACCTTGGGATTGTGTTTGCTTTTCTCACAGTTTTCGTATACATAAGATATTCCAGGTACTGCTTCAACACAAGAACAAGAGGATGTGGATGATATTCCAGGTACTCCAACACAAGAGCAGGATGATGTGGGAGATGGTGGGCTGCAACAAGATCATGCATATGATGCAGGTACTCCAGCACAAGGTACTCCTCCAGCACATGGTATAGAACAAATTTCCCTTCAGCACCTATTTATCCTAAAATTCAGTAGCTAAATATCTAAGAATAAATTTCCCTAACTTTCTATAATTTCATCAATGTAGAACAAGAGCAGTTGGATGATATTCCAGGTAAAGTTTATATAAATTTCTGCAATTTCCTTAACTTTCTTTTATAAATCACGTTCTCTACTTTTCTCCAGCACTAGAGCAAGACCGTCTCACTTATAGAAGAAGATTTAACCAACAGACGGAGAGCATACCACTTATCGGACGTGTGCAGCAGCAGCATCCTGATCTGGAGGCTAAAAGGAAGATTCCTAAAAGGTATGGCCGCTGGGTATAAAAAACAGTTGATTAAGTTCTTCCATTGACTTTCAAAGAGTAGATATTCTCCTGTTTGGATGCAAGTACAGGCACACTGTCATTTTCTTATGAATTTTTTTTGTTTACTGTCCATAGATATTCAGTTCTTCCATTGCTATTGTTTATTACATGTTTATGGAATGAATGGATATTCTTACTTTAGTGATGCTTTTCTTTATTGCATGCTTATGGAATGAATGGATATATAAGCTTTGTCTAAACTTGATCTTATAATCAAAGATTTTCCATTCACCACACACTTGTAAGAGAGGAGAAGAAGAAAAAAAAAAACAGAGTGAAAAACAAGAAGAAAATGAAAAGAAGTAATTTACCATAGTTGGAAGCTTAGGGTTTTGGAACTGATGCAGTAGCCGATAGGGTTTTTTTCAGAGGTAGAAGAAGTTGAGAGATTTTGTACCTAGAATGGATCTCTTCAAGGGTCCGCTTCTAGCCAGGAATGTGCATGGGTCGAGTGACCCAATTCGAAAAATGTACATCAATCTAAAATTCAATCGGATCCAGATTTAGAATGATTTCATTTAATCTGAAATCTGACTTGACTTTGATTTAAAATGATTTTACCTATTCGATCCTTTGAGATAAAACTTAAATTCAATCTAACCCGAAAAAACTATATTTATAAAAAAATATTAATTTTATTTAATAAAATAGGGATATTGTTGAAAAATATATATGGAGAGATATTATTACAATGATCTCTAAGCATATAATGTATAATTACATTATTTTCTAAGTCAGGTTGGACCAGATGTTTTTTTACTAAAAACTCGAACTCAGCTTGACCTGAATTTATCCTCAAAAAATCTGACCATATCCAAACTCAATTTTTTTTTAAATTCAATCCAATAAAATCATATCAAATTCAATCCAATATTATATATATTATTACATTCAATTGTACATTAATATATATAAAATGAGGGACAATATGAACAAAAATAAACCTCAAATCCTTAAACTAATCTCGTTACCCCAAACTCTATCATCGATATATATACCAAGAGGAAGCTCTATCATCGATATATGTACGAAGAGAGAGAGCCTGAGGACCTATATAACCAAAAGCTTTGGTTTCCTAAATTTCCCTAAGTAGCAACGATTACCAAGATCGGTAACTAGGCTTTTAGGGAATTCCGGATTACTAACGTCGGTAGTTAGGCTTATTGTATATATCTAAAGTACCATGTATGTATGTAACTATAAAGTATAAATTTTGAATATCATACGTATATACTACATTCATGCATCAATATATTATATATACATAAAATTGTACATATATATAATATACATTATTACATTAATATATATATATATATATATATAATGAGGGACTAGTATGAACAACAAAATACCTCAAATCCTTAAACTAATCTCATCAGTATAATATACATCGGTAATTAGGTACATACTACATACATGCATCAATATATTATATATTGTATATATATATTGTGAGTTTACAGAGAGTTTTGACTTCGTACATATATTATATTTTCATATATACATAAAATTGTAATATATATAATATACATTATTACATACAATTGTACATTAATATACATAAAATGAGGGACTAGTATGAACAAAAATAAACCTAAAATCCTTAAATCAATCTCCTTACCCCAAACCCTATCATCCGATACATGTACGAAGAGAGGAAACTCTATCATGCGTACATACTACATACATGCATCAATACATGTATCTAAAGAACCATGTATGCATGTAACTATAAAGTATAAATTTTAAATATCATAGGTACATACTACTACACGCATCAATATACTATATAGTACATTAATATACGAAGAGACTAGTATATTATATATACTACATACTACATACATATATATAATATACATACTACATACATCCATCAATATATTATATATACATTATTACATATATATAATATACATACTACATTCATGCATCAATATATTATATATACATAAAATTGTACATAGATATAATATACATTATTACATTCAATTGTACATTAATATATATAAAATGAGGGACTAGTATGAACAAAAATAAACCTCAGATCTTTCGAAAAGAGCACCATCAAGGGTTACCAACTTACCACATGTCGAAATTCTTTGTTTCCACCATATGTTATACGTGTTGCCTGAGTTGAAGAGAGAATGCTTTAGCTTATAACTGAAATAATGCCGAGCTTCCTAATATAACAACCACATCAAAAGGATTTCACTTTCCTATGAGCTCATATGTCGGTTGGCATTACCTAAACTATCATCTAAAATACCATGTATTTCCTATACAATGTATTTCCTATATATATAAAATGAGGTACTAGATTAAGCCCGTGGACCTATATAACCAAAAGCTTTGGTTTCCTAAATTTCCCAAGTAACAGAGATTACCAAGTTCGGTTGGCATTACCTAAACTTTCTAATTATTCTACTGGAATTTAACTGCAAGCTTAAATCTTCCTCCCAAAATGGGATAATTTGCAAGGCCTCTCTCTACTAGGTGTATTAAGGTTTATTTATAGAAAGGGTTACTCTAGAAATTTCCTATTTTCTAAAAACCAGGAGACCAGTTTCAAGAATAGGAAATTCGCTAGTAAAGATGGAATTTGACCTCTTTTTATGTTCTTTATGATGAGGTTGATGAGATAACAAAAATGGCTGAAATGTTCTTTTGCTTAATTTGGTACTGCTTTTGGTCTGCTGTTGATTTTAGGTGAAAACAATGGCAACTAAGACAATATATGACTTTTCCCACAATTTGCTGCCAAACAAGTTTTACTTCCACTCGGATGTGGTGGAGAAATTAAAAGGAACGGGCTTTGAAAATCTTATCAAGCCAACCGAACTTGCAAGGAATTGTTTCCCATTGTTGAGAGCAATTCGGCAGAGGTACAATAAAAATAATAAGTGTTTTGAATTTGGAGTTGATAATTCTATTCGACTGTTTATAACCTTGGGAGATGTTTTAAGGATTACCGGTCTACCTATAGATGGTAATCCGGTTATAGTAGATGAGACTTTAATCAATTCAGAATCCTTGTGCTTCGAATATCTTGGCAACGACGGAATGTTGTGTAATAAAGATGATATTTGTCTGTCGACGCTTAGTGATAAGTTTGGAAAGCTTAAATCCGGTGATCAAATAGAAAATGTAAAAGTTAACTTTTATGTTCGGGCAGCCGTACTGTACATAATAGGGTCTGTTGTAGCTCCTTCTTCCTCTTCTACGGTGCCAGCCTTTTATCTGACACTTTTGGAAGACGTTGAAAAAATTGGAAGCTACGCATGGGGTGCGGCAATGTTAACCTATTTGTACTGTAGCCTGGATAGAAAAAAAGATCAGAATTCAAGTGTTTCTGGCAATTTCCACCTTGTTTCGGTGAGTAGAAAGGATATTTTAGTGGGTTTTTTTTATCTTTATTTCATGTGTATTAAATTTTTATTTCTCTTATTGCAGATGTTTATATTTGAGCACATCCCATGGGTTGTGTCTCAATTGCTTCGTCCTAGGGGTCCGAACATACTTCCAGACTTCGTAGAGGAAGTTAATGATCGTCCCAGGGAATTCCCTCTAATGGTTGAATGGCATAAGAAGATGGCTATGACACTTAAAGATACGAGGAATATCTTCAACGAGTCCACATTCACTGATTATTTTGATATGTTATCGAAAGATAATGTAAGCAAAAGCTATGATCTTTATGCTCCTAAGTTTCTTTTAGGTTAAACATTGATGAATCTTGTTCAGTCTATGATATATGATCTTGTTTAGTTGAATGCTAGTTTGAATTGGTATTAGTTTTAAATCTTTCAAATTATTTTCTTATTTAATATTCAAATAGGTTGAATTCAGCCCGTATGCAAGACTGGAAGAAGATTTCTTACCTCCACCATATAATTGTCAAATTGCCTTGGAAAGGTCTTTGACATCAATTATATGCATAGAAAAGAGAATTCTCTATGATCCTAGTGTCTTGATGAAGATGAGACTGAAAGAATCTTATCCACTTTTTGACTGGAAGAAGACATTAAAAAGCCAACATCGTAAAAACATTAAAAGTAGAACAGGATTGAGAAGAAATTGGTTAAACATAAATAAGGAGCACATGGACGCTTGGAGTAAGCGTTGGGATTATTTATATGACACAGGTAAAGTTTTTTTTTTTCCTTTACATAACCTTGGATTGTGTTTGCTTTTCTCACAAAGTTTTCGTATACAGAAGATATTCCAGGTACTGCTTCAACACAAGAACAAGAGGATGTGGATGATATTCCAGGTACTCCAACACAAGAGCAGGATGATGTGGGAGATGGTGGGCTGCAACAAGATCATGCATATGATGCAGGTACTCCAGCACAAGGTACTCCTCCAGCACATGGTATAGAACAAATTTCCCTTCAACACCTATTTATCTTAAAATTCAGTAGCTAAATATCTAAGAATAAATTTCCCTAACTTTCTATAATTTCATCAATGTAGAACAAGAGCAGTTGGATGATATTCCAGGTAAAGTTTATATAACTTTCTGCAATTTCCCTAACTTTCTTTTATAAACCACGTTCTCTACTTTTCTCCAACACTAGAGCAAGACCGTCTCACTTATAGAAGAAGATTTAACCAATAGACGGAGAGCATACCACTTATCGGACGTGTGCAGCAGCAGCATCCTGATCTGGAGGCTAAAAGGAAGATTCCTAAAAGGTATGACCGCTGGGTATAAAAAACAGTTGATTAAGTTCTTCCATTGACTTTCAAAGAGTAGATATTCTCCTGTTTGGATGCAAGTACAGGCACACTGTCATTTTCTTATGAATTTTTTTTGTTTACTGTCCATAGATATTCAGTTCTTCCATTGCTATTGTTTATTACATGTTTATGGAATGAATGGATATTCTTACTTTAGTGATGCTTTTCTTTATTGCATGCTTATGGAATGAATGGATATATAAGCTTTGTCTAAACTTGATCTTATAATCAAAGATTTTCCATTCGCCACACTTGTAAGAGAGGAGAAGAAGAAAAAAAAACAGAGTGAAAAACAAGAAGAAAATGAAAAGAAGTAATTTACCATAGTTGGAAGCTTAGGGTTTTGGAACTGATGCAGTAGCCGATAGGGTTTTTTTCAGAGGTAGAAGAAGTTGAGAGATTTTGTACCTAGAATGGATCTCTTCAAGGGTCCGCTTCTAGCCAGGAATGTGCATGGGTCGAGTGACCCAATTCGAAAATGTACATCAATCTAAAATTCAATCGGATCCAGATTTAGAATGATTTCATTTAATCTGAAATCTGACTTGACTTTGATTTAAAATGATTTTACCTATTCGATCCTTTGAGATAAAACTTAAATTCAATCTAACCCGAAAAAACTATATTTATAAAAAAATATTAATTTTATTTAATAAAATAGGGATATTGTTGAAAAATATATATGGAGAGAGATATTATTACAATGATCTCTAAGCATATAATGTATAATTACATTATTTTCTAAGTCAGGTTGGACCAGATGTTTTTTTACTAAAAGCTCGAACTCAGCTTGACCTGAATTTATCCTCAAAAAATCTGACCATATCCAAACTCAATTTTTTTTTAAATTCAATCCAATAAAATCATATCAAATTCAATCCAATATTATATATATTATTACATTCAATTGTACATTAATATATATAAAATGAGGGACAATATGAACAAAAATAAACCTCAAATCCTTAAACTAATCTCGTTACCCCAAACTCTATCATCGATATATATACCAAGAGGAAGCTCTATCATCGATATATGTACGAAGAGAGAGAGCCTGAGGACCTATATAACCAAAAGCTTTGGTTTCCTAAATTTCCCTAAGTAGCAACGATTACCAAGATCGGTAACTAGGCTTTTAGGGAATTCCGGATTACTAACGTCGGTAGTTAGGCTTATTGTATATATCTAAAGTACCATGTATGTATGTAACTATAAAGTATAAATTTTGAATATCATACGTATATACTACATTCATGCATCAATATATTATATATACATAAAATTGTACATATATATAATATACATTATTACATTAATATATATATATATATATATATATAATGAGGGACTAGTATGAACAACAAAATACCTCAAATCCTTAAACTAATCTCATCAATATAATATACATCGGTAATTAGGTACATACTACATACATGCATCAATATATTATATATTGTATATATATATTGTGAGTTTACAGAGAGTTTTGACTTCGTACATATATTATATTTTCATATATACATAAAATTGTAATATATATAATATACATTATTACATACAATTGTACATTAATATACATAAAATGAGGGACTAGTATGAACAAAAATAAACCTAAAATCCTTAAATCAATCTCCTTACCCCAAACCCTATCATCCGATACATGTACGAAGAGAGGAAACTCTATCATGCGTACATACTACATACATGCATCAATACATGTATCTAAAGAACCATGTATGCATGTAACTATAAAGTATAAATTTTAAATATCATAGGTACATACTACATACACGCATCAATATACTATATATAGTACATTAATATATACGAAGAGACTAGTATATTATATATACTACATACTACATACATATATATAATATACATACTACATACATCCATCAATATATTATATATACATTATTACATATATATAATATACATACTACATTCATGCATCAATATATTATATATACATAAAATTGTACATAGATATAATATACATTATTACATTCAATTGTACATTAATATATATAAAATGAGGGACTAGTATGAACAAAAATAAACCTCAGATCTTTCGAAAAGAGCACCATCAAGGGTTACCAACTTACCACATGTCGAAATTCTTTGTTTCCACCATATGTTATACGTGTTGCCTGAGTTGAAGAGAGAATGCTTTAGCTTATAACTGAAATAATGCCGAGCTTCCTAATATAACAACCACATCAAAAGGATTTCACTTTCCTATGAGCTCATATGTCGGTTGGCATTACCTAAACTATCATCTAAAATACCATGTATTTCCTATACAATGTATTTCCTATATATATAAAATGAGGTACTAGATTAAGCCCGTGGACCTATATAACCAAAAGCTTTGGTTTCCTAAATTTCCCAAGTAACAGAGATTACCAAGTTCGGTTGGCATTACCTAAACTTTCTAATTATTCTACTGGAATTTAACTGCAAGCTTAAATCTTCCTCCCAAAATGGGATAATTTGCAAGGCCTCTCTCTACTAGGTGTATTAAGGTTTATTTATAGAAAGGGTTACTCTAGAAATTTCCTATTTTCTAAAAACCAGGAGACCAGTTTCAAGAATAGGAAATTCGCTAGTAAAGATGGAATTTGACCTCTTTTTATGTTCTTTATGATGAGGTTGATGAGATAACAAAAATGGAAATCAACAATTCCTAGCACGGGTTGTTTATGAAAAGGGAGAATTGAATATATACGGGGCCTGAGATAAAGAAAAACAAACCTTTCCAGACATCATGTTAATAGAGACAATATGACCCACAGTTTCTTGTGAAAATATCACTGGTGCATATTCATCTTTAATGGGTGCAGGGTCCAAATTTTCAGTCAAGAAATCTTGGACTAAAGTCTGGTCTTTAGTTTCCATTTTCTTTATTGTCCATCCCTGCTGTTTCTCAAATTGATCCCTTTCCGAGTGAAGAACCTTCAATGCATAAGCAACACCACTGGTAAGTGGCCTCTCAAAAGCTGTTCTCTCAGTATATTCACCAAACGTTTTCTGCAAAGCATGAAATACTACTTCAGATTGATATATTCACCAACATCGGAAATTAGGCTTGTTGCATGTATCTAAAGTACTATGTATGTAACTATAAAGTATATATTATACATTATTACATTCAATTGTACATTAATATATATAAAATGAGGGACTAGATGAAGCCTGAGGACCTATATAACCAAAAGCTTTGGCCAAAAGCTTTGGCTATATCTTGATAAATTCAGATAAACAAAACATATAGCGATCCAATAGCAACGTATTTACATAGACAACAAGCTCTCATTAAAAGTCAAGTGGATTACATTAGTAAAAAGTACTGCAGAAGAAAACTTGCTCAAATGATTCTCTATATCTTGATCTTCATTCAAATTCCTAATTTTCTTTTAAATTCATTTCACTCCATGCTTTATTCATTTTAAATATTTGTAATCACCATTTTCTACCCCAAACCAAACCAGGCCTCAAGCCCAAACCAAACCCCCAATTAAAACCTAAACCCATTACAAAATAAAAGAAGAAAAAACAAACCGAACCTCAAGCCCCAAACCCAAAAAACCAACTAGAAAATTTGACCCAAACTAAACCTAAAACCAGACCTGAGTCTAACCCTAGCCCTAGGGTAGCCACCCCATTCCCCCAATCGATGGCCACCATCCTCTGCCTCAATCCCTGTAGAATCATCCATGCACGGCGGGAGCCTCACACTCCACGTAACCCTTAAAAAACAAAAGAGAGGAGATAAATATGCAATCATTGTAATCTCTATGTAAAATGGGTATAAGACTCGTGCAAAAAAAAGAGAAAACTGTTTGGTGATTCGAAAAAGCTCTCTGTAACACTATTTTTTAAGCAATAATAGCAGTATTACAAGGTTATTTATCTCTGTTTTTTTATATTCAAATAGTTTCTCTTGTTTTTTTCTTTATTCGTGTTTTTTCTTTCGATTTTGAATCTCAGTAAAACGAAGTTTCTTTCTTTCTTTTAGATTTTGAAATAAAAACATAGGCTTTAGTTGCGTTCCAAAAACACTGATATATATCGAATAACAAACAAAAATAGAGTTTTTTAAATTGAACAATAATAGTAACAACCATTTTACGCAGAAAAAACACTGAAATGAAAGGAAAATAACATATCTAAGTTTTGCCTGGGTTGTAGAGGTGTCGCCGGAGTCTGGGGAGCCGAAGAGTTGTGGCCGATTTCGAATAGTTTAGGGGGGTTCGGTGGTTTTAAGCCCTAAACTAAGTCCTAGGTGGGTAGATCTAGGTTCGTTGTAATTTTTGGGTTGTTTTGGATTTTCCGACCGCCTTGTGCAGCGGCCAGAGGGGTTCGAGGCGGCCGACCTACTACCGACTGAGGGAAGGAGAGAGCATTTTAGAAGTTTTTTTTTCGGTTTGGTTTAAAATGAAATAAAAAAGATTGATATTTATAGGATAAATTTAAGGTAAAATCACGCTTAGGTCCCTAAAAGTTTAGCGTGTTTTTGCAATTTGGTCACCTATAGGAACCAAAACTGTTATTTTTCCTTTTATGTGCGTGCCTTATATTTTTTGGGTTATTCGTGTTTTAGTCCCTCTAACTTTAGTGTGTTTTTGCATTCTGGTCACATGTAGGGACCAAAACTATTATTTTCCCTTTTCTTTGCATGTTATGTATTTTTGGTAAAATTACTGTTTGGTCCTCTAAGTTTAGAGTGTTTTTACATTTTGATCATGTGTATTGATTTTTTAAAATTTTGTTTTAATTCGTGTGGATTAATTTTATAATTTTCCTATTTTTGTTTAATAGGGTATTTTAGGCTTAAAATGGATAATTATCTTTAAGTCCTTGTAATTTTCGCATGTTTTTACATTTTAGTCCCTAATCTATTTTTTTATTTTGTTTATATTTAGCCAATAAATTTTCAATTTGTTTAATTTAGCCCTTATTATATGTCTAATTTATTTTTTTAGCTTGGTAATTTAATGTCTATGCAATTTAGTCCATTAATTTATTTTTATTTTATTTTTACCATTCATTTTTAGTACTTTAATTTTAATACTTTTATATATTTTAATTGTCTTTAATATTTTTATCCTTTTAATTCGGTTCTTGATGGATCACATTTTTTTAGATTTAGTCTGTATTCTTTTAATTATTCGATTCATGTTTAGTCATTAAATTAAAAGAATTCTTAAATTGGTCTTCACTTTTGCTCGAGGTCCCAATTTAATTATTCAAATTGCAATATTGATTAAAATTAATTTAAATTAATAATAGAGCCTCCATTTTAGGTTATATTTCAAACTAGTCTTTTAATTTAGGGAATAATACGAGTCGTCTCTCGCCTAAATACTCAAGGGACCATCTCGATTATTCGATTCAATAATTTATTAAAAATCAAACAGGGTTAATATTAGAATCTATATTTTAAGCTTTAACTCCTAGGTTCCTTAATTTTCATAATTTGACACTTTAAGCTAGAAAAAGCCTTAATTTATCCTTAGCTTAATTAGGATGAATAAAAATTTGTTTGATTGCATTTTATTTTTTAAACATAAGTCAATGTTCACTTATTAGGGAATGAATGATATATCTCCCGCAAGTATACTCAGGGGGTGACTACTGGTAATTCCCAAAATAGGTCGACATCATTTTCACAACTGCATCATGACTTCTGAAATTAAGGCAATGTCAGGTTATTAAGCAGAATAACTGATCTCCCGCATTCATGCTAAGGGCAAATGTTATCGGTCTTAATAAACGAACACTCTTTTCAACTTTGTATCCGTAAGGATTTTTAAATTAAATAAAGTTTGAACTCAAAAATTTTGATTCTAAATATAGGGTAATCAACTAGGTACCAATTTTTGGGCACTTGTGGGGGTGCTAATCCTTCCCCACGCGTGACCGACTCTTGAACCCGATTTCTAGATTTTCGCAGACCTTAAAACTTGGTATTTTGATAAAAATAAAATGTTTTATTAAAATCACTAGGTTTTTATGGTGTCCCAATCGCACCTTAAATGATTGGTGGTGACTCCTCACATTTCGAAATTCTTTTTAAAGAAAAACCCCCCAATTCGGTACTGGTCTTTCCTCGCCCGGGCGAAAAACGGTGTCGATAGCTTGGCAACTCCGCTGGGGACATTTTGTTTTTTAAAACAACTTCAGAGTAGAACCACTAGTTAGTTGCCCTGTATTTAGGTTTTGGAAATTATGAGTTCGATCTTATTTTAATTTACGGTTTATTATGGTATTTCAAAAGTAAAAGAGATTTTTCTCTCTGGTCAATGCTTACACTTCCGTGAAATTATTTAGGACTATTGTATATCATAGCTCTAAATCCGATCTTAATCCCGGTTTACCTAAGTAGGGAGAAACATCACACCTCACGAGGAGAATTGGGCTTCCTTGTGTGGGTCTGATAAAGTATCTCTGGAAAGCATCCTAAGTTGACTGTCCAGATATCAGTTCCAAGACACGCTTTTAGCGATGTGATCCTCTGGGTCGAATTCGATTTGCAAGTCAGTAATGAGCTAAAATCGGAGTCAACCTTAGCATGTTGTAAAGATGGATTGGGAACCCTTGCTAGAACCCAGCCTCATGTAGAGAATTTAGTAGACCTACCCACTAGAGCCATGTAGATAGCCTAAGAAAACTAGAATGTATGTGGTTAGGGTTCTAATTTTATCTGTGTGTTTTATTCATTATATTCATGGTTTATTTACCGATTGAATTTATTCATTTCATAATTTTTTAACATACATTTCTTTTATTTGATCTTTATTTCACTAACTTGATTTTCTGTTTTTTTTGTTGTGTGCTTTGTTGTGTTTTATTTTTTGGATCAATATCTTTCCATACATTCATTTTGCATGACATTTGTATTGCTTAATACATTTCCAAATCATGCATTAAAACATAAGGTTCCCGATCATAGTGATCCTACTTCATACTAGTAACAAGAACGCTCAGTATCCGCACAACACAAGAAAATGCCTAAAGAAACAGAGGATAAACTAGCCAAAATTGAGAGAGAGCAGAAAGAGATGTAAAAAGAAATGAGGAGTAAGTTGGCACAAATTGAGGCTAGTATCGCAAACTCTCAGCTCGATCTGCTGAACAAGGTGGAAAAAATGTTTAGAAGGTATTTGACTGCTGGAAAGACTCTTGTGGAAGACCCCACACATCCTCCGGGTTTTAAACCTGTTCACATTCTTGAGCACACCTCCGACCACCAGTCTACTTCACTGTTGAGAACCCACAATATCAGTATGGAGCTTCATTCCCCATTGACTGTCATGTTGCTTATGGGTCGAAGCCAAGTGAACTTTATACTGATAATGAGGTCCCTGGCCTGAATGAATTGGCTGAAAAGGAAAAGTTCACCCAAAGATTGAAAAATATAGAAGAGGTGATAAAATCTAAGGAGAGGGTTGAGCCATTATATGAGTTTAACACCAAAGAGCTCAGTTTGGCCCCCAATCTGGTTCTCCCACCAAAGTTCAATGTTTTAGATTTCGAGAAGTACAATGGGACCACATGTCCTTCATCCCACATCACCATGTACTGTCTTCAGATGGCTGGCTATATGGAAAATGAGAAGTTGTTGATCCACTATTTTCAAGACAGTTTATCTGGACCTCCTTCCAAATGGTATAACCAACTAAAACGTACTCAAATCCATTCTTTGAAAGACTTAGCTAAATCCTTTTTAGGTCAATACAAGCGCATGATTGATATGCTCCCTGATCAAACAGTGTTGCAGAACTTGGAGATTAAGCGCAACAAGAGCTTTTGACAATATTCACAACGATGGAGAGACGTTGCTTCTCAAGTGCATCCACTAGTGACCGAAAGGAAGTTCTCTACTTTGTTTATCCATACATTAAAATCTCCCTATATTAATCACATAATAGATGCTGCCACTAAGAATTTCTCTGACATCGTCATGTGTGGAGAAATGATCGAAATAACTATCAAGAATGGCATGATAAGAGGCTCCGACAGTACTGACGTCAAGAAAGGAGTTGAGGTCAATATAGTGAGGTCAATATAGTGAGGTCTTATTAAGCTAATCATGGAACCAAAACCTATAGAATGACCCGAGAGAATACTCCTATTGGTGAAATTCCAGTGACATATGAAGAATTGCTCCCATTACTAGTTGAAAAGAATCTTGTGACTCTAGTTCAGTCTAAACTGAAAGAACCCCCATTTTCTAAAGGGTATGATGCTAATGCATTATATAGCTACCACATGGAGTTTCGGGGCATACTATCGAGAATTGTGGGACATTGAAGAGAAAGGTTCAAAATTTAATTGATTTAGGGGCATAAACATTTGATGAATGATAGGGCATTCTGATGCAAACCAAGAAAAATCATTGCAGTCACTAGGAACTTTTGATGCACTCGTATATTGTCTTGTTTGAATTTATTTTCTTTCTTTTTTTGTTAAAAGGTTTGTAAGTCACTCGATAATTGAACATATTAAATAAAATGCTACCTTAGAAGGTTATAACCAATGAGTAAATTTCAATCTTGAAATTCTATAAATATCAATTGGATTAAAAGCTCTTTAAAAAATATATTTATAGATCTTTGACGAAGTGACAAGATCAAAAACTGATAAAACAAGGACTCTTGACCTTACCCAGAGGATGTATTCGAACACCATACCCTTCTCTTGCAGGGACCAATATAGCCTTCTCCTCTCATGAGGAAATGATCAAGAGGCTTGGAATTCAGGTATGAATAGGAGTGGACAACATGGGGCATCTCTTGTGTATGACTTTGGAAAACTGCCTAGACTACACTTCTATTAAAGACACTTAGTGATGATCCTAATCTTCGCAAATGGAATAGTGGAGTAAACGAATTTAGTTTAGGTAAGCTGTTTAGGAACTCAACTTTAAATGTGGGATTTCCTGACCATCAAAGACACCTAGACTATAACAGGTTATTCTCGACGAGCTTAAGAAATTCTAAATTTGAATACTCAAAAGGTTAATAAATTATTATTATTATTATAGGTTATACAATAAAGATGAGCTATTGCACTAAAGCAATTGTTTATAGAGGGAACTCAAAAGCCATGGCTTTATGAATAGATTGCATTCAAACCATGACATTAATCGGATACCTGACACTTCAGTGTTTGCTCCACTTCGATTGTCAAGTAGAAGACTTTGTGATAAGATGAATCCTTCAACTATGCTTGAACAAAGGAAAATTAAGTAAATTCCAATAAATAAAGTCTATAAAGCTTATGTTTGATTTAATAAAAGAGTTTTGATAAAAATGGACTAAGGGAGTTGAGGAACACCTGTTATAGTCGACATCACACAAGCACTAAAGAATTTTTATATTTAGATTGATGTCCCTGCACTACCTCTGCTAAAAGTGGTCTATGAAGCTTGAACAAATGAAAGGTTTCAGAGAACTGAAATAGAAGTCTAGTAATTGATTATGCTAATTGCGTCATTTTGTCTGCATCCGGTTAAAATACCAGGCCAAGAAAGAAGGGCATGTCATAAGGTTCATAATGACCAAGAAAGAAATGACACCTTGATGACTGAAACCTTAGAAACTTTAAGGATCTAACCTAAAAACTAACCTATCAATTTTTTACACTTATCAAAGAGTATAACTTTGAAAGATTAAAAGAGTTGTTGATTCTTTTGATATTTAGTGAACTCGTGATTTGTAATTTGCTTCAATTGTGAGCCTAAAAGAAGGCATGGTTTCTTCTCCTCAACAGACTTTTCATATTTTTGAAAAATAAAAAAGTATATTTTCAAACAAGACAATCTCTCTAGGGAGTGTATCTTAGAAATTTATAGAGGTCCCTCAGATTTAGAAATTCAAAATCGGAAATTAGGGTAAAGAATTTGAATGTTAGGGAGCAAGAAAAGCAGATTTTTACAAAGAAATGCAATGATATACCTTGGTGTGGGAGGAAAATGAAGACAAACAGATCAAGAATGCTTGAGCAGCTTTTCACTGCCAGTAGTCAAGAAAATATGCATCGGCATACACATACATGCTTTTACATCATTGCATCAAACATCCATCATCTTATACCATAAAAACTTTGTTTTCCCCTCTTATGAGGATGCATTAAAATTTCTCTTGAAATCGTGTCTTTCTCAAGGACATTTTCTCCTCTCGTGAGGACATTCAGGATAGTTGCATTCATATACATATTTTTACACATCTTTTAGGAAAGAATGAAATTAAAAGACAACAAGACGTCTTTAGCGAGAATGAGCAATCTTCTTCAGATTCAAGATTTTCAAACAAAAAATTATCTCATTTGAGACAACCTCATTTAATATGAAATTTTATCTCACTTGAGATTGCTTTTTTAAAACAAACTTCGTCTCGCTTGAGACAGTTTTCACTCGAAACATAAATTTTATATCACTTGAAATTATTTTTCTTAAAACAAACTTCGTCTCGCTTGAGACAGTTTTTACTCGAAAAAGAAATTTTATCTCACTCAAGATTTTTTTTCTTCTTAAAACAAACTTCGTCTCGCTTGAGACAGTTTTCACTCGAAACAAAAATTTTATCTCACTCGAGATTATTTTCCTTAAAACAAACTTCGTCTCGCTTGAGACAGTTTTCACTCGAAACAGAAATTTTATCTCACTCGAAATTATTTTCCTTAAAACAAACTTCGTCTCGCTTGAGATAGTTTTCACTCGAAACAGAAATTTTATCTCACTCGAGATTATTTTTCTTAAAACAAACTTCGTCTCGCTTGAGACAGATTTCACTCAAAACATAAATTTTATCTCACTAGAGATAGTTTTTCCTAAAACAAACTTCGTCTTCTTGAGACAATTTTCACTCGAAACAGAAATTTTATCTCACTTGAGATCATTTTTCTTAAAACAAACTTTGCCTCGCTTGAGACAGTTTTCACTAGAACATAAATTTTATCTCACTTGAGATTGTTTTTCTTATAACAAACTTTGTCTCGCTTAAGACAGTTTTTACTCGAAACAAGAAATTTTATTTTACTCGAGATTGTTTTTCTTAAAACAAATTTCATCTCGCTTGAGAAAGTTTCCCTTGAAATATAAAATTTGAAATTGTTTCACTTGAAACAAGAAGTTTATCTCACTTGAGATTGTTTTTCTTAAAACAAGTTTTATCTCGCTTGAGATAGTTTGACTCGAAACAAAAAATTTATCTCACTTGAGATAGTTTCTCTTCAAACAAATTTATTTTCATTCATTTATTTTCCTCACAAATATTGAATATTTGACATGAATTCAACAAGTTAGCGAAGATTTCATTTCACGATTGCATGAAGAAGAAGAAGATTTCAATTTAAAACTCCTCAAAGAGTCGATAAACCAATCAACATTTCTAATGGAGAAGAAGTTCGTAATGAAGAACTTGTTCAACCTTTGCTTGATTCACAGTATTTTGAATCAGTAAAGTCTCATATGAGGGACTAATATTTCCTGTAGAAAATTCATAATAAGAAGAACTTGTTCAACCTTTGCTAGATTCATGACATTTCGAATCAGCAACTTTGCTCGATTCATGACATTTCAAATCAGCAACTTTGCTCGATTCACGACATTTCGAATCAACTACGCCTCACTAGAGGGATCAACATTTTTAGTGGAAAGATCACGATGAGAAAAACCCGTAGCTTGAAGAACATAGATTGAGAAAAAAAATGGCGCTTTATCATCTTTGCTTCATTCCTGTTTCACAAAAATAAGCAAAGAGGGGCAGCTGTAATCACCATTTTCTACCCCAAACCAAACCAAACCTCAAGCCCAAACAAATCCCCAGTTAAAACCTGAACCCATTACAAAATTAAAAAAACAAACCAGGCCTCAAGCCCCAAACCCAAAGAACCAACCAAAAAATCTGACCCAAACTAAACCTAAAACTCGACCCGAGGCCAACTAAGACCTGACCCGGGTCTAACCCTAGCCCTAGGGTAGCCACCTCATTCCCCCAACCGATGGCCACCACCCTCTACCCCAATCCCTTCAGAATCATCCATGCACGTGGGCAACCTCACACTCCACGCAGCCCTGTAAAAAATAAAAGAGAAGAGACAAAGATGCAATCATTGTAATCTCTATGCAAAACGGGTATAATACCCATGCAAAAAAAATGAGAAAACTGTCTGGTGATTCGAAAAAAGCTCCTTGTAACACCATTTTTAAGCAATAACAGCAGTATTACAAGGTTATTTATCTCTATTTTTTATATTCGAATAGTTTCTCTTGTTTTTTCCTTTATTCATGTTTTTTGTTTTCGGTCTTGAATCTCAGTAAAATGAAGTTTTTTTCTTTTAGATTTCAAAATAAAAACATAGCCTTTAGTTTCATTCCAAAACACTAATATATATCGAATAACAAACAAAAATAGAGTTTTTTTAAATTGAACAATAATAGTAACAACCATTTTACAGCAAAAAAAACTAAAATGAAAGGAAAATAACATATCTAAGTTTTATCTGGGTCGTAGAGGTGTCACCAGAGTCCGGGGAGCCGAAGAGTTTTGGCCAATTTTATGTAGTTTAGGGGGTTTTCGGTGGTTTTAAGCCCTAAACTAGATCCTAGGTGGGTAGATCTAGGTTCGTTGTAATTTTTGGGTAGTTTTGGGTTTTCCGACCGCCATGTGCGACGGGTGACCTACTACCTGCCAAAGGAAGGGGAGAGCATTTTATAAGTTTTTTTCGATTTGGTTTAAAAATGAAATAAAAAAATTGATATTTATAGGATAAATTTAAGGTAAAATCACGCTGAGGTCCCTAAACATTTAGCGTGTTTTTGCAGTTTGGTCACCTACATGGACCAAAAATGTTATTTTTCTTTTCTGTGTGTACCTTATATTTTTTGGGTTATTCACGTTTTAGTCCCTCTAACTTTAGCGTGTTTTTGCATTATGGTCACTTGTATGGACCAAAACTATTATTTTCCCTTTTCTTTGCATGTTATGTATTTTTTAGTAAAATTAATGTTTGGTCCCTCTAAGTTTAGCGTGTTTTTACATTCTGATCATGTGTAATTATTTTTTAAAATTTTGTTTTAATTGGTGTGGATTAATTTTGTAAATTTTCCATTTTTGCCTAATATGATATTTTAGGCTTTAAAATGGATAATTATTTTTAGGTCCATGTAGTTTTCACATGTTTTTACATTTTAGTCCTTTATTTTTTTTTATTTTTTTAGATTTAGCCATTAAATTTTCAATTTGTTTAATTTAGACCCTATTATATATCTAATTTATTTATTTTTAGTTTGATAATTTAATGTCTATGCAATTTAGTTCTTTAATTTATTTTTATTTTATTTTATTTTTACCCTTCATTTTTAGTACTTTAATTTTAGTACTTTTATATATTTTAATTCTCTTTAATATTTGTATCCTTTTAATTTAGTTATTTATGGATCACCTTTTTTAGATTTAGTCATATTCTTTTAATTATTAGATTCATATTTAGTTATTAAATTAAGAGAATTCTTACTTTGATATTCGTTTTTGCTCGATGTTCCAATTTAATTATTCGAATTACAATATTGATTAAAATTAATTTAAATTAATATTAGAGCCTTCATTTTAGGTTAGATTTCAAACTAGTCTTTTAATTTTGGTAATGATACGAGTAGGCCCTCGCCTAAATGCTCATTGGATCATCTCGATTATTCGATTCAATAATTGATTAAAAATCAAATAGGGTTAATATTAGAACCTACATTTTAGCCTTGAACTTTTAAGTTCCTTAATTTTCATAATTTGACACTTTATAAAAAAAAACCTTAATTTATCCTTAGCTTAATTATGATGAATAAAAATTTGTTTGATTATATTTTATTTTTAAACCTAAGACAATGTTAACTTATTAGGGAATTAATGGTATATCACTCGCAAGTATGCTCAGGGGGTGAATACTGGTAATTCCCAAAATAGGTTGACATCCTTCCGCCACCTGCACCTCTATCGATTCCTTCCTACAATCACAGTTCTCTCTAATGTTTCTCCGTCTTTAGCATTTTTCATTTTTTTTGTTTTTGTTTAACCTTCTTTCTTTTCTTATGAAATTTTATTTCAGTTTTGCAGGTTCTGGGCTACAATTTCATTTGTTTTTTTCGATTTACTTAAATATTTCTTACAGGATCTTAAATAATTTATTTCTTTTTTACTATAACTCTCTATGTTCTTTTGATTACTTGATATTATGGATGCAGGATCTATGTTATTATAGTGAGATATGCCTGTTAGAGTTAGCATTTTACTGATTTCTTTTGGCTTATATTTTTTAGTCTGTTTATGGTAGCTAGAAATTTATTAAATCCAATATGTTTTCTTCCCTTTTAACACTAGGCTTTTAGCAATAATAATAAAAATAGTATTATATAAATTAAAATCCTATTAAGTAACCAAATAGGCTTCTTAGTGTCCCTTAATTCTCTAGCGTTTTATTTGGTGCGTCCTCAGTCTTCTTTGGATTCCTTTTTCATAGTCCCTCATAGCTTCGGCTATAGATGTTCACTTGAGGTCATGTCCTTCTTTTAGATCTGATGGGACGTATAGGGGGCGGGCTCGACAGAGTGGTGCCAAGGAGACTAGACTTAGAGTTTGTACGCTGAATGTAGGCACATTAAATGCTAGGCTGCTGGAGTTGACCGACGTGCTAAGTAATAGGAAAATAGATTTAGCATGTATTCAAGAGACTAGGTGGAAAGGGGCTCGCGCCAAAGAGTGTAACGGGTACAAGTTGTGGTATTCAGGAGTAGATAATGCTAGAAATGGGGTGGGTATCTTGGTATCCTCTAGGCTCAAGGAAAATATAGATGAAGTTTGTAGATACGGTGATAGTATCATGATGATTAAGGTTATTATAGAAGCGGAAGTGATGAATATCCTTTCAGTATACGCCCCACATGTTGGCCTAGGGGAGGGGGAGAAACGTTGCTTCTGGGATTCGTTAGATGATGTTCTTAGGAGCATTCCGGAGAACCAAAGAGTTTTCATAGGGGGAGACTTCAATGGCCATATAGGTAGTGCAATCGACGGGTATGATGGTGTCCATAGGGGTTTTGGTTTTGGTAATAGGAACGATGAGGGGCGCACGTTGCTTGAATTTGCTACTGCACACGATATGGTGGTCACTAACTCCGTCTTTAATAAGAGATATGTGAACTTGATTACGTTCCACAGTGGGGAACATTGTACCCAAATCGACTACATCCTGGCTCAAAATCAGGATCGATGGGCTTGCATTGACTGTAAGGTGTTACCTGAAGAGGCATGTGCATCACAACACAGAATGTTGGTTTTGGTGTTCCGTCTACGCTACGGGCGGAGAACTCATAAGAGGGCTAAACTAGGTAAACCAATGATCCTTTGGAATAACTTACATGGAGCGATAGCTGATGACTTTAGGAGTAAGGTTTTGTCTCATACAGGTTTTGGAACTACAAACTCAAATAATGCAGATATGTTATGGAAAAATATGGCAAATTCCATCGGAGAGGTGGGCAAAAACACCCTTGGGTTGTCGACAGGAAAGGTCAAGGAACATAAAGAATCGTGGTGGTGGAACGATGAAGTCCAAACTAAGGTGAAGACAAAGCAAATTTGCTTTAAGGAGTTCCTACAATGCAATAACGACGAAGAAAGATCAAGAGCTAAACAAAGATACAAGGAGGCAAAGCGAGAAGCCAAGAAAACAGTGGCTAAAGCAAAGGATAAGGCATACGAGGAAATGTACAAGAGATTAGACACCAAGGAATGACAAAACGACATCTTCAGGCTTGCAAAATCCATGGAGAATAGGAAAAATGATCTAGGTAGCATTAGGTTTATTAAGGACAACAATTGTGTTCTTTTAGTGAAAGATCATGATATTAAGAGGGTTTGGGGTAGTTACTTCTTTGGATTATTTAATTACGGTGCCTCTCCCTGTAGAGATAGTATCGTTGATGGATCAGCCGACCATCAACCTACGACCAATGACTGCCCTACTAGTAGGATTGGGATTGAGGAAGTCAAAATGGCTCTTAGAAAGATGGGGAGGGACAAAGCTGTCGGTACAGATCAAATTCCTATCACTATGTGGTTGGGCCTAGGAGACGATGGAGTTAAGTGGTTGGCCAATATCTTTAATATTATTTTAGAGACTGTCAAGATGACAGAGGAGTGAAGAGAGTCTACGGTGATACCAATCTATAAGAATAAAGGAGATCCCCAACGTTGTGGGAACTACAGAGGTATTAAACTACTCAGTCATACCATGAAGCTATGGAAAAGGGTGATAGAGACTAGGTTGAGACAGATTACTAGGGTTTCGAAAAACTAATTTGGCTTTATGTCAGACAAGTCTACTACGGAGGCGATTCATCTACTTTGACGGCTTATGGAGAAATATAGGGAAAAAATAGAGACCTTCACATGGCGTTCATTGACCTTAAGAAGACGTATGATAGTGTTCCCCGCGATACGATCTGGAAGACCTAGGAAACGAGACGGATCCCAACTGCTTATATCCGGGCGATTCGTGATATGTACTGTAGATCTACTACTTACGTCAGGACTACAGTTGGTGACACTGAGGCTTTCCCGGTGAAAATCAGACTCCACCAAGGGTCGGTTCTTAGCCCTTACATCTTCGCCTTGATTATGGATGACATCTATTGTGCGACACCAGACGGTGTTCCATGGTTTATGCTTTTCGCTGACGACATTGTCCTAGTTGCTAAAACAAAAAATGAGCTAACTAGTAGACTGGCTACCTGGAAGACTGCTTTGGAAGAAAAAGGTTTAAGGATCAATATTGAAAAGACAGAGTATTTGTGTTCAAACTTCAGTGGGAACCAAAACGATGAAGATGGAGAAGTATGCATCGAAGGACACGTTCTCCCCTCAAAGGATTGTTTCAAATACCTGGGGTCTATGATACATAAAGATGGGGGTATAGATGATGACGTTACACACCGTATAAAGGTGGGATGTCTAAAGTGGAGGGCTACAACTGGAGTTTTGTGTGACAAAAAGGTGCCACTAAAACTTAAGGAAAAAATTTATAGAATGGCAATAAGACCAGCGCTGCTGTATGGATCAGAATGTTGGGCAATCAAGAAGGATCACGTAAAGAGGATGGAGGCCGCAGAAATGAGAATGCTTCGATGGACATGTAGTAGGACTCTGAGGAACTTGACACCAAACTCTGCAATTAGGAAGTCCTTGGGGGTGGTGCCTGTATCCGAAAAATTAAGGGAGGGAAGACTACGGTGGTTTGGGCATGTCCTTAGGCGATAACTGTCGGATGCGGTCAGAAGGGTAGAGTCAATTATAGTCGACGGTGCCAGAAGGAGAGGACGACCAATGAGGAAGTGGGTTGACTGCTTGAGATCTAATTTGAAGGAATTAGCTCTTACCGAGGACATGACCTCTGATAGGAAAGTATGGAGACTCAAGACCAGGGTGCCCGGGTAGTGTAGTATCTCTGTCTTTTTTAATGCCTTTATAGTAATCTCCATGACTTCTACTTTTTATATGTTTATGTCATTAGAATTTATGAAGGCTTAGAACTAGGATAACAGAGTAGTGTTGCCTTAGTTTAGGATTTAACCCATTTGACTTTATTCCTTCTTATAGCTTGCTATCTCTGACTTCTTTGTATCATTCTCTTCCTATTTCCTTTTTTTAAATTTAACCGGGACTTACGTTTCTGTCTATAAGAAGAGATTTTTACGCAGGGATTTATTTGCATCGATTACTTTTCATTACAGACGCGCATTTGAAGACTATTCAACTGTGTATTTATTGATTGATTTATGCATGCATTGTATTTTATTTTTATTTTTAATTATCTTACTGCCGGAGATCTTCCACAGAAGCTGCTCTCAATCTGGCGTTGGGGGCAGCCTACTACCCCACCTCCCCCTTACCCCATTGCATATGGGAATAGGGTTTTGTTGTTGTTGGTGGTGGTGGTGGTGCTAATCTTTCCCCATGCGTAACCGACTCTCGAACCTGATTTCTGGATTTTCGCATACCTTAAAACTTGGTATTTTAATAAAAATAAAATGTTTTATTAAAATCACTCGATTTTTATAATGTCTCAATCACACCTTAAATTATTTGTAACGACTCTTCACATTTCGAAATTCTTTTCAAATAAAAAACCCCCCAAATCGATACTGATTTCCCCCTAGCAAAAAATGATGTCAACAATATCAATAACCAAAACCAAACAGAAGTAAGATATAATTCCCAAAACCAAATAGAACTATTTACAATTTGACTTTATCTTCTTGATCAGCATAAAAGTACATGTAATACCATTCACATGCAACAAAAAATAAGAAATAGTAGTAACATTTAAAAAACCATGAATCTTATATAGGTCAAACATAAATTTTATATCACTTGAGGTAATTTTTTTTAAAACAAACTTCGTCTTCTTGAGACAGTTTTCACTCGAAATAAAATTTTTATCTCACTTGAGATTATTTTTCTTAAAACAAACTTCGCCTCGCTTGAGACAGTTTTCACTCGAAACAGAAATTTTATCTCACTTGAGATTGTTTTTCTTAAAACAAACTTTGTCTCACTTGAAACAGTTTTTACTCGAAACAAGAAATTTTATTTCACTCGAGATTGTTTTCACTCGATACAAACTTTATCTCGCTCGAGACAGTTTTCACTCGAAACATAAATTTTATCTCACTTAAGATATTTTTTTCTTAAAACAAACTTCGTCTTCTTAAGACAGTTTTCACTCGAAATAGAAATTTTATCTCACTTGAAATTGATTTTCTTAAAACAAACTTCGCCTCGCTTGAGACAGTTTTCACTCGAAACATAAATTTTATCTCACTTGAGATTGTTTTTCTTAAAACAAACTTTATCTTGTTTGAAATAGTTTTTACTCGAAACAAGAAATTTTATTTCACTCGATATTATTTTTCTTAAAATAAATTTCATCTCGCTTGAGAAAATTTCCCTCGAAATATAAAATTTGAATTTGTTTCACTTGAAACAAGAAATTTATCTCACTTGAGATTGTTTTTCTTAAAACAAGTTTCATCTCACTTTAGATAGTTTAGCTCGAAACAAAAATTTTATCTCACTTGAGATAGTTCCTCTTCAAACAAATTTATTTTCATTCATTTATTTTTCTCACAAAGAAACAAAATTTCAAAACTTTTGACCTTTTTTTATTTAAAGCAATGAAAAAATCCAAACAAGTTACCATAAAGATGGAAAAATAGATTAAAATAAAAAAAGAAAAACCAAGTACCTCAAAGATGAATCTATCGAGAAAGAAACGAACAGAGGGGAAAACACACATTCCTAAATTTCCCTAAAAAAACACATCCCTTAAACAAAAACAACTTTGGCAGCAACACATTAATTCCATCAGCAACTTAAATTCTATCATTAAATTCCATCATTCCATCATTAAACAAAAGCAACAAAAACACATTCCTTAAACAAAAACAACTTTGGCAGCAACACATTAATTCCATCAGCAACTTAAATTCTATCATTAAATTCCATCATTAAATTCCATCATTAAACAAAAGCAACAAAAAAACGTTCCTTATACAAAAGTAACGGTACAGAGAAGGCAAAACAAAAAGCCAACTTCCATTCCATTATTTAAAAACAATTTCTATTCCCTCATTAGAGAAGGCAAATTTCATAAACTGAGGTGGGGGAGCTCTTTCCGGGAGTCGGTATTGTTCATACGGGTTATAAACTTTGGCAGCAACGGATTCTTCCACTTGAGACTCAACGTCAGCAACGGCAACACCACCCTTCCTTCTTGCTACGGGAAAATACATTGCAAAGAAAAAAACTGGAATGAAAATGAAAACCAAAGGAGAAGCAACTTGAGAAGCCTTTGACAGTAAAGCAGCTTGGGAAACGGGAGATAAAATGAAAAGTAAAACAAATTATAATGATGAAGACATTTAATGATGAAATGACTAATGAGGGAGAAATAATAATAATAAGTGTTAGGTAAATATATATTTTACAATCTAATATAACCTATTGAGAACATTTGAATTATAATTGACAACATTTTATATATGTTAATGTGAACTCAACACTTAATTTGAATCAAATTCTCTTTTTTTTATTATTTTCATCATGTTTATTACACATTTTTTTTTAAATTTCTTATTATGTCATGTTATTGTTAGAAACATTTTTTAATGTTTTCTCTAATTAATTCAAAAAGAGAAAATAACTTGAGTGACCGAAAATGTCTTATAATATACGATTTTAATTAATTTTTTTTGGATTTGTAAAAATAATCAACGAATTCGCAACTCGATTTCGAATTCGCAACACGAACTCAAATTTCACAACAAAGTTTTTAAATTCGCAACACATAAGTCAAATTCGTAACTCGAATTTGATGATTTCACAACACAAATTTCTTTTTCGTAACACGATTTTTAAATTCGCAACGCGAATTTTATTTTCGCAACTCGATTTTCGAATTCGTAACACGAATTTTAATTTCACAAAACAACTTTTATTTTCGCAACACAAATGTTTTGGGTATATAAACTACGCAACAACAACAACTCATAACCTAAATCCTTAAATCGCAACTCAGTCCATCTTCATCTCTCACTCTCTCCGGCAATATCCGTTCCTATATCCGACGACATCCTTCCTCATCTCTATTTTTTTTACTTAATTTTATTTCTATACAATTTTTCAATGATTTCTCTCCCAAATTATCAAGTATCAACTTAATAAAAGTATGTTTTTCTTTAAGTTAGTGATGATATCTAGTTTATAGCTCGTTTGTTTAGTAAATTAATTTACAATTTGTAGAATGAAATCATCTAATGTTGATCATGTTTGGATAGATTTGTGTTATGGAGTGTCATGGGAGAATGTTAATGGTGTTTTACAATATATGTCTTTACCCATGAATCTTCAACTAAAACTATCATTAAAAAAGTTAACTTATGAAACTCTAATGTTACGTGTTTCAAAGAAATTGAATTTAGAGCCTCTAAGTGGATTTAGGTTATCTTATCAGAGAAAAGATAAAGTTTATTTGTTAACCGACAATGAAGATGTTGAACGATTCATTGCTTACATTAGTGTTTTGCAAGATGATGTTACATTGTATGTTGTTGAACCTAGAAGTAGTGAAGTTGGGTCAGTAACGGGTAGTAATCAACTAAGTTCTTCAGCCCAGTTTATGGTGCTCACAATGTACAACGTTGTTATCAACCTCAAAATTTCATGGTTCCACCACAATTTCATCACCAAGAAAATTTTGTTTCACCACATTTCCAATACCAAACACAATCTCAAAATCCACAACTTTTTCCTAATCCAAATCCCAATCAACTTTCAGCACCAAATTCAGATTTTCGTATGGACCAGTTAGACAATGATGAGCCAACAGGAAAAAAATGTGAGGACTAGTCAGTATTCGAAATTTGATCTTGGTCAATACCCAGACTTTGATCTTGGTCAATACTCATATTTTGATGATGTTTTAGAAGACGAAACAAACTCTGCTTGTAATGATTTTGATATTGGTCAATACCTGGATTTTGATGATGAAACAACCGCTGTCGAGGAAGATGTTGTTGATGATAATGAGGAGGAAGTTACGACTGTAAATGAACAGAACATTCATTCTGTAATTCATATAATCCTGAAAAAGAAAAAGAAGAAGAAAAAGTCCCCGAAGAAAAGAAGAAAAAGAAACTGCCACGGGAGTATAACTGGAATATGCCAGAATTACTTCAGATACAAGAAGAAGAGTTGGTAAAGATAACAGTTGATTGTTACACAAAATTTATTCGTATCAAGAAAGATGATTATTTTTATACAAAGTAAGACTTGAAGATAGCTTTGTATATGAAATGTGTGGAAGATGGCTATCAACTAAAAGTTAACAAATCAAGCAAAGATCGTTTCGAAACAAAGTGTAGGATTGACAAAAATTGTACGTGGCGTATGATTGCAAAGAGGATAAAAGATTGCGAAATGTTTCAAGTTAGGACTTTTATTGATAAACATACATGTTCAAGAACCCAAGTTTGTCCTCACCATATACAGACAAACAAAAAGGTGTTGGGTGGTTTTCTGGCTGAGTTAATGTTTTTGAATGGCAGGGTATATCGGGGACATGAAATTATGACAAGATTAGTATCTCATATTCTCAAGCTTGGAGAGCCAAATGTTATGCCTTGGAATTGTTGAGGGGTCGCTAGAAGCATCGTTTAATGTTATGCATTCACCTTTTGGGACTATTAACTTAGGTATTTTTAGAAGCAAACGTTGTATTATTGATTAGTTTTCTGACCAATGTCTGTAAGCTCCCTATTGTTAGGAGCATTTTAGGTTGGATGTACTGTTTGGGGCAAGTACATACCAATGTGTTGTAAAGTGTAAATAAAATTTGTTTTTTTGTTTAATTTTAATTTGTATTATGTTGAAGGCAAAAAAGACCTGTTGAAGGCACACTACCTTTAACAAAATCAAATTTACAAAGCGAAAATCAAATTTGCAACACAAAAATTGCAACTCGATATTAAAATAACTTGAGAATTACGATTTTCGTGTTGCAAATTTGATTTTCGAATTGCGAATTCCATTTTTGAGTTGCGATTTTCGTGTTGCGAATTTGATTTTCGAATTGTGAAATCGATTTTCGTGTTGCGAATTTGATTTTCGAATTGCGAAATCGATTTTTGCGTTGCGAATTCAATTTTCGAGTTACGAAATTGAATATCGAGTTGCAATTTTTGTGTTGCGAATTTGATTTTCTTAAAGGTATTGTGCCTTCAACATGTCTTTTTTGCCTTCAACATAATGCAGATTGAAATTAAACAAATCAATTAAACAAAAAAAAAACAAATTTTATTTACACTTTACAGCACATTGGTATGTATTTTCCCCAAACAGTACATCTAACCTAAAATGCTCATAACAATAGGGAGCTAACAGACATTGGTCAGAAAACTAATCAATATACCACAGTTCACTGTGTACAACAAAATTTAGGTTGATAATCATTATATGCAACTTACAAATGGATATAACCAGCCAATGAACTGAGATAAATTTAATTATTTAACCTGTATCAACAAATATTTTCATGTTCATCAACTCTCTGACACGAGGGTCATGAAAAATGAGAATCTCTTCCAAAATTATAATATCTGGAAGGATTAACCTGTAGAAACGTTATGGCCATGAGAATTTCTATACATCCAAAACCAACAAATATGAGCTGAAATTATTGAATTCTAGGTACTTAACCAAACATTTTCAAACTACTTTTGATCAATATTTCATCTAAAACAAAGAGTAACAGGTTAACAACCCTTGTTCAAACTTACCAATAACAAAAGTTGTTTATGCACACTTTCAGCACCCGCTGAGGTTGTAAGCATCTCAATATTTCTCGGCTTCAAACCTATGCATAAAACTCACAAGTGAGAAAATATAAAAAAATAAAACCATGTACATTTTAATCACAGTTCAGAGTCATATAGACAAGCGAAATGAAATCTCACATGGTCATACTATCGCATATCAACCACTGGATGCAGGTAGGCAACGTCTCGTATATATCTCTCTAGCCATAAAATGCCAAAACCACAACCCTACTACACCTCTATCTCTATCTGTCGGAGGTAGAAATTGTTTGCCTCCTCTCTTCATACGTTCTAAGCACATGCATACAAGCGGACCATAATCCCCTTTGGCTATTGACACTTGTTGTGGCGTTGTCTCGTCTCTCATCATTGTAACTTTTAACTTATTTGGCTTCTCGTTTCCTGAATTACTCCAATAAGTAATCGTATCCAAGTATTTAGACAAAAGATCGCTCTATCCCCTACAAATAATATCTTTCAAATCAGACAATGGTATGTAATTCAACATGCTATCATATACTATCGTCTTCAGTGATGGGAGCTGAAGCTCGACGAGAAGCCAATGACGACGTTCCATAACAGGGATAAACACCTGCAATATAATAAATAATACTTCAACTACGCACATCAAATAAATTTTATGAACACCTTTAAATATTGGGGTGAAAGGAGTCCGCAACGTCTGATGCGTAAACCCCGTCGTACAAGAAAAACCCAACATAAAACACCTTCCTCATCGGGCTGCTAAAAATAAATTAATACATAAATAAATAAATAAATAAATAAATAAATAAATAATGTCGAAAAAAGGTTACTTGTATTTTAGTATAATATTTCTTATAAAATTAAACAAACTTACCTCCTTGTGTAGAGTATGAACCTCATTCTGCAACGATGAAACAATCTCACGTAGATCACCTACCTCATCACGTAAAGCATCTACCTCACCACGTAAAGCACCATTGTCATCATGTAAAATAACTACCTCACCACGTAAAGACCCTACCTCATCACGCCATGCACCATTGTCATAACGTAAAGCATCGACCTCATCACGTAAAGCATTGACCTCATCACGTAAAGCATCTAACTCATCACGTGGAGGTGGAGAATGTGGAGATAAATATCGTGGCATCTTTGCCGGTCGCCTATCATGAGGTGATGGTAGAGAAGAGACTCTATAATGTGATAGAATAGGTGATGGATCTCGATGTCGAGGTGTAGAGTCAGCTAGAGGTGATGGCTCTCGATGTCGAGGTGTAGAATTGGCTCGATGAGGTGATGGATCTCGGAGTCGAAGTGGAGAATCGACTTGATGAGGTGATGGATCTTGGTGTCGAAGTGGAGAATCTTGTCGATCAAAAAGTGGGTGTGCTCATAATCCATCCCATAAAAAAAACCTACTAGCTTGCCACCAATCAGTGACAAGCTCAGCCTCTGTGGGTATCAATGTCTGTAATGGATAGTTTGCCTCCTAACAATATAAAAGCCCAAATAAAGTCAAACGTCTACTAGTAATAAATTGTTTATATATGGTAGTATTTGTGTTTACTTACATCATCGATCGTCATATATGGTAGTATCTCTTCCCAATCCAACTGTCAGATCCTCTTCCAAGTAATAGCCCTAGGAATATCATTTGAATTCTTGATGGCATAAGTATGCATGCTGGGAAATGCCTCAAATATCCAAATCTACAATATAATACACAAAAATTAATTTTAGTAATTGTTAAATAATTAATTTTGGAAACATTATATAGAAATTCTTACCTTAAAGGCCCAAATAAAGCCTACCAAAGTGTATTTGGAACCATGCACATGCAAACTACGACGGTCCTCAAAGGCATACGACAATTTTTTCCATGTAGCTTTCCATATATATAAACCCCACGGAAACACATTCCATGCATCTAGGTCATCTACCAATAATATTAAATCTTTAAAAATAGGTTGTCTGCCCTCTTTTGCTAAAAAACCAGCATACAAAAGTAACAAAAGGTATAATCGGACAACATCAAGGTCATCCATCCGAGTAAAACCATCTTGGTGAAGTAATCTTCTTAAATCGTCGACGTGTAAAGTGGCCTTCACCTTTTCCAGGTCAGGAAAAACTCGAAATAACCATGATGGGGTGGCGATATGACTAGTGTACGGACCTAATTCATCGTGTCATCCGAAACGTAGACCAGTAACCAAGCAAAACTCCTCCCGCCCAAAACGAGTATACGCCGGTGGAAAATGAAACCATATCTCCTCATCACCACGTTGTATCCCCTCGGGTAGATCATTAGTCATGGTCTGTAGAAACAAATGAGTCAACAAAGCATCCCCACTTGGATGTTGTACTTTCATCCATGGCCCGAAATAAGTATTCTCAAACAAATTTCTTTGGACAGGTGTAAGTGTCACACAATTGTACTGTCTAGGCTTAATTTATTCCTTAAAGTCAATGCAGCCGAAAAAAATTCCTAACAAAAACAATAAAAATACTAAGTTAGATATAATACTAATAATATATCAAAAACTACAAATTATACACAATAAACAAATATGATATTAAACAGGGAAAATATAGCCAAATATGTTTCAAACTAGCCTGGTATTCACCCAAGTCATTATTCTATCATAGTTCACAAAATGCATCAGATAACATTCCAGAAGTAAGAACTTATATAACCATTTCACTTAAACTGCTTAGTAAATTCATGCGGTTGCTGCCAATACTGCTAAACAATTTAGTCTTTAACCATGTGAAGTTAGTATTTTTCTTTTTTTTTTTTGTTGAAGTAATGCAATTCATTCAAGTTTTAATTTGCAGAAGAAGAGTAGTTTATTTTTGAAACTTAAATTCGCAACACGAAACTACAACTCGAAAATGAAATTCGCAACATGAAAATCGCAACTCGAAAATGAAATTCACAAGTCGAATTTTGAATTCGCAACGCGAAAATCGCAACCAAAATGTCTCAAAATCTCTTTAAAACTTACAAAATTTACTTCAAACATAAAATAAATTGACTTTCATCTATTGCTTTTATCATTCAACCAAAATGAAATCGAGATATAGTTTTTCTCGTTTTCCTCCGCCTTTCTATTATTGAAGGGCCATGAAGAAGTGGTAAGGATTTTAGGTAGTTTGAATTCATGGGAGTGGATATGGATGTGATAAATTTTGATTTTATTTATGATTTTATTTAATAAATACTTTTAGAGATTTTCATAAATTAAATATGTAATGATTACCCTATACTACCATGATATATTTTTTAAGTGATTGGTTATTTAACGATTTTAAATTTTAAATATACTAATATGTGATCAATAACTTTGAATTTAAAGTATATCAATTTAAAATTATTTTTTATGAGTTATTTGTTTTTGTTTTAATTTTTTTAATAGTTTAAGATTATTATAATATAGTATTTGTTTATAATATTTTAATATATTATTCACGTTTACACATTTTACATATGTCGCTACTTGAACTCAAGATCTCTAAGAATATCAAAGTTTTCTTTTCTCCTTAATCAATCTGAAGTGAATATAAAATAATATATGTTTAAATATTATCTTTTAATATTAAGATCACTTAATATTATCTTTTAATATTAAGACTGACTACCTGGAAGACTGCTTTGGAAGAAAAAGGTATAAGGATCAATATTGAAAAGACAGAGTATTTATGTTCAAACTTCAGTGGGAACCAAAACGATGAAGATGTAGAAGTATGAATAGAAGGACACGTTCTCCCCTCAAAGGATTGTTTCAAGTACCTAGGGTCTATGATACATAAAGATGGGGGTGTAGATGATGACGTTACACACCGTATAAGGGCAGGATGGCTAAAGTGGAGGGCTGCTACTGGAGTTTTGTGTGACAAGAAGGTGCCTCTAAAGCTTAAGGGAAAATTTTATAGACTGACAATAGGACTAGTGCTGCTGTATGGATCAGAATGTTGGGCAATCAAGAAGGATCATGTAAGGAGGATGGAGGCTGTAGAAATGAGAATGCTTCGATGGGCATGTGGTAGGACTCTGTGGGACATGACACCAAACTCTGCTATTAGGATGTCCTTGGGGGTGGTTCATGTATCCAAAAAATTGAGGGAGGGAAGACTACGGTGGTTTGGGCATGTCCTTAGGCGACAACCACCAGATGTGGTCAGGAGGGTAGAGTTGATTACAATCGACGGTGCTAGAAGGAGAGGACGACCAATGCGGAAGTAGGAAGACTGTTTGAGATCTTATTTGAAGGATTTATCCCTTACCGAGGACTTGACCTCTGATAGGAAAATATGGAGACTTAAGACCAGGGTAGCCGAGTAGTGCGGGTCACATCCATAGGATGTATCATCTCTGTCTTTTTTTAATGCATTTGTAGTAATTTCCATGACTTCTACTTTTTATATGTTTCTATCATTGGAATTTATGAAGGCTTAAAACTAGGGTAACAGAGTTGTGTTGCCTTAGTTTAGGTTTTAACCCATTTGACTTTATTCCTTCTCATAGCTTGCTATCGTTAACTTATGTGTATCATGCTCTCCATGTTTCCTCTTTTTAAATTTAGCCGGGTCTTACGTTTCTGTCTATATGCATAGATATTTAGGCAGGAATTTATTTGCATGGATTACTTCCCATTACAAACGCGCATATGAAGACTGCATATAAAGACTGCTCAACTATTTATTTATTTTATTTATTTATACATGCATTGCATTTTATCTTTATTTTTAATTTTCTGACTACCGGAGGTCTTCCACGGAAGCTGCTCTCAGCCTGGCGTTGGGGGCAGTCTACTACCCTACCTCCCCCTTACCCTATTGCATATAGGAATAGAGTTTTGTTGTTGTTGTTGTATTAAAATCACTTAATTACAAAAATAATAATAATAAATCAATATAACTATAGCAGGCGGACCCCTTAAAATAAAATGAATAATAAACTATAAGGTTGCTCATTTTTTTAAAATTTTGTACACTTTTACTCGTTAAATTTAAAAAAATATAATATTTGGTACTTTTATTTTTATTTAATTAATATGCAGTCATTGAGAGTTAACTGTCCTTAGACTTTTAACAGATCATTGATGTGACATAGTAAATATATAAAACTAAAAAATATAAACTATAGAAATATACATTAATATTTGAGTAAGTTTTTTTTCTTACTAAAGTTTAAAAAATAACAAATTAATCAAAAACTATTTTGCAGTATAGGTATTATGCTCCTTTCTATTGCTCACAATTATTGTATGATGTTATATTCTAAAATGGACCTTCTTCATCGTCAACATGAGGAAGTGATGAGAGTGAGAGCTGCTGCTTTTTAACATCAGCAAAGTCTGGCTGCTGCTCAGATGATGGTTGGTGTTTTTCTCCCCTTACATTGCCAAAAAAAAAAGATTTTTTTGCAACAATCCCCTTAGCTCTTGTCCACATTGTTTCGGATTTTCAACTTACTTTCCATTGAACCAAATGGTGACACATGTCATCATCTGAGTGGTAGGAAAATAATTAAATTTAATAAATTTAATTTATAAAAAATGTTCAATTAGATGTTGACACATGTCACAATTTGATTAAAGGAATAAATTTATTGAATTAAATTAAAATTAGGATCAAATTGATAGAATATATAAGTATTGATGACTAAATATATAATTATACTACTTTTATTAACTATCACATTAACACTTTCGTCAATTGTTAATGGCAGGTGACTTAATGAAATATAGTATTTGTTTATAATTTTTTACTATATTATTCACGTGTACACATTTTGCATATGCCGCTACTTGAACTCAAACTCTCTAAGAATATTAATGTTTTCTTTTCTCTTTGATCAATCTAAAGTGAATATAAAATAATATACGTTTAATTATTATCTTTTAAAATTAAGATCACTTGATTACAAAAATAATAAAATAATAAATCAATATAACTACACCAGGCAGCCCGCTTAAAATAAAATGAATAATAAACTGCATGGTTCATCACTTTCGTTTAAATTTTGTACACTTTTACTCACTAAATTAAAAAATATAATATTTAGCACTTTTATTTTTATTTAATTAATATGTAGTCACTAAAAGTTAACTGTTGTTAGACTTTTAACGGATCGTTGATGTTACATAGTAAATATATAAAACTAAAAAAGATAAACTAGACAAATAGACACTAATATTTGAGTAAATTTTTGTTATTCTCACTAAAGTTTCAAAAATAACAAATTAGTCAAAACTATTTTTGCAGTATAGGTATTATGCTCCTTTCTATTGCTCATAATTATTGTATGATGTTATATTGTAAAATGGACCTTCTTTATCGTCAACATGAGGAAGTGATAAGAGTGAGAGCTGCTGCTCTCTAACATCAGCAAAGCCTGGCTGCTGCTCAGTTGATGGTTGGTGTTTTGCTCCCTTGTATTGCGAAAAACACGATTTTTTTGCAACAATTCCCTTAGCTCTTGTCCTCATTATTTCGGCATTTCAACTTACTTTCCATCGAACCAAATGGTGATACGTGTCTGTAGATGCTCGTTTCTGTCCGGGGCCAAGTCGGAGCAGACCCGAAGCAGAGCAGCCCGAAGCAGAACAGTTGGAGGCCCAATTCAGCGACCCAATTCAAGCCCAATGACCCAACAACATTATCATCTAAGCCAGTTCACGTAAAATCAGGGAAAACCGAAAAATGATTACTGGAAGTTAACCAAAACAAAGTGGGGAAGGGTCAGTTTTACTGGAAATTAACCACTGAAAACGTGGGAGGAGAGAGCACAGGAGAATAAGGGGGCTCAGTTTTGAAACGAGGTGGGAGGAACCATTTTGGCAGGAATTAACAGAACAAAACACAATAAAAAAGAAAAGGAGAAACAGTGAAAATAAAACCAACGAAAAACACAGAAGAAGGGAAGAAGAAAAGAGAGCAGAGAGATTACACAGACAAAGAGAGTTAGAGAGCATTAGGAGAAGAAAAAAAGAGAAGGGAGGATCACAGGGAGAGACCAGAGGAACTAGGGACAGAAACGAAAAAGAACAAGAGAGGATTAGGAATTCACCAGAAGAACGAGAAACCATCGACTATTTTTGTCGAAAAGCAATTAATTGAACCATATAAACCAAGGGTATTTCTCCCTTAGTGTTTAAAGAACAAAACAGGCAGATCACGCAAGTAACTAAGCTTCAAGAGGTATTCAACCATTTTCATTATTTCAGTAATGATTTTTTCATTATTATTCAAAGCATGTTCGAACTAAATAAAATTAAATAGGTATAAAGAAAAGATCTACATTACCTGTTTGATTAGGTGGTCTAGTTGACGATTAGAGATGATTCAGATGTTGTTGTCGTCAACTGTTATAATATATTTGTCTCTTGTTTGTAATAGTGATTTAATCTATATGTCTCGTATATATTAACTCAACTTGTAAAACATGTTTTGTTGTTTGACTTTCTTATCATCGATCGCTAGTGCCTTGTCATTTTAATTATAATTTAGTCATTTTTTTAGATTTTATTTTCATGTTTATAACATTTTTTTGTATGTATATGGGTAAGAGACATTCACCCAATTGGGTTTTTTTTTAATTATAATAGTGATCATGTAAAATTTTACAAAGCTTGTGTTTATGGCATTGGGCATCACTGGAAAGAACTATTTATTGTGGGCACTAGATGGTGAAATTCACTTGGATGCAAGGGGACTTGGTGAGACCATTAAGGAAGGAAATAAAGCAACAACTCAAGATAAGGGGAAAGGCATGATATTCCTTCACCTTCATGAAGGTCTTAAGATTGAATACTTGATTGTTAAATACCCTCAAATCCTTTGGATCAATCTAAAGGAAAGGTATGACCACCAGAAACTGTAATTTTACCTAAAGCTCGTTATGATTGGTTGAATTTAAGATTACAAGATTTTAATTTTTTTAGTGCTTATAACTCGACCATGTTTAGAATCACTTCACAGTTGAATTTATGTGGAGAGAAAATTACTGATGCAAAAACGATAGAAAAAACATACTCCACTTTCCACGCAAATAATATTGTCTTGCATACACAATATCATGAAAAGGGATTCAAGAAACATTCTGAATTAATTTCTTGTCTCCTAATGGCTGAGCAAAACAACGAGCTACAAATGAAAAATCACGAATTACGCCTAACTGGTTCTGCTCCATTCCCTGAAGCGAATGTGAAAACTAAAAATGGGCAAGAATTGAAAGAAACAAACCATGCCAATGGCAGTGGTAAAGGACGTGGTCGTGGTCGTGGTTATAGTCGTAGACGTGGATATAGATATGGCCAAGGTGGTTATTTTAGAAACTCATATTGGGATCGTAAAGATGAAAGCAAGCATGAGAAAGAAAAGGAAAACAATGTGACCAATAAATGCTATCGTTGTAGAGGAAAAGGTCATTGGTCACGTCTATGTCGTACTCAAAAGCACCTAGTTGATCTTTATCAGTAGTCACTAAAACAGAAGGGAAATAGAGTAGAGATAAATATTTTGTATGAAGACGGCAAAGGTGATTTTGATGCTAGCAATACAACCCACTTTGAAATTGTTGATTTTTATTTTACTCATGAAAGAAATAATTAAGTCCACAAATTTTCATTGATGGTACTAAACTCTATCAACTTATGTTTATTTTTAATTATCCAGGTCATAATTTATGAATTTTATTGATATGTTTTATGTTTTAAGGGACAATTTATTATTACTTTTAAGAGACATTTTATCGTCGGATATTTTAACTATTTGGATTTGGATATATGTTTTGAACATTATAATTGTTTTTGTGACTATTTTTTTTTATTCTTTGAAGAAAATTATGAATATCTCTCAAAGGTAATTTGTAATATCCAAAATTTTAACTAGTGACCAGAGTGTAAATTTTGATAGTTAAGTGGCCAAAGTATAAACTTTTTGGTAAATTACAAATTTACTAATTAAACTTTACTCCTTTTCCTATTTTACTCACTGTAATTATAATTTACTCTTAAATAATTTATCCTTAAATTTTTAATTAATTTATAATTATGCGTTAAAAATAAAATGAATAATAAACTACAAGGTTGATCATTTTAGTTTAAATTTTGTATACTTTTACTCGCTAAATTTAAAAAATATAATATTTAGCACTTTTATTTTTATTTAATTAATATGTGGTCACTGAGAGTTAACTGTTGTTAGATTTTTAACGGATCGTTGATGTGACATATTAAATATATAAAACTATAAAAGATAAACTATACAAATAGACACTAATATTTGAGTAAATTTTTGTTTTTCTCACTAAAGTTTCAAAAATAACAAATTAGTCATAACTATGTTGCAATATAGGTATTATGCTCCTTTTTATTGCTTACAATCATTGTTTAATATTATATTGTAAAATGGACCTTCTTTATCGTCAACATGAGGTAGTGATGAGAGTGAGAGCTGCTGTTCTTTAACGTCAGCAAAGCCTGGCTGCTGCTCAGTTGATGGTTGGTGTTTTTCTCCCTTGCATTGCGAAAAAAATAAGATTATTTTTGCAACAATTCCCTTAGCTCTTGTCCTCATTGTTTCGACTTTTCAACTTATTTTCCATCCAACCAAATGGTGACATGTGTCACCATATGAGTGGTAGAAAAATAATTAAATTAAATAAATTTAATTTATAAAAAATCTTCAATAAGATGTTAACACATTTCACAATTTGATTAGAGGAATAAATTTATTTAATTAAATTAAAATTTGGATCAAATTGATAGAATATATAAGTATTGAGGACTAAATATATAATTATACTACTTTAATTAATTGCCACATTAACATTTTCGTCAACTGTAAAAGACAGGTGACTTAATGAAATATAATTAAATAGTTAAGTGATCTTATTGATAAAATTGAAAGATCAATGGTAAAAATAAAAACACTAAATAGTTAAGTGATCAATTATAATTTACCCTGGGGACTGAAAAATGAATTTCAAAAATGAATAGTTAAGTGATCAATAGTAAAAAAGGAATGAAAAGTGAATTTTGAAAGTAAGGGGATCAAAGTGTAAATTTGTAAAAGTTTAAGGACTAAAAATATAAAATTTTAGAAGTTATATTTTGGGACTATAATTGAGTAGGTCAGCCCAAGAACAAAATTTTAGTGGGTTTTAGAATTTTGATTTGAGGTTTGTATAAAAGTTTATTAAGCGGTAAAGATCAGTAAAATATTCGGATAACCAAATCGAATCAGAAGCTTATAAAATTTTGAATGAAGGAAGTTTGTGGTTAGAAAAATTATATTGATATTTTTAATAGTATAATTTGATGTGAATTAGTGGAATTTGGATGAATTTCCATGTTAAAATAGAATAGTGAAATTTAGTGACTAAATTGAATTTTTGGAAAATTGAAAGGGCAAAGATGGAAATTGATATATGATATTTTTATATTTATTCAAAAATATTAAATGGAGATAAAAGGATGGCATTGTGGTAAAAATTAGGATTCATTAAGGGTAATTTTGACTTTTGGACTAAAATGAATTTTTAATTATTTTTTAAGATAAATTAAGAGATATTTTCATGGAAATCTCAAGAATTCTCATCCCAACTTCTCCATTCTGCCGTGACTCCATAGTCAAAGGTAAGCAAGTTTTTATTTTTCATTTTTGGTTCATTTTAGTGAGATTTTGGATTAAAGTGTGAAATAGGAAAATATTCTACACTTAATTCTCTACAAATTGGTATAGGCATTTCATTGTTTCCTGCTTAAATGGTGAAGTGGTATGGTGGTTGAAGAGAAAGTTCAATTTGATTGAGATAGGATTGTAATCTAACTTTAGGAATGTTATGGAAGCATAACAAGTATGAAAATTGATTGGAAATGATTAGGAGAGGACTTACAAATTTAAATTCATTTGTTTAATTATTTCCGGATCCCGCCAATTGAGAATTAAATGGTTTTAAGTTACATTTACCTTAAGGATGTGTTTGGTTCACGAAATGTAAGATTACCAGTGAGAATAAAAGATTACCACGGAATAGAATTACTTTGAATGTTGTATTTTGTGTTTGGTTAGTTTAGCAGAAATGTAAGATTACCGTGTTTGGTTAAAAGAATAAAAGATTATTGGAATGTATATTTGACCAAATTATCCTTATTATATATTTGTTTCTTAACAAGTTGAATTCTACTATAATATTACTATAAGATATTTATATATTTTCTTTAAAAAAATGACAGAAGAATGATATTTTTGAAACAAATTAAGGTCATTTTAGTCCAAAACGCCAGTAATCCAACAATACTTAAGGGAACAGAGGTAATGATATTCCCGATAATATACCCCAAAAAATCCATTGTTAGTAATAAAACATTACCGACAATGAGATTTCCGGCCAACCAAACAGGAGAATATGGATTTCATTCCCCTGATAATCTCACATTCTCTGAACCAAACACGCCCTAATATTAGGAAGAAAAGTACAAACAGACAAAGCAATTATAATTGAAATAAATGGAAGTTAAATCCTGATTGCAACCATCGTTTTAAATTCTATTGAATTTAGTATTATTAATAGTGATCACCATTAATTTTAATTCATAAAATATTAAAATTTTAAAGGACTTAACGTATAATTATAAATTAACTAAAAATTTAAAAGTAAATTATTTAAAGGTAAATTATAATTGATCACTTAACTATTTAATCCTTTTATTTTTACAATTGATCTTTTAATTTTATAAATCATACCATTTAACTATTTAATTATATTTCATTAAGTCACATGTCGTTAACAGTTGACAAAAGTATTAATGTGACAGTTAATAAAAGTAGTATAGTTATATATTTAGTCATCAATATTTATATATTCTATCAATTTGATCATAATTTTAATTTAATTTAATAAATTTATTTCTCTAATCAAATTGTGATATATATCAACATATTATTGAAGATTTTTTATAAATTAGATTTATTTAATTTAATTATTTTCTTACCACTAAGATGGTGACACATGTCATCATTTGGTTCGATGAAAAATAAGTTGAAAAGTCGAAATAACTCGTAAAAAATAACTTTAAATTGATAGAAGGGCAAAATCTTCAAAAATATATCAGATAATCATTACATATTTAATTTCTGAAAATCTCTAAAAATATTTATTAAATAAAATCAAAATTTATCACATCCATATCCACTACCATGAATTCAAACTACCTAAAATCTTTACCATCACTTCGTGGCCCCCACACTACTTTTTCATTTTTTACCCAGTAATGATCCTGTACAAGCAATTTCATCAATCATCAAGATGAAATCGAAGCCGTCATTCATTGATCAGCGTTGTAGCTTAGTCTAAATCCACACAGTTAAAAGAAATTATTTGAGAAAATATGTACATTATTCTCATTGAGTATAAGAAAGAGAATGTATCAATTAAAATATTTATTTCTAAAAAATATATTTTATATTAGTTACCTTATTAATTTAAAATGTTAATGAAGAAATTTATTAATGTAAGAAAATTAACTCATTATAAAAGTGGTTCTAAAAATAGAATCAATAAAAGATCATTACATTAAGAGAAATAGAAATATCATATAAAATATTTCATATGATTTGATTCCTATTATAAACATATCTGTATGCAATTACAAATTTATCTTGTTCTTCTAGATAGATTTTACTGAAGAGATTTTATTAATAATTTTATTTTTATAATTATTAATTAAGTTAAAAATATTCAATTTAAGATTATATATAATCATAAAATTATAAATGTAAAAGAAAAAAACATTAAATTTAACTTATAAAATATATAAATCTTAAATTTTATTTTTTTAATCTTGTACTAATTAATTTATAAAATATATGCAATTGATATCCAAATTTTATTTATTTATAGTTACATACATAAGTGGTAAACGCTCTTTCTTAAAGCTGAGTTAATTTTTCGTCCTGTTTACCAATTTCTCTAAACTAGGTTATTTTGAACCAATTAATATTTTGAATCAAAAGTCTGCCGCTCATTTTTTCGTTCCTGTCTCCTTTCGTGAACCCGTCAAAAATATTTCGGTTAGTTTCAGGACCCATTAGGCCCGTACGGATTTAATGTGTTACAAATAATATTAAAATTTAAAAAAAATCTCAAACTATAAAATAATAAATATTTGAAAAGTATTAATAATTTTAAATATTTTCAACAGAAAAGTCTGATTATCTCTTTTCAGTCTAAGTCTATTAATATTTATTGAATGTGTTTTCAAATGAAAAATCTAATAATTATTCTTTATATTTTTAATTTTTGAGTATTAAGGCCATAAAAGTACAAGTTAAAAAACTCAGAAGCTAGATGAGTGAGGTTTATATGCTAGTTTATTATATGACGTATTAGAGTGTACGGATAACCCTTCGAATTATCTAAAATATGCTTTTACTTTTTAACTCTTGACTAATCGGTAAAAATATTCTGTATAAACGTTGATTATATGAATCTATGATAATGAAAGTTGTTTAATATGTATAGTTTATGAGATGAAAAGTATATGAAAAATGTCATGGTAGTTGATATGTATATGAAATTAAAAGCATGTTAGCTTTGTTAATTTGACTATATGAATATGCTTAATTTGACACATCAATAAATGAGTTTTTATCACTTTTTCATGGATCTAAATCATATAACCATTATAAATATGTGTAAAATTAAAAAAAATTATATTTTATAGTTTGAGAAGGGGTTATTTGGGAAAGGGGTTAGAAAGTTAGGAAGGTACATTGGGTTGAGTATTTGGAAAAATGGAGTTGCTTGTATTTTAGTATCATATCTAACGTAATGCATGCGATTGCACAGCAAAAAAATATTACTGTGTGATAAGAGAGTTTAATTATGGAAGCTTTGTTTCTTAATTGGCCCATCTCATCTCTCAGTTTGTGGGGATACCATTTCTCATTGGCCGTCTCTCTTTTACTTCCTTTACAACAAGTTTCCATTGACACTCTACACTTTCTCGACACAACCCATGGAGATGAAGATATAAAGAGAGAGCAACGCAAAAAGATAATGGAAAAGCTGAATGTTTAAAGCCTTAAAAAGAAAGAAAGAAAACCACTTTTCTTTTCCTTTTCCTTTCTTCTCATCTCATCTGATATGCTCTAACTCTCTCTCTGCCTCTCTCTCTCTCTTTCCTCAGATCAGAAGCAGCTATTGCTTTGCTTGGATTTGCATCTTTGGCTTAATAATTGAGAGCTTTAATTATCCATGTTGACCTCAGTTCCTTGTTTGGAGCCATTTACCTGCTTAGAGAATGGCAGCAGCAGCAACAATACGAGGAAAAGAAGACCTGCAGGAACGCCTGGTACGTATCTATATGGATATGTATTTTCATCATTTGTTTGCGCTTCTAATCTGATGTTGATTAGATCCAGATGCGGAAGTGGTTTCTCTGTCGCCTAAAACACTACTAGAATCGGATCGTTACGTTTGCGAGATCTGCAGCCAAGGGTTCCAGAGGGACCAGAACCTGAAGATGCACAGGCGGCTACACAAGGTTCCATGGAAGCTAATAAAGAGGGAGACCCCTGTGGCGAGGAAGCGGATGTTAGTGTGCCCCGAGCCTAGTTGCCTGCACCACGACCCTTGCCATGCTCTAGGCGATTTGGTGGGGATCAAGAAACATTTCAGGCAGAAGCACAGCAACCACAAGCAATGGGTGTGCGAGAAATGTTCCAAGGGCTATGCTGTTCAATCCGATTACAAGGCCCATCTTAAAACCTGTGGCACCCGAGGGCATTCTTGTGACTGCGGCAGAGTTTTCTCCAGGTTTTCATTCCTCTCACGTCACATCAACAGTGTTTTAGATCTATCCCTGAGCCTTGCTGCTGGTTTTTTTATAGGGTTGAAAGCTTCATTAAACATCAAGATGCTTGCCCAATGAGCCGTGGCCGGCCAGAATCACAAGCAATGCGACCGGCTTGCATGTCGGGAACAGCTTCAAGCACCAATCCCTCCAGTGATACAAATTTCAGTACAGTATCTTGGCCTAGTTTGGAATTGGCAAAAACAACAGGTACCATGTTGTTGAGCCCTACAAAAGATAATTCCCCTAAAAACCAGCACTACCACAACTTGGAGCTTCAACTCTTAACCACACCAAATCCAACTGAGGTCTCGGTTTCCCCAAAAAACCATGATCATCATTCGATCCGGTTACAGCTCTCGATCGGCTCATCCAATATCGGTTCGGAAAAGGGAGAAACAAACCAGAAACCGGTGTTCGTTGCATCGAGGCTAAAAGAAGAAGCCGTGGCTAGGTTAAGGTCGGCTATGGCGGAAAAGGCTTATGCGGAAGAGGCGAGACAGCAGGCGAAAAGGCAGATTGAATTAGCCGAGCATGAGTTTCCCAGGGCAAAGAGAATCAGGCAACTAGCACAAGCTGAATTGGCAAAGGCTCAAGCTCTAAAGAACCATGCAGTAAAGCAAATTAAATCCATCATTCTGGAAATTACCTGCCATGCTTGCAAGCAGCGGTTTCAAGCAACACCACCTCCCCAGGAGAACTCCCTTGTTGTGAGTTACATTTCATCAGCTATAACCGAAGGTGAAGTCGAAAACGATAGCCGAACAAATCAAACAAAGACTACTAACATATAAACCAATATATATCATCCGTACGTCAAGTTGTTTATCTTTGATACTATTATACACCTCTTTCCTTCTTATATAAACCAAAAAATGGTTGTTTTTTTGGTGCAAGTGTTGTATCCTACAATTTGTGTGATTGACCATTTAATACTACAGAGGGTCTGTTTTTCTGAAGTGTTCATCTTATCATTCAATATACAACAACTGTTGTTAGGTTTTCCTGTTATATTGAACAACGACAGGCACTTATAAACGAATTTTCATTTGGATTTTGTGTTTGGACTATTTGGAGATCTTTGAATGATGAAGAGGTCAAAAAATGATGGTGGGGTTGCCCTTCCCTTTCTGCATTAAACCATATTAGTAATTACCCATGTCTAGTTTATAACCTAAAATCTCTCATAAATATCTATAGAAAACAAAGCACGAGGATAATTAAGTTACCCTATCATCTTTTACGTAAAAGAAATAAAAAAATAAATATTTGTTTTGAATTAATTACTGGTATCTGATCTATTGATCGATTAATATAGATTGAGTTTTGCAGAGGCCGTCATAAGGACAATTCTCACAATCCAATTTGCTCCATTCGCAAACGTCGATGTTCAAACTCCTGACATTGTTTAAGGAATCTATTATCTCATCCCACTAGATTAATTGATTGTTGGTAAAAAATTAAATATTTTTAATAAATTTTGTATTTTATATAATATCACCATATAGGTATTAAGTATATCTTAAACGTTTGATTTAGGAAATTTAAGATTAATGGTGCTATGGTATTAGACATAATCTTATTACCATCTCTTTTTTTAGGAAATATTACATTCTCATAATAATGTGAGATTTTTTTTATATAAAATTGTATTTAATGAATTTAATTCATTTCACTCAAGACAAATAAAATATAATAAAATTCTTTATTTGCGTGATATATTCTTCAAGTATATTCAGTTACAATATTATTATTATTATTATTATTTGAAAAACATAAATTGAAACATATTTAAACACGCATTATATTTCCCATTTAAGGGTTAAAATTTTAAATAATTCATAAGAATAATGCAATTAGGGATGGTAAACGGGTATAGTTTCGTGGATTCCGCACCTCATCCGCTCCAATTGGAGCGGGGATGGGTATAATTTTAGCGGTTAGTGGGCGGGTGTGGATTTATAAAGTGGTACCCGTCGTGGGTGGTGGGCGGGTAATGGGTTTGAGACATTACCCGCCCCGCATCCGCCCGCCCAGCTAAATATCTATTAAATTTTGGACCATTATGAATTTAGGTGTAATTTTAGAGACTAATTTATAAATTTGAATATTGTATAATATATAACATATAATTTAACCAAATATTAAGGATATTTAGTCTTTAATCTGGTCTTTAATTAGAGAAATATTTGGCTCTTTGATTAAACCCATAATCTCACTAACCACGTCACTTTCCATGTTCTTTAGCCCATGCTGCCCATCCAAACACAAATTAGCCGTACTATATGCATTAACATCAAAAGCAGCAGTTTCCATGTTCTTTAGCCCCTTAAAACCCATATTAGGCGCACTATGAGCATTAACATCGAAAGCAACTCAACAATCCAGCTCTGCGACTACATGCTCCCTACAATCTGTCTCCATAACATTCGTAGAGCCATTCCTCTGACAAATTGAAGCATGCGTTGCTACCCCATCACGAACTGTCTGGGAACCAACTCCAACATCCCATTAGTTTGCTGTCAGGCGGGTCTAGATGGGTATGTCGCTAGTGGGTAGTGGGTGTGGGGATGGATTTGAAAATGTACCCGCGAGGGCGGGTGTGGATTTGAAAATGTACCCGCGAGGGCGGGTGTGGATTTGAAAATTTGTACCCATCATGGGTGGTGGGCGGGTGGTGGATTAAAAAAAATATTAGGCGGGTATGGGGATGGAGGAGGGAGTATCCGTACCCGACCCGCCCGTTTGCCATCCCTAAATGCAATTCTAGAAAGGAAAAAAATGTAAATTAGAAATTACATATCGGAAACCTAGAGAAAATTTAAATATAACTTATTCAAACTTCTAACTGTGTTGTAAACGAGTAAAAGTACCATATACTTGTGAGAAAAATATATAATAAAATCTATATAATTTCTTATGAGTCGTCACTTGTAATCACCATTTTTTTCTAACACCCATCAAACCCCAAATCAGGCCCAAACCAAATCATGTTATAACACCCAAACAGAACCCGACTCTGGCCCAAACCAAACCCGACCCGAACCAAAATCGGAGCCTAACCTAAACCTAACCCTAGCCCTAGTGTAGCCGCCCCAACCACTGCCACCCAACTGCTGTCATTTTCTGCCCCAATACAAGAAGACTGCTCCATGCCATCGTCATGTCCTGCCACCACCAAGCTCCACACTCCATGCAACACGGCAAAAAAACAAAAGTAATCATTGTAACATGGGTATAAAACCCCGAACAAAACGTTGTAGAAGGGCTCAACCCTGAAAATTCAGAAAGTAATAAAAGAAAATTTCCAATAGCCTTTTTGTGTTTTTTTTGAAACTAACCTAAAACCAAAATTTTTCTTTTTTTAATTTCGATTTTCATTCGAAAATCACGCCAAACAAAGTAGGAAAAAAGAAAGATTGAAGAGAGAATGAAAAATTACCTTCGGCCGGAGCCTTCACTAGCGGCCAGAACCTCCGTTCGCAGATTCGAACGGTCAAAAGAGAGAAGGGAAGCCGACGAACAACATACTATGGAATCACCTTGATCTAACGACTGTCGGAGTAGATCGGGGCACCAAAAGTCGAAAGGTTGTCGACCATTTTCGCGGTGTTAGACGCCAAATCTCGTAAAACTATGGCCCGATTCAAGATCTTAACGTCGAGGCGAGCGTGCCCGTGAAGTTTAAGCCCAAAAAGACACCGCCGGTAGTGATCGGTGCGGCGGTCAATGGCGGCGTTCATTGCCGGCTTAGGGGGAAGCTTTAGAGAGAGGGGGAGAATTGAGAGTGAGGGAAGGAGAAAATGAGGAAAAAAGGATTTTGCCTATTTAAAGGCAATCCAAAACGGTGTCGTTTTGACACCTGCCGATCACCCCAAATGGCATCATTTTGCTCACACCTGCTACTGTACGTTTTGGCCTTCGTGGTCTAATCCCTTTCACAATTCTCGTCATTTCCTTCATTTACAATTTGGTCACTTATTTCATGATTAATTTCTTATTTGTTTAGAATGTTTGTCCTTATTTCATAATTTTTCCATTTTATGTTTCAATGCTAACTTTCGATTTATTTTCTTTCAGGTCCTCTGACATTTCACCTATTTTTACACTTTAGTCCCTTGTGATGCCTTTTTATTCTTATAAAATCATGTCCTTATTATGATATTTTGCATTTTTGTGAATAGGTGATTATTTAAAATTAAATTTTTGGGTTATTTTCGTATTCAGTCCTCAAACTTTTGCCATAATTTTCATTTTAGTCACTAGTTTTCAAGGCAAATCTCCATTTAGGTCCTCTAAACTTTGCCGTGTTTTTATATTTTAGTCCTTATGTGCTTGTTTTGTTTATTTATTACGATTTTGACATCCTATTGCATTTTATTTTAATTTGATCATCATTTCGGTTTATGATTTATTAACAATTAGTCACTCTTTATTTATTTATTTATTTATTTCATTTTAGTCATTAATCAGTTCTATTTTCTTTATTTAGTCATGATTTTGATGCTATATTTTCAATTTACGCATTTTAGTCACTGTTTATTTCTGATTTAACTACTAACTTTTATTTTATTGCACTCTAACCACTATTATTTATTTATTTACTGTTTCTAATATTCGATTCGATTTTGCGGTGACCCGATCCGAGGTATAACCCACATTATTATGATATGGAATTTACTAATTTCTAACTCTAACTTTTTTTTATTAATTTGTTTGAATTATATGACCTTGCGATGACTCGATCCGGGGTACAACCCGCATTATTACAACTCGAACTCTATTAACAACTAAATTTTCTAACTTCTAACTGATAACCACTAATTGCTAATTTTTATTTATTTACTTACTTATTTTTTATTTTATGTTCGAAATATCGTACGACCTTGCGATGACCCGCCCGGGGTACGACTCACATTATTTATGATTAAGATTAAACATTAAAAATTGATGTTAAAATTTTTTATTGCTCTTTTATTTTTATTATTTAATTTTATGCACATTTAAATTTGTTTCCTTTACTTTTTATTTAATTAATTTCAGCCCCTTAATTTCATTACTTTAATTTTTTTATCATCTATTTTTACCCTTCATTTTTGTACTTTAATTTTAGTACTTTTATATATTTTAATTGCCTTTAATATTTGCATCCTTTTAATTTAGTCCTTGATGTATTCCCTTTTTTTAGATTTAGTCCATAATCTTTTAATTATTCGATTCATATTTAGTCATTAAATTAAGAGAATTCTTAATTTGGTCCTCGCTTTTTCTCAAGGTTCCAATTTAATTATTCGATTTGCAATATTGATTAAAATGAATTTAAGTTAATGTTAGAACCTCTACTTTAGTTAAATTTCAATCTAGTTCTTTTAATTTAGAGAATAATTCGAGTCGACCCTTGCCTAAATTCTCAAGGGACCATCTCGATTATTCGATTCAATAATTGATTAAAAACCAAATAGGGTTAATATTAGAATCCACATTTCTAGGTTTGTTCCTTTAGATTCTTTAATCCTCATAATTTGACACTTTAGGATAGAGAGAGCCTTAATTTACCCTTAGCTTAATTAGGATGAATGAAAATTTGTTTGATTGTATTTTATTTTTAAAACCTAAGGCAATGTTCACTTATTAGGGAATTAATGGTATATCCCTCGCAAGTATGCTCAAGGGGTGACTACTGGTGATTCTCGAAATAGGTCGACATCATTTTCAAGTCCGAATCATGATTTCTAAAATTAAGGCAATGCCTAGTTATTAGGCACAATAGTTGATCTCTCATATTTATGCTAAGGGTGAATGTTATCGGCCTGAATAAACGAATACCCTTTTCAACTTTGCATCTGCAATGATTTTTTAATTAAATAAAGTTCAAACTCAAAATTTCCAATTCTAAATATAGGATAATCATCTAGGTACCAATTTTTGGGCGTTTGCGGGGGGTACTAATCCTTCCATATGTGTCACCGACCCCCAAACCTGATTTATGGATTTTCACAGAATTTAAAACTTAGTATTTTGAAAAAAATAAAATGTTTTATTAAAATCACCCGATTTTTATGGTGTCCTAATCGAACCTTAAATGATTGGTGATGTCTCCTCACATTTCAAAACCTTTTCAAATAAAAACCCCAAAAATGATACTGGTCTTTCCCCGCTCGAGCGAAAAATGGTGTCGACAGCTTGGTGACTCCGCTGGGGAGGTTTTTCTTAAAACAACTTGAGAGTCGAGCCAAGAGTTGGTTACCCTATATTTAGGATTCTGGAAATTATGGGTTCGATCTTATTTAATTTACAGTTTGTTATATTATTTTCAATAAAAAAAAAAATTTCTCTCTGGTTAATGCTTACACTTCTATGGAATTATTTAGGATTGTTGCATAACATAGCTCTAAACCTTAGCTCAATCCCAGTTTATCTAAGTTGGGAGAAACGTCACACCTCATAAGGAGCATTGGACTTCATTATGTGGGTCTAATAAAGTATCTCTGGAAAGCATCCTAAGTTGCCTGTCCGAACATCAGTTCCGAGGCATGCTTTTAGCGATGTGATCCCCTGAGCCGAATCCAATTCGCAAGTCTATAAGGGACTAGAATCATAGTCAACCTTAGCAGGTTGTAAAGATGACTTGGGAACCCTTTACTATAACCCGACCTCATGTAAAGGATTTAGTAAACCTACCCCGCTAGAGCCATGCGGATAACCTAGGAGAACTAGAACGCATGTGGTTAGGACTAAATTGTCTTTGTATGCTCATTTTCCAGTCTCAACTTTGAGTCGTATTTAATTATTTTTACTAGGATTACATTTCTTTGACTAATCATTTCAACTAACTTGATTCTTTTTGTCTTGTTTCTACTAACTTGATTTCCTTTTGTCTTGTCTTATGCTTTGTTGTATTTTCACATAAACATGACATATCCTTCAAAGGTATTGATCCCTGAATAGTTAATCTCTATGTAAATCGAGTAACGTCAAGAGAGAGTCTACCTACTAAGAACACAAGCCAAACATCTACCTCTTGAGGTAACAAGTTAGACTCAGGAAGATTCAACATTGAAGCCAACAGTTGAAGGTCACAAACCAGCTCAAAATATTTCTGAAAGTAGGAGATGAAGTAGAAGCTTTGAAGATGATGCAATACCCAAACGCTCGTAAGAGATGAAAAACTTGAGGATGGACTGGATTTTCATTTCCCCAGTGTACCGAGACATTGTCGGTTTCTCAAGAATTGTTCAAGGAACAATTATATTTTGGGATTAATTCCTTGTTGCATTTGCATCTCGTATTTTGCACTCCTATTTTTGCATCTTTGCATTTTCATGTGCATATTTTCTACACATTATACATTTACATGGTATACATTGCATCTCAATATGCATTAATCACGGATCTCAAGAGTAACTCGCGGAGAATCTTGTGATAAAAGTTTTGAGGTAAAATGAAGTCACCCCATTCATATCAAAAAAGGATTGAGAGCTATGGACGTGATGTTAGCACTGTCTGAAGTTCAAGGCACATCATTGAGATATGTGGGGCATCGAAGAGCAATATCTAGAATTTAATTAACCCAGGAGCATAAACCTTTAGTAATGAGACATCCTGGTGCGAACCAAAAAAAATTCTTTCATCCACCGTGAAACCTTATTGCACTGGCTTTTTCATGTCTGAATGTGTTTGTTCTTTCCTTGTTTTCTCAATAAATAGTTTGATAGTTAAATTTATGTCATTTTCTATGGTTATGAGCAATAAATCAAGTTTTAATCTTGTAATTATTTGAATATCAAATGAAATAAAGGTTCTTTTACTACTTATTAATTTAGATCTTTGACAAGTGGCAAGATTAGACATTCCATACCCCATCAAAAGCTGAAAGAACCATTGTTTGGTTCCTTACCCAAAATAACACATGTTTACTACCAAAATAACGAACCTTGACATCACTTCCCTCTGAAACAATAAAGTCATGCCCTTATCCTCCCTGGGGCACTAAAATCCATACTTTTACCTTCCCATACATAAATAACCTTTCCAAAACATTACCTTTCTAGAATTATGACTTTAAAGTCACACATTTCCCTTCCTATACATAGGACTAGCATTCATTTCCCAACCTTAATAAAATTGAGAGGTTTAAAGTACAAGATGTCGTGTGTACGAGATCCATTCATGCAAGAAATATAATATGAAGTGTTACAGATCAAGTTTTTGCAAGAGAACTTGAATAATTAGGGCATAATAGAAGCAATGTGAAGTAAAAATAAAGGAAATCATTGACATAATTATACCATGCATTAATTATATTATTTTTATATAAATAAGGTTAATCCTGAATACTCGTCCCCCTAGAGATACTTCTTTTACAAGGATTTCCATGTATAAGATGATGAACGACTTTGTTTCATTTATCATTTTAGAAAAAGAAAAATAAAAAAATATATCCCTTGTTGTCCCCATTTAAGCCTGAATTATTTTCGTCTAATTCAACCCTAACCAAGGATCATCCTTCGCACTGGGGGGCAAGATGAAGGAAATCTGCTCGTATGAGTGAAGGCCATAAATCTAGATTTTGTTACAGAAACAAGTCATGGTGAAATAAAGTAAGAGATAAAAGGATACCACAAGGTGGACCAAATACGAAGCATTCGAAGATCAAATAAAGTGGACGACACAGAGAGAAAAAAGAGAAAATATAGAAAAAAAAAGAAAAAAAAAGAAAGAAAACATATCAAATACTTCAAGACAAGTGACTCAAATCAATTCGCTAGAAAATCATGGAACATCAACGGAAAATATTTAAGAAATAAAAGACGCACAAGCATATTCAAATCAAGCAAGACAAGATTGAAGATAGTAGAATGAATTGATCCTTGGTTCAATCCCCCTTAAACACTTGTTTGGGCCTATTTATCCCTTTCTTTTTCATAACCGTGAGCCCTAGCTTACATTACGTGCCTGAAATGTCCCTTCTAATCATACATGGATTTCTAAGTGGAGAGACTATCTTCAGATTTCATTCCGCCCCTCAAGGTTATTTTTTTTTGCAAAAAAATAGTTTTCTAGAATATTTAATGCATGATAGAGAAAAATAATAAAATAAGGGTTCAAGACGTAAAAGTTTAGATGACGTATTGAAACCAAAGGAGAATTCGAGTTGAAAAACTGAAAAGGAAGCTCGAATACGAAGATTGTCAACCACTGCACAGAAGAATATCTTATACATCTCTTGATAAAGTACTGCACAACCCAAAGACGCTCACGAGGGCTCGGAACCAGTGAATATTTCCAGAAGAGAAGTATAACGACCGCTTCATCAAATCAATGAACACCAGAATCAAGGACGTAATAAGCCAACTTGAAATACATTACCTCCCCAAATTAACCTAAAACACATTACATTCCCAAGTCAACCTAAGCTTTATATCAAAATTAATTTTTACACTTGTCAAATGTATATGATTTTCGAAGGATTAAAAGAAAAGTTGATTTATTTGATATTTAATAAACTCTTGTTTTACAATTTTTTGTGATTGTGAGCCTGAACAAAATGATAGAATTTTTGAAATTTATTCAACAATTTGTTTCTAAAATTGAGAGAGGAAGGAAAATAATTTCAAACAGGACAATCGCAAGTGAAAAAGGTCCTTGAAGCTGGTAAGACTCATTCTGTCTCAATCAGAGGAAAAAAACAAATGATGCCAGAATAATGAAGTATTTCTTGAAAGCAAATAGTCTGAGTGATCAGAAGCATCGGAGGATAGAACTTCTCACACTTTTTTGCGACGTTGTCAAAAGCAGATGATCACCTTAGTTGAAAGTGGCACATATCCCGACTCATAGCAAAATTGAAAGACAATTATGTTAGAAGAATTGATCACTTCTTAAGTGTCAATCTGATCATGTCATCATGAATAGAAGCTCTTAAGCTATTCTATAATATTACTGACTAGCGACACAAGAGTGATATCATTCGAGATTAATATTTTGGCACGAAGAGAGCCATGAGTACCCACATTAGGGCATTACCAAAACCAGATGTCGTTAAGATCACAAGATTTAAATCAAGCAGATGTGGCGAATGAGCCTTACCGTTTAGAGTGCTCAGGGTAGAAAATGAAAACAAAAACATCTTACCTTGAGAAACAAACCATTCATGATTTGATTGGAAGATCTATCATGAGAAACAAATTTGATTGAGAGGTTGATTCAGGGATAGAAATGATGTCAAGTCCATATACCTGATCATAATAAGAATTCGAGAGATAAAACATTTCCTCAAAAATTAAGACCACAAGATGATCCTCATAAGATTATAAACCTGAGTTGTCAAGTTGCTACATCGATATTGAGGCAGGTTCCATGCAAAGATAATCAAGTGAAAGAAGGTTGAAGTCTCCAATTTGATCTAGAAGAATAATTGATGATAAATATTTCTACAATCAAGAACCTCATGCATTACATATAGATACATATATATTATATTCACATTTCATGTATCAAGGCAGATTTTACAGATTGTCCAAACAAAGGAGAGAGCAAAGAAAAAGCATAGTTTTAGCCTTGAATGGAGGGGATTTTGTTCAAAGTGGTTAAGACTCCTGGATCGAGGAGCCCAATCAAGAAGAATCATCACTTTGATGTGGGGTACGTTACCCAAACAGTGTGATGTTTTCAAATGAATTTTGAAATAAACTAAGCCTGATTTTCAGGGGCTTCTTGATGTTTTCAAACATGTTTGGAAGAAAGTTAAGACTGATTTTTAGGGTTTTCTTGATTACTTTCGATGTCTTTTTAAAGAAGCTAAATCTAATTATTAGGGTTTTCTTGATGATAATCGTAAATGAATTTTTGAAGAAGCCAAGTTTGATTTTCAAAGGTTTCTCGATGATGAGTTCTTTAGGCCTTGTAACATATAGTTGCATTATTTTGTGATTTATTGTGCATAAATGTCAAAGCAACAAGAAATCATGAATGCTTCCCATACCAGTAGTTATGCTGTTGAGCCAATATTGTGTTCATAAGGGGTTTATATAAATTCTAATTTCACCCAATTTGAAGGTTGTGTGGTGTTTGCGCCAAGATTAAAAGTGGATAATCGGGAAGTTCACTTTTCACTAAATGGGCAATAGAACTTTGAAAAATTAATGCAAAGCTTGGAGGGCTGAATTTGATGTTAGAAATTGAGCAACACCTTCAATTCCTATTGTTTCTAAGGTTCCAATTACCATCCTTGTTATGAATATATCGTATTGACTTGTCATAAAACAAAAATGTTCTGTAAGTTTCTATGATAGTTAGTTCCAGACAGTGGTTGTTGATTTTCCGTTAAAAGGTGACAGCGAGTACACAATCTCCAGAGCTTGAAATAATATATTATCTTTTCAAAACTTCCTAGCCAAGATGAAAGCTCTATTGGATTTATACACAAGTTAAGGCAAGAGAAGCCAAATTTATCAAAGGCCAAAATTTACTAGGGCAAGATGCACTCATTCACGAGTCAATATTCACAAGAATGCTCTCAGGTGTGATAGATAAAGAAGACAACCGAACCGGGAAAAGAATAAAGACTACTCTTGCAACCATTTCCAGCAGATCAAGAAAACCTGCATTCATACATGAATTTGCATATTTGTATTATACATTTCATCATTTCACACATGATAAATTATGATTTTCCCTCTCATGAGGATACTTTTAAAGTCTATTTAAAAAAAACTATTTTTTCATTCTTAGGATCTTTTTTTAGAAAATTGTTCGAGTCATTCTTAGGACCGTTTTTCTGGGATGTCGCTGAATTCATTCTCAAGGTTTCCCTAGAAGCCTTTCCAGCAATGCATTTATTAAACTTGACTTTTCAAATTGTTTCAATGTGAGTGAGCAGTGTAGTTCCTGGGATGGACCCAACAAAAACAAAAACTCAGCACATATAAAGGAGCAAAGATTCATCAGACGATATATTTTGTAATATTAAGGAATTCAAAGAGTTAACAAAGATTTCATTTCACGACTGCATGAAGAAGAAGAATATTTAAGCAAAGTATCAATCCATATTTTTCATCATTGAAAGAAATGGATCTCAGAAAAATTGAGAACCATAGGGTCATTACCTTCAGGTACTTTAAAACAAATCACTGATATATGATAATCTTTTACAGTTTTAAAACTCGTCAAAGAGAAGATAAACTAATCACATTTCCAATGGAGAGTTCATAATGAGAAGAACTCATTCGTTAGAGGGAGAATAAGTTCGTAATGAGAAGAACTTGTTCAACCTTTACTCGATTCACGGTATTTCGAATCAGCGGCGTCTTACTTGAGGGATTAATATTTCTAATAGAGAGTTCATAATGAGAGAAGAACTTGTTCAAACTTTTCTCAATTCATGACATTTCAAATAAGCGATGACTCACTTGAGGGATTAAAATTTCCAATGGAGAGTTCATAATGAGAAGAACTTGTTCAACCTTTGCTCTATTCACGACATTTCAAATCAGTGACGCCTCACTTGAGGGATTAACATTTCTAATGCAGAGTTCATAATGAGAAGATTTGTTCAACTTTTTCTCGATTTACGACATTTTGAATCAGTGACGCCTCACTTGAGGGATTAACATTTCCAATGTTGAATTCATAATGAGAAGAACATGTTCAACCTTTGCTCGATTCACAACATTCTTAGGATCGTTTTTTAGAAAATTGTTCGAGTCATTCTTAGGACCGTTTTTCTGGGATGTCGCTGAATTCATTCTCAAGGTTTCCCTAGAAGCCTCTCCAGCACTACATTTCTTAAACTTGACTTTTCAGATTGTTTCAATGTGAGTGAGCAGTGTAGTTCCTGGGATGGACCCAACAAAGACAAAAACTCAGCACATATAAAGGAGCAAAGATTCATTAGATGATATATTTTATAATATTATGGAATTCAAAGAGTTAACAAAGATTTCATTTCACGACTGCATGAAGAAGAAGAATATTTAAGCAAAGTATCAATCCATATTTTTCATCATTGAAAGAAATGGATCTCAGAAAAATTGAGGACCATAGGGTCATTATCTTCAGGTACTTTAAAACAAATCACTGATATATGATAATCTTTTACAGGTTTAAAACTCGTCAAAGAGAAGATAAACTAATCACATTTCCAATGGAGAGTTCATAATGAGAAGAACTCATTCGTTAGAGGGAGAATAAGTTCGTAATGAGAAGAACTTGTTCAACCTTTACTCGATTCACGGTATTTCGAATCAGCGGCGTCTTACTTGAGGGATTAATATTTCTAATAGAGAGTTCATAATGAGAAGAACTTGTTCAAACTTTTCTCAATTCATGACATTTCAAATAAGCGACGACTCACTTGAGGGATTAAAATTTCCAATGGAGAGTTCATAATGAGAAGAACTTGTTCAATCTTTGCTCTATTCACGACATTTCAAATCAGTGACGCCTCACTTGAGGGATTAACATTTCTAATGCAGAGTTCATAATGAGAAGAGTTTGTTCAACTTTTGCTCGATTTACGACATTTTGAATCAGTGACGCCTCACTTGAGGGATTAACATTTCCAATGTTGAATTCATAATGAGAAGAACTTGTTCAACCTTTGCTCGATTCACAACATTCTTAGGATCATTTTTTAGAAAATTGTTCGAGTCATTCTTAGGACCGTTTTTCTGGGATGTCGCTGAATTCATTCTCAAGGTTTCCCTAGAAGCCTTTCCAGCAATGCATTTATTAAACTTGACTTTTCAAATTGTTTCAATGTGAGTGAGCAGTGTAGTTCCTGGGATGGACCCAACAAAAACAAAAACTCAGCACATATAAAGGAGCAAAGATTCATCAGACGATATATTTTGTAATATTAAGGAATTCAAAGAGTTAACAAAGATTTCATTTCACGACTGCATGAAGAAGAAGAATACTTAATCAAAGTATCAATCCATATTTTTCATCATTGAAAGAAATGGATCTCAGAAAAATTGAGAACCATAGGGTCATTACCTTCAGGTACTTTAAAACAAATCACTGATATATGATAATCTTTTACAGGTTTAAAACTCTTCAAATAGAAGATAAACTAATCACATTTCCAATGGAGAGTTCATAATGAGAAGAACTCATTCGTTAGAGGGAGAATAAGTTCATAATGAGAAGAACTTGTTCAACCTTTACTCGATTCACGGTATTTCGAATCAGTGGCGTCTTACTTGAGGGATTAACATTTCCAATAGAGAATTCATAATGAGAAGAACTTGTTCAAACTTTTCTTGATTCATGACATTTCAAATAAGCGACGACTCACTTGAGTGATTAAAATTTCCAATGGAGAGTTCATAATGAGAAGAACTTGTTCAACCTTTTCTTTATTCATGACATTTCGAATCAGTGACGCCTCACTTGAGGAATTAACATTTCTAATGCAGAGTTCATAATGAGAAAGTTGTTCACCTTTGCTCGATTTATGACATTTTGAATCAGTGAGCCTCACTTGAGGGATTACATTTCAATGTTGAATTCATACTGAGAAGAACTGTTCAACCTTTGCTCGATTCACACATTCTTAGATTGTTTCAATGTGAGTGAGCAGTGTAGTTCCTGGGATGGACCCAACAAAGACAAAAACTCAGCACATATAAAGGAGCAAAGATTCATTAGACGATATATTTTGTAATATTAAGGAATTCAAAGAGTTAACAAAGATTTCATTTCACGACTGCATGAAGAAGTAGAATATTTAAGCAAAGTATCAATCCATATTTTTCATCATTGAAAGAAATGGATCTCAGAAAAATTGAGGACCATAGGGTCATTACCTTCAGGTACTTTAAAACAAATCACTGATATATGATAATCTTTTAAAGGTTTAAAACTCTTCAAAGAGAAGATAAACTAATCACATTTCCAATGGAAAGTTCATAATGAGAAGAACTCATTCGTTAGAGGGAGAATAAGTTCGTAATGAGAAGAACTTGTTCAACCTTTACTCGATTCACGGTATTTCGAATCAGCGGCGTCTTACTTGAGGGATTAACATTTCCAATAGAGAGTTCATAATGAGAAGAACTTGTTCAAACTTTTCTCGATTCATGACATTGCAAATAAGCGACGACTCACTTGAGGGATTAAAATTTCCAATGGAGAGTTCATAATGAGAAGAACTTGTTCAACCTTTGCTCTATTCACGACATTTCGAATCAGTGACACCTCACTTGAGGGATTAACATTTCTAATGCAGAGTTCATAATGAGAAGAGTTTGTTCAACCTTTGCTCGATTTACGACATTTTGAATCAATGACGCCTCACTTGAGGGATTAACATTTACAATGTTGAATTCATAATGAGAAGAACTTGTTCAACCTTTGCTCGATTCACGACATTTTGAATCAGCGACGCCTCACTTGAGTGATTAACATTTCCAATGGAGAGTTCATAATAAGAAGAACTTGTTCAACCTTTCCTTGATTCATGACATTTTGAATTAGCGACGCCTCACTTGAGAGATTAACATTTCCAATGGAGAGTTCATAATGAGAATAACATGTTCAACCTTTTCTCAATTCACTACATTTCGAATCAGCGATGCCTCACTTGAGGGATTAAAATTTCCAATGGAGAGTTCATAATGAGAAGAACTTGTTTAACATTTCCTCGATTCACAATATTTCAAATCAATATCTTCTTACTTAAGGGATTAACATTTTCAATGGGAGTTCATAATGCGAAGAACTTGTACTACATTCGAATCAGCGATGCCTCACTTGAGGGATTAAAATTCCAATGGAGATTCATATGAGAAGAACTGTTTAACATTTCCTCGATTCACAATATTTCAAATCAATATCTTCTTACTTAAGGGATTAACATTTTCAATGGGAGTTCATAATGCGAAGAACTTGTTACATATTTTCTCGATTCACGTCATTTTGAATTAGCGATGCCTCATTTTAGGGATTAATATTCCAATAGAGAGCTCGTAATGAGAATAAATTATTCAACCTTTGTTTGATTCACAACATTTCGAATCAGCGACGCCTCACTTGAGGGATTAACATTTCCAGTAGAGAGCTCATAATGAGAAGAAACCGCAGCTTGAAGAACATATATTGAGCTGAAAAAATGGTGTTTTAAATCTTTATTTCATTCCCGTTCCACAACAATAAGCAAAGATGGGCAGCTATAATCGCCATTTTTTTAATACCCATTAAACCCCAAATCAAACCCTGAACTAAACCCAAATCAAACCTTAAATAATGCCCAAACCAAACCCTATTATAACACCTAAATAGAACCCGACCCGAGCTTAAACCAAACCTGACCCGAACCCAAACTGGAGCCTAACCTAAACCTAACCCTAGTTCTAGTATAGTCACCCCAACCACTGCCACCAAACTGCTGCCGTTTTCTGCCCCAATACAAGAATATTGCTGCTCCACGCCACCGTCATGTCCTGCCACCACCAAGCTCCACACAACACAACAAAACAACCAACAAAAAAACAAAAGTAATTATTGTAACATGGGTATAAAACCCTAAATAAAATATTGTAGAAGGGTCAGATCCAAAAATTTCAGAAACCAATAAAAGAAAATTTCCAGCAACCTTTTTATGTTTTTTTTAAACTAACCTAAAACCAAAATTTTTCCTTTTTTTCATTTTGATTTTCATCAGAAAATCACACCAAGCAAAGCAGGAAAAAAAGAAAGATCGAGGAGAGAATAAAAAATTACCTTTGCCCAGAGCCTTTGTCGGCGACTGGAACCTCTGTTCGCAGATCCGAACCGTCAGAAGAGAGAAGGAAAGTCGACGAACGACATATTATGGAATCACATCGATCCAAAGGCTGTCGGAGTAGATTGGGGCACCAAAAGCTGAAAGATTGTCTGCTATTTTCTTGGCGTTAGACGCCAGATCTCGTAAAATTGTGGCTCGATTCAAGATCCTAACGTTGAGATGAGTGTACCTGTGAAGTTTGGGCCCGAACAGCCAGAGGCGACGACGACGATGTGGCAGCCGGCAGTGATCGGTGCGACGGTCGGTGGCGACTATCATCGTCGACTTCGTGGGAAACTTTAGAGAGATGTGAGAGAATTTAGAGTGAATATAGATAGAGAGAACGGAAATGAGAAAAAAGAAAAAGTTTTACCTATTTAAAGGCACACCAAAATAATGTCATTTTGGCACCTGCCCGAGAATCCCAAATGCCATTATTTTGCTCACACTTGCTACTGTGCATTTTGGCCTCAGTGGTCTAATAACTTCCACAATCCTCGTCATTTCCTTCATTTACAATTTGGTCACTTATTTCATGATTAATTTCTTATTTATTTAGAACATTTGTCCTTATTTCATAATTTTTCCATTTTATGTTTCAATGTTAACTTTCGGTTTATTTTGTTTTAGGACCTCCGACATTTCGCGTGTTTTTACACTTTAGTCCACTGTGATGCCTTTTTCTTCTTATAAAATCAAATGTCCTTATTATGATATTTTGCATTTTTGTGAATAGGTGATTATTTAGAATTAAATTTTGGGTTATTTTCGTATTTAGTACTCCAACTTCCGCCGTATTTTTCCATTTTGGTCACTAGTTTTCAGGGTCAAATATCTATTTAGATCCTCTAAATTTTGTAGTGTTTTTATATTTTAGTCCTTATGTGCATGTGTTGTTTATTTATTATGATTTTGACATCCTATTGCATTTTATTTTAATTTGATCACCATTTCGGGTTATGATTTATTAGCAATTAGTCATTGTTTTTTTATTTATTTCATTTTAGTCATTAATCAATTATATTTTCTTTATTTAGTCATGATTTTGATGCTATATTTTCAATTTATGCATTTTGGTCACTGTTTATTTTTGATTTAACTACTAACTTTTATTTTATTGCACTCTAACCACTTTTATTTATTTATTGTTTCTAATATTCGACTCGATCTTGAGGTGACCCGATCTGGGGTATGACCCCATTATTATGCTCTGGACTTTACTAATTTTGAACTCAAACCTTTTTTTTATTAGTTTGTTTGAATTATACGAACTTGTGGTGACCCGATCCTGGATACGACCCGCATTATTACGGTCCAAACTCTGTTAACAACTAACTTTTCTAACTTCTAACCACTAATCACTAATTTTTATTTATTTATTTATTTACTTATTTATTTATTTTATGTTCGAAATATCTTACGACCTTATGACGACCCGCCCCGGGTTACGACTCACAATATTTACGGTATAGGTTAAATATTAAAAATTGATGCTAACTTTTTTATTGCTCTTTTATTTTTTTTATTTAATTTTATGCACATTTAAATTTCTTTCCTTTACTTTTTATTTATTTAATTTCAGTCCCTTAATTTCATTACTTTGATTTATTTTTTTATTATATATTTTGACCGTTCATTTTTAGTACTTTAATTTTAGTAATTTTATATATTTTAATTTCCTTTAATATTTGTATTCTTTTAATTTAGTCCTTTATGTATTCCCTTTTTTTTAGATTTAGTCCATAATATTTAAATTATTCGATTCGTATTTAGTCATTAAATTAAGATAATTCTTAATTTGGTCCTCGCTTTTGCTCGAGGTTCCAATTTAATTATTCGATTTGCAATATTGATTAAAATTAATTTGAGTTAATGTTAGAACCTATACTTTAGATAAATTTCAATCTAGTTATTTTAATTTAAGGAATAATTCGAGTCGACCCTCGCTTAAATGCTTAAGGGACCATCTCGATTATTCGATTCAATAATTGATTAAAAATTAAATAGGGTTAATATTAGAACCTACATTTCTAGGTTTGTGCCTTTAGATTCTTTAATCTTCATAATTTGACACTTTAGGATGGAGAGATCCTTAATTTACCCTTAGCTTAATTAGGATGAATAAAAATTTATTTGATTGCATTTTATTTTTAAAACAGTTATTAGGGAATTAATGGTATATCCCCCGCAAGTATGCTCATGGGGTAACAACTGGTGATTCCCGAAATAGGTCGACATCCTTTTAAAGACCACATCATGATTTCTAAAATTAAGACAATGTTCGGTTATTAGGCACAATAGCTGATCTCCCGCATTTATGCTAGGGGACGAATGCTATCAGCTTTAATAAACAAATACCATTTTTTAACTTTGCATCCGTAATGATTTTTAAATTAAATAAAATTTGAACTTAAAATTTTTAATTCTAAATATAGGGTAATAAACTAGGTACCAATTTTTGGACGCTTGTGGGGGTGCTAATCTTTCCCTTACGTAACCGATTTCCGAACCTAATTTCTGGATTTTCCGCAGACCTTAAAACTTGGTATTTTGATAAAAATAATAAAATAAAATATTTTATTAAAATCACCTGATTTTTATGTTGTCCCAATCACACATTAAATGATTGGTGGTGATTCATCACATTTCAAAATATTTTCAAAAAAAAACCCCAAAACGGTACTGATCTTTCCCCGTCCTGACGAAAAACGGTGTTGACATCACTTATTCAAGAGGTAAACAAAAAGAACAAGATGGATTAACAAGAAATGAAATTTTAATCCTATTTATGAAGTTAAACAATACTATTTATTAAAATTGTTTTGAACAGTTAACAAATATTATTGTTGATGTGCAACGAGTAATGTACTAAAGTAGTGGTTTTTGGTGGTTCGAATGGTTGAACATTAACTTGATATAGACAGTTCATCCTATCTACTTTGAACGGTGAGCCGCCTATAAAGGGAGGAGGTCTAGCTCGGGTAATTATCTGATAGCCTTCTTGCTTCAAGTTCGTGGTGTAACACTTTAACCCCACATGTTCGAGTGTCACTCATAATAACCAAAATGATTAACTATTTTATTGAAATAATACTCAATTTTTAAAACATTTACACAAAGTATAAAATGTAACCATTTATAAAAGCGGACCCAATTTAAAATCCCAATACATAAATAAATAAAATATTATAATTTGACTCATTTATAAATCATAACCACTACATGCTGACAAAGTCGTCACACTGTAATCTAGTACTTCGTTGAGACTACTCTGATGATATCGTTGTCCCATCGCATTTTACGTAACATGTAACCTGCAAATGGAAACATATTTCGAACATTGAGCTCGCAGGCCCTGCGCCACACAATACCTCTATTATAATACATATATTCATTACAAAAGTATGTCAACGAGTATAGTTAGAGAAATAATACTAGCAATGTCATCAATGTTATCTATCCATTTATCCAAAGCATATTCACATCACAATCCTAGTCAGAAATAAAACAACGATAAAGCTCGCGTCACTAAGCTCAAACACTTATCCAAACAAGGCTCAGGTCATGGAGCTCGAATGCTAATCAACAACACACAAGTAGGGACCATGGTGTAGTCTGGGGTCACACGCGCATCACATTACTCATACCCCTCTACCATACGAATTAGGTACTTTGGATGAGACCTAAGTTAAACTCACATCAGGGACGTACATCTAGTGGCCCCACATGGCCAGAACCTTGGGTGAGATTTGGGTCACATATGCATCAGAAATGTACACTTGACTAACCTACTCCTCTAGAGTAAATGGATAAGTGTAGGTCAAAGAGCATTAGAGCATCATTCGAATAGTAAACTTTCAATGCCTTAGCATGACTCTTAGGATATCCAGATAACTCATCATACATACATACATCACAACGTATATGATCATCACACATAAGTAACTCGGGTGTCCTCGTCATTTCCTGAGAGTCAAACAAAGGCAAAAGTCTTATAGTCTTACCTTATAAGGTTCTTTTGATTATCACACATATCAATACATTATCACCACAATGGTATGCGCCTCATTTTCCCCTTAGTTCGTAACTAAGGGCCTGGCCATGAACACATCACATTATTATTATCAAGTCTTCATTATCAGGTTCTCGCTTTAGAGCTAAACATCTCATCTCATAGTATTAACCATTACGTTTTTAGTGATTCATATTATTATTTGAGTATCATTAATCTTCATGTTATTAATCAATCACAATATATTTTTAGGCTCCTCACTCGAATTCCACATCATTATTTAATCAATTTACAACCCAAACACTTATTAGTTTCGGTGAGCCGAGCAACATAAGTCACCTATGTGAGAGTGAAATGAGTTTGTTTCAAGGATACTATTGGACATAATTCTTTCAAATTCTTGCAAAACCAAGTGATGTTCACGGCTATATGGACATACTCATGATAACTAATATTATTGTTAGAAAGATAATTATGTGAACTATACTATCGTTTACACAAATGACAAAAGAGTTCAAGAATATCACTTATATTGGTTATCCAGTAAAGTAAATATATTGTCATAAGGAAAGGTTCAAAGGAGGACATCTACCTATCCTATGCAACTATTGATCGTAGATTCTATCACCACGTCAAGTCAAAATATTTTGATAAAATCATCAATTTCATTCATGTGGGGGATTGTTGGAAAAAGTGAGGTGAATTCATTGATTCATATCCTTTTTAAAAACTCGAAATTAAAGGATATTTATTATCTTTTAATTTGATATTACTAGGATAATTATCCTATTGAATATTTTAATTTAAAAGATATTTATCATCTCTTTAGTTTGGATATATTAATAGGATAATTACATCATTTTGAATATTTTAAATTAAAAGATATTTATTATTTCTTTAAATTTAAATATTAAAAAGATAAATATATCCTTTTGAATATTTTAAATTAAAAAATATTATCTCTTTAAATTTGAATATTAATCAGATAACCATCTTTAATAAATCTCCTATGAGAATCTTCTATAAATATTATGCTAACCTTCCATGTTAAACACAATTCAAAATTCAAGAACTTGAAACAACTTAAAAATTCTTTTTCTCATCATCTAGTTTTCATGTGATAGGCAAAGGCAAAGAATAATTTGCGATCTCTATATCGGTGCTATTGTACTTTGATCATATAGTTTTTGTATCATGAGAGACAGATGACCGATGATATCAAGTACAATGAGTTGACAAAAATCAGTCTGAAGAAAACTGTGTAGCTACAGGCCTCAACTCGTTTCCGATTGATTGATCTATCAAATAAAATATTTTTTTTCTTTCTATACTATTTTATTATTGTTTTTAAGAAATTTAATTTTTATTTCTTTTATTATCTCTGGTATGATTATCGTATTGGATTGTTATACTTCTAACACTTAATACCCAACTCGAAAAACTCGCAAGCAACTCAAAAATTAATATTATTAATTTTTAATTTTTAAATTAAATTATTAATAATATTAATATTTATGTGTTGTTTTTAAATACAATATATTGTTTTCATGTACTTAAAATTCATGTTTGAACTCGAGTTCAAGCCTGAACCGAGCTCGAGTTTGAGCTTAAATCGAGTTAAGTATGATAATGTTTCATGTTCAAGTTATCTTCGAGTTGGATTCGATCTTGACAATTTTAAGCTTTTATGAGATTTCAAGTCGAGCCAAACTCAACTTTCAACTTTTTGAATCGAGTCAAACTCAATAATACAACTCAACTAGTTTACAAGTCTAGGAACCAATTAGGTATTGGTTTCTATCTCATCAATTTTATTTTATATTTGTTCTTAAAATTAAATAAGTTATTGAAATTTCTAAATGTTCAGTAAAGTTCTTCAACCATTTTAAAAAATCAGTTATGTCTTTCTACCATGTCGCCGGTATCATCTTTCACCATCGGCGAACAACAAAGAATAAATCAACGATAGAAGATGATACTGACGGTGATGACAGTTACGACGACAACGGTGGTAGCAGCGGTGGTGACAACGATGATGACTTCAAAGCTATAAAAATAAATTAGGGTTTATAAATTTCTCAAATTAATATTTGATCTCATTATAATTAAAATAAGTTTATAAAAGCTAATATTTTATAAATATTGTATTTTAATTAAATTATATTTAGATTTTTTACTAATTTATAATTATACGTGTAGTGCTTTATAATTTAAAGTTTTTATATTAATTTAATAGTACTCATCGTAAACCGTGCTAATCTACGCTCGACGAGCGTTATAAAATTTTTCTTTTACATAAACACTTCTTTAAATTATAAGTACAATTAAAATTATAACCATAGTTGTAAGTACAAATAACACACATTTAAATTACCATAATAAAAATACATAATCAAAATATATTCAAGTAAGATTTACATATTATAAAATTTAAATAAAAAATAAAATCTAAATAAAACAATCCACACGATATATATCAACATGATAGAACTCCAATGGTCTCATATCATAACTAAAATCAAATTATATTTAGATTAGAGATGAACATTCGATCGAATCAAGTCGAGTTGAGTCAAAAAACCTTAAATAATTTTTATTAATGAGTCCTATTTTATAACTCAATTTTTTTTCAAAAAAATTTCAAGTTGATTCTAATTTAAATGGTTGTCTATAACCATATATAATATACCTATATATTTCTTCATATGCAGTATACATATATCATGAACAATTGATAGACTCAACTCAAACTTAAAAATTAATCAACTAATTACTAAAAAATTTGAGTTATTCTAGTTCTATTTTATACCCGACTCAAAATTGAATTTTTTTCAAGTCGAGTCGAATCTAATCAAATTTTTTAACATCGAGTCAAATTAAAAATTTTAATTTTTTCAAGTCAAGTTAAATTTACTCCCTTATAATTTAAACAATTCATGGTGTATGAGATGTGAAAGGGTATAATGGAAGGAGAGAGATTTTGATAAAAAAAATAATGTCAAAATTAGCTCTCCATGTTTATTAAAATGATCATTTTAGTCTCTATTATTTTTTAGAGTATTTTATCTTAATGTTTTATTTTAGGATAACAATGTCCATAATGTTTGATTAAATAGTTACTTTGGCCATTTATTATTTTTTTGGAGCATTTTGGTCCTTAACGTTTCATTTTAGGATTAAAAAGTCTCAATTTTTTTAGCGTTAACATTTTGTTAACTAGAACAAACTAAGCGATCCCAATGGTTAAATGACTTGTTATTATCCCTTAAGGTTCCAAGTTCGAGCACCACGTATGCAGGGGTATAAACGTTCATTATTAAAAAGGTTGAGAGTTATTACCTTATAATTAATCCATATTTATAAAAAAATATTTTTAAACTAACGATTTATACGTATTAAGTGGTCATTTTGCGTTAAAATAAAGCTATTATCTTAATTTGTAACGATTTATGCTAAAAAAAATAAGAATCAAAGTGACGATTTAATCAAAATTGTGATATTATGCAAGAAAAAAAAACTCATTATAAGCTAGCAGAGCGCATGTGGGAGAGAGGGGAACGTGATGGTCCCATTATATCTTAAATGCAAAAACTCACTCACTACTCGCCGATGCATCCCTTTCTCATTGGAATCAGCGCATTTGGTTTGTACCGAATAAACCACCACACCACTTTCAACGCCCTTCAAACTCCATTTCTTCATCTTATCACTCGAGTTTTCAGTTTTTTTTATTAATTTCTGTAATTATAAGATAATATATATTTGAAAGATTCTTAATTATTTGACAATAAATGTTCAAACCACCTTACAGACGTTGTACTCGGACCTGGGTTATCTAAAGATAATAATCACCACTTATCCATTAAGATCGTTCGATTCGTATACGTTTTGAGTTTTGAATAAACTTGGATTATCTCCTTTTTAATGAAGTTAAATGTGTTATGGGTGCACGAACCAAGTGACCTCGGTGGTAAAGAAATTGTTGTTGTTCCTTGAAGTTTCGAGTTCGAACACTATGAATGTCAGGGGTATGAACGTTTAATGTCAAATGATTGGGAGTTATCTTTGAACTGATATTGTCTTGTACTTATCCAAGGCCTTCCCTGGGCAGGGAAAAAAGGAGCGCCCGCCCAGCGCCCACAAATTAAAAAATATTATTAGTATAATATTTTCTTTTATTTTTGATAAGAAATTTAAAAAATTGTAAAATAAAATAATGGGGCCTATCAATTTATTAAGGTGTCAATTGTAATTATTGAATTTTTATATTAATGTTAATAAATAATTCCACTTCCTAAAAAAACTCTAATTAAAATTTTATATTACATATTTTTTTATTTTTTTGAAATAAGGGCCTAGTTTTTTAATTTCACCCCGATCAAAAAATAGTCAGGACCGACCTTATACTTATCTCAGTTTAATTAAAAAAAAGTGTGTTATGGGTGAAGTGATAGAACCAAACCATAATAAATATGAAAACTAACCATGATCTAATCATATCAAATCATCAAGAATAATAAATTAAACGCGGAAGCGTACATGAATTAATCAAAAGGTTGAAATTCTTAAATCTTTCTTTGGTTGTTATCTTCCAAGAAGATAGGTTTTCTCTTGTCATAAAAACTTTCTACCGGGATAAGAGTAATACGAGTTAACTTATTTCTTGGGGACCACTACCTCTTTATATAGATTTTAGGTCAATCTTTAAAGTATTTATAATTATGCTCCTCATCAAATTATGAATACAACTCATGATATTTACACGTTAATTTAATGACACTTTAATACATATGACACATGTAACATAATTGGTAACTTAATTTTGTGTCATACTTTATGATAACATTGTACATTATACATATGTCCCACAATTGTGGATTTTAATCCAACAATCTCCTACTAGGGCAACATATGTTTCATGACAAATGTACAATCTTATGAGCTCAGAATTTTCTATTATATAACATGTATTCTATAACAATCTCGTCTATCAACAATACCCATATAAGATCAAAGTAGTCTATGTCATATCAATCATGACTAGACCCATCAATGACCATGTATACAAATACAATCAAATGATATAGATCAATCATAGAGTGTAGCATGAAACATATATTGTTAGGTATGACTCATAAATATACCGGTAAAGGAAAGTCTCGAAGAGGGGGTTACGATTATGTGGGTTGGGGGTGCGGGGGTTTCGGCTCCGTGGTATGGTACAAGGTTATTTTTGTAAATATATACCAGGGTTTATTTATTATAAAAGGAGATGTAACCTAAACCTATGAGACATTAAATTGAATACAAATTCTAGCGCCATCTAAGGCACCGAGGACGTAAGCATATTACTGAACCTCGTTAAAATTCTTGTGTTTTTTCTGATTTCTTTACCCGATTATTCAATAATTGGTATCAGATGTCAGGAGCCAAATTCGAAGTTACGAAATTCGATGGTCATGGTAACTTCGGATAATGGCAAACAAGGGTGAAGGATCTGTTGGCGCAGCAAGGGATCCTGAAGGCTTTATGACCTACAAAGCCGGCGTCGATGGAGGAGGAAGATTGGGAAGAATTGCAGCAGCGAGCGGCAGGAACCATACGATTATGTTTGGCGGACAAGGTCATGTATCACGTCATGCATCTGTCGTCTCTAGATGAAATTTGGAAGAAGTTGGAAAGTCAGTTTATGTCCAAATCCTTAACGACTAAATTGTATCTAAAGCAACAGCTGTATGGGCTGAAGATGCAGGATGATCATGATTTGGCGCAACATGTGAATGTCTTCAATCAAATCATTTCTGATTTTGCTCAGCTTGATGTGAAAATTGAGGATGAAGACAAAGCGATGATTATGTTGTGTTCGTTGCCTCCCTCTTACGAACACATGGTGACTACTCTTACATATGGGAAAGAGACTATCAAAGTTGAGGAGATTACTACAGCCTTGTTGGCTCACAACCAGTGGAAGCAAAATACAGGGGAAAGCTCTTAATCTGATAGCTTATATGTCAAGGGTAATCGAGACCGTGGACGGAAGCCAGAGAAGGCAGGGTCTGGGAAGTGAAATTTTAGATCCAAATCTAGGGATAAGAAGACAATTCACTGTTACAAGTGCAATGAGGCAGGACATATGAAATGAGACTGTCCGAAGTTGAAAAAGCAGACTGATGAGCAGCGTGATGACTCATCCAAATCTGTGAATGTGGTCGAGGATGACAATTCTGATTGCAGTGAGGGTGATATGCTATCTATTTCAACGAATCAATTGACGGACGCTTGGATTCTTGATTATGGATGTTCTTATCATATCACGCCAAATAGGGAATGATTTTTGACATACAAGTCCGTTAATTCTGGTTCTGTCTATTTGGGTGATGATCGATGTTGCAATATTGTTGGTATTGGTGATGTCAGAATTAAGATGTATGATGGTTCTGTTCGGACATTGTGTGGAGTTCCGCATATCCTATATTTGAAGAAGAATTTGATTTCTTTGGGCACTTTGCACAAGAATGGTTTTATCCCTAAGGCTGATGAGGATAGGGAAACCATTCGGATTGTTAAAGGAGCTTTGACTGTGATAAAAGGAAAGATGACTACATGGAATATTTATAGATTGTTAGGGAGTATCGTTGTAGGTGGAGTTCATTCTGTTGAGTCCTGTGATGATACTACTGTTGAGTTAATCGATCGACGGAATCGGCCAAGAGGGGGGTGAATTGGCAATTAAAATTTTATGGAAGCTTTTGCAGAAAATTGAAAGTAATTGCACAACGATTTAGAGTGGTTTGACTTTCTCAATCAAAGTCTACGTCCACTACCTTAGCTATCCACACTAAGGATTTTCCAACAAACTCACTAATTTGTTCTTTCTTTTGAGGCCAAAGAGATAACCTTACAACACCCTCAAGAATATACTCCAATTCTTGAGAACACTCTTTCTCAAAGAGAATATTACAAATTTTCAAACTTACAAGGAAATCCTCACAAGGTAGATTGTTTGCACAATTCTAGAACAAAGAAAAGAACACTAAAAAATGAATACAATTGAGTACAAGTAGTGTTCTTGAAAGCAAAATGAATATTGAATGAAAATAGGCTTGAAATGCTTTAACTTGAGGTTTGATGCTTTCTCTTTAATTCTCTCTTGATTCTAGTTGCATGTTGTTTCTTGTTATTGATCAATGGCTTCTAAGCTTGTTTAAATACACCTTGAATCACTTCTGAACGTTGTGGATCATTAATGAAGTTATTGGAGTCGTTTAAGTGTGAAAACAATTAATATTTCTGCTTGGAGCGTGGGGGGAATCTGTACCCCCTCATAGGGAATCGATTCCCTAAGTGTAAAATTCAAATATTTCGACCGTTGAACAAGGGGAATCGATACCCCTTAGAGGAATCGGTTCCCTCCGAGCATTCTGTTTTTCTCAACTATTCAGGGGTAATCGGTACCCCCTGGGGGGGGGGAATCGATTCCCTCTAAGCAATCTGGAATTTTTGGCTTTGAAATGGTTCGAAATATTTTGTAAAATTGTTTTGAAATTATTTTAAGTTTAAAACTTAATTTTACACTTGAGTAAGGATTAAAAATGACATTTGAAAGATTTGGAGTAATATTTTGATATTCGAATAATTATATCGAATATACTTAGAAAATCTTTTGGAAAAATTTAATATTCATTTATCTTAATTTTTTATATCGAAATATCAAAATGTTTTCAACAATCTCCCCCTTTTTGATATAACAAAACATTTTAGTAATTTTAAGATTTTGAAATCAAGTTTTGAAATTACCCCCCTTACTCTAACACTTCTCCCCTTTAAAAACATTTTAACATTTAAAACATTTTAATATTTCTCCCCCTTTTTGTTAAATCAAAAAGGCCTTTAAAAGATTTTAAACAAGTTTTTGAAAAAAACATTTAGCCAATTGATTATAAATAAATATAGCGTAAACTGCTAAGATCACAATCAAGAGAAACATTAGCCATTAGTTCCATAATTCAATATTCATAAATAATGTGAAATGAAAAAAATTGGTCATAATGCAACTAATATGTAAATGATGCAAAAATAAACATTAAGCTCAAAATGAAAGTTAAAACCAAACCAAATATATAAGCATGTAAGTTCAAATATCAAATTATCCAACAAATTCAAACATCCAAAATAAAACAATCCTTGAACATCAAAATGTTTCACAATTCAAAGTTCTGAGTTCGGGATGATAAATCCATTGGCCCGTTTCCTTATCCTTTTTCCATCTTGCTTTCTTCAAGAAAGTAAGATTGATTTGGTTTTGAAGAGGGATAGGAATATTAGAAGAGAGCCTAAGACCGAGTTTGATAAACAAATTACTAAGGAGACAACCATAAACCAAGGTTTCTATATTCATGGAAGGAATAGTGTTTATGGAAACTCACTAAAGATGATCTGTGGCAGATTAATCTTTTTTTATGTTGGATACAATATATCCACCATATATCTATGTTCCTAAGGGAGGAGTACCTACCTCCGGATGGTCTAAACCACCAAGAGATCAAATAATGAAGGAATCTATCACGATAAGTTCTTAGGGTACTCTCACTATCCTTAGACTTATAGGGTGAATCCACAGTCTCTTTTTCATTAAACTTGAGTAATATAGTCCAAAATTGGCAGCGATTGTGCCGGAGTCAATAAAAATGAATTGTCCTAAAAGATAGGATCGAATTTCTATAATTTTAGATCGATGCTCGTTTTGGACACATACCACATTGGAATAGAAAAATGCAGACTAATTGATGATAAACCAAAGGTTTGAGTTTAAAGAGTTTATCAAACTTCTAGGATTTAAGAGTAGGAAGATATTGGAAGTCCATATCTTCTATAGCTTGGATCGAAGGGATACGTTCTTCCCGGATTTTGTATGACTCAAAACAAGTATGGTACCTATGATATAGTTCTTGTCTACGACCAGGTACGTGAAACAAGAGTTCAAAATGGTCATATTTGGGTTATTTGGATTGGGTGGAGGAATAAGAGGTTGTTTTTGACTTGAGCGACTAGACAATGTCCTAGGTCGTTTATGATTTGACATGGTTTAAGAATCGGAATAGAATATGTAACCTGTAAATTTAAACACATGTATGCAATATAATCAAACCCAAAACTCAAATGAGTCCTCAATATTTCAAGTTTCTCTAAACTGAATTCTAAAGGGCAATGTTTTGAAAAACTATTTGGAAAATAATGTTTGAAAATCATCATATAACCAATACCCGATGTAATGTTCATCTTAGAACTAATCAAAACTAGTCCTAAGTTTAAAAATAAATGAAATAGAGGATTTTGAAATATTACCTTGAAAATTTGGATTTTATGAGAATGTGATGTTGTTTGCAAGGATTAGAAGTTGAAGAAAGATCTAATTCCGACTTGTGTTTGATGATTTTGGCAAAAAATGGAGATTTAGAGAGAAAGAGAGGATGAACGACGTTTAAGAAAGAAGAGAGGTTTTGAGAGAATGGGTTTTCTGGTCGTGATATATCCAGAACCCGTGGGGGGTATCGATTCTCTCAAGGAGGGAATCGGTTCCCATTCAAAGTGGGAATCAGTTCCCCTTCAAGGGGGTATTGATTCCCTCTGCACTAAAACTGCTAAAATTTGATTTTAAACACTCAAAATGCTAAACTAATTTTCTCTAGTGGTATTGGCAACTCATATTATGAAAAATTAACTATGTTCAATCAATCAAATTTATCATTAAAATTTATTTGAACATATAATCAATTTTTCACAAAGAATCATAAACTCCCCTAACTAATAGCAAAGAATGCAATCAAAATTTATTATAAGCATTTTTCATTTATTCTTAAAAGTGCTAAAATTATTTTAAACACTAAGTGAAGATAGGTCAGTTAAACCTAATTCTCTCCTAAGTGTCCAAAATCTTTCCTTGTCTAAAGGTTTTGTAAAGATATCCACTAATTGGTGCAAAGTATCAACAAATTCTAGAACTACATCTTCCTTAGCGACATGGTCTCTAATGAAGTGATGTCTTATTTCAATGTACTTAGTTCTAGAGTGTTGGATGGGATTTTTTAGTGAGATAAATAGCACTAGTATTGTCACACTTGATAGGAATGGTACCTACTTCAATTCTATAATCAAAAAGTTGTTGTTTCATCCATAAAACTTGTGCACAACAACTACCAGCTGAAATGTATTCGGCTTTAGTGGTAGATAATGTAACACAATTTTGTTTCTTTGAAAACCAAGAAATCAACATATTTCCAAGGAATTAGCAAGTACCGGAGGTGCTTTTCCTATCTAATTTGCATCCTCCATAATCCGCATCAGAAAAGGCATGCAAGCTAAATATAGAGTCTCTAGGATACCAAAGTCCTAAACTAGGAGTGTCCTTAAGGTATCTAAAGATTCTCTTAACATCTAGTAAATATGATTCCTTGGGACATGATTGAAATCTAGCACATAAGCAAACACTAAACATTATGTCTGGTCTACTTGCAGTTAGATAGAGAAAAGAACCAATCATTGACCTATATAATTTAACATCCACACATTTACCTCCTTCATCTAAGTCAAGCTTTGTATAAGAGCTCATTGAAGTATCATGAGGTTTCCCATTTTCCAGTCCAAACTTTTTGAGCATATCTTTGATGTACTTAGCTTGATTGATGAAGATGCCATCTTTTCTTTGCTTGATTTGGAGTCCCAAGAAAAATGAGAGCTCCCCCATCATGCTTATCTCAAATTCACTTTACATTAGCTTGGAAACTTCTTGGCAAAGAACATCATTAGTAGAACCAAATATTATATCATCAACATAAATTTGAACTACTAATAAATCTTTACCTTTACGCTTTAAAAACAATGTAGTGTCAACCTTCCCTTTTTAAAAACCTTTTTCAATTAAAAAGTTTGATAATCTTTCATACCAAGCTCTAGGAGCTTGTTTTAAACATAAAGCGCTTTTGTCAATTTAAGAACATGATTTGGAAATTTTGAATCTTCAAAACCTGGAGGTTGTTCCACATACAATTCTTCTTTTATAAAACCATTTAAAAATGCACTTTTAACATCCATTTGATATAATTTAAATTCATGAAAACATGCAAATGCTAATAACATTCTAATTGCTTCCATCCTAGCTACGGGAGCGTATGTTTCATCATAGTCTATGCCTTATTCTTGAGTATAGCCTTGAGCAACAAGTCTAGCCTTGTTTCTCATTATATTACCACTTTCATCAAGCTTATTCCTAAATACCCATCTAGTACCTACAGTAGATTTATTACTAGGCCTTTCAACTAATGTCCATACTTTACTTCTCTCAAATTGATTTAACTCTTCTTGCATAGCCATAATCCAATGTTCATCATTTAATGTTTCTTTAATATTCTTAGGCTCTATGCATGAGATAAATGCAACATAATTACAAATATTTCTAAAAGAAGATCGAGTTGTTACCCTTTTGGATGGATCACCTATGATTTCACCATCCTTGACATAGTTGTACTCTCTTGGGTAAGATGCTTCCCTTTCTTCAATGGTTGGATTCTCAAGAGGATCATGAGTTTCCTCATCTTTCGTTTCTTCCTTTGATGATGGTTCTCCAACGTCATGTCTAACGTCATTTGTATTTATAATACCTACATCATCATTCAAACAAGAATCCTTCCTCGGAAGGAGATTATCATCGAAAAAAACATGTATAGACTCTTCTACACTAAAGTTCTTTTATTACTCGATAAGCTTTAGAATTTAAGGAATAACCTAGAAAAATTCCTTCATCACTTTTAGCATCAAATTTGCCAAGATTGTCTTTATCGTTGTTTAAAACAAAACATTTACATCCAAAAGGATGAAAATAGCTAATGTTAGGCTTTTTATTTTTAAAAAGTTCATATGGAGTTTTCTTTAAAATAGGCCTAATCATTACTCGATTAATAACATAACAAGCGGTATTTGTGGCTTCCGCCCAAAAATATTTTGGCAAATTGTTTTCACAAAGCATGGTTCTAGCCATTTCTTCTAAAGTTCGATTTTTCCTCTCAACAACTCCAATTTGTTGAGGGGTTCTAGGTGATGAAAAATTATGGCTAATACTATTATAATTACAAAACTCAGTAAATCCAAGATTTTCAAATTCAGTTCCATGATCACTCCTAACACTAGTTATAGAGTAACCTTTTTCGTTTTGGATTACTTTTGAAAACGTGATGAATTTTTCTAATTCTTCATCTTTAGTACTTAAGAATAAAACCCAAGTATATCTAGAATAGTCATCTACCAAGACAAATGCATATTGTTTTCCACCCAAGCTAGTAGTCCTAGATGGCCCAAAAAGATCTATATGGATCAATTATAATACTCTACTAGTTGATACGTCATTAATGGATTTAAAAGAAACTCGCTTTTGTTTTCCTTTAGCACAAGCATCACAGATTTTATCATTATCAAATTTCAGTTTAGGCAGCCCTCTTACTAAGTCTCCTTGAATTAACCGTTGCAAAAAGCTCATACTAGCATGTCCTAGTTTCCTATGCCATAACCAACTATCATGCTCATCCTTAGCAACTAGGCATAAATTAGTCATATTGATAGAATCTAAATGCACCATGTAAATGTTTCCTATTATATGACCAACAAGCATAATCAAAGTAGATGCAATGTCAATCAATTTTGCAAACACTTAATTTAAAAATAAGACATTGTATCTTTTTTCAAATTCATCTAATCATATTATGCTGTAATCCATTCACATACAAAACATTATGCAATGTTGATAATCGAGATTAAGAGCACATGCATAAAGTTTTTGAAAATGTTATGCATTAAAACTTTATAATATTTAAAAAAAATCTATGCATAATTATTAAGAAAAATTTAAGGTCAAAATTTTGCAAAACCAAAGTTCTTGAAAAATCGATATCAATTGTTAAAGAGATATCAATTACATTTTTAAAACAATTTTGACCAAAAATTAATATAATGAACTAGAGTTTATAAAACATTACCAAAAATTATTATGTTCATCATACAATATTTTTCAACATACATGAGACAAAACATAATCATTTAGAATTATTTAACATTTAAAACTTCATGCATGCATAAACTAAATGAGCAACCAAATAAAATAAAAAACATTAAGTTTAGAGATTACCCATTCCTTTTTCATGTGTGGCTAGAGCATCTTGAATATCATCATCTTCATCACCATTGCTCCCACACACCTACAATAGACATTTAAGTAGATTTTGATATCCAAATTGCTTTGGATCCTTGAACATTAGTTTCAATGCCTTTTGTTCCTTTTGGAACCCATACTTGTCTAATTTTAAATCGTTTTCCTTTCTTTAAGGGACAAGTATGTTCCTTATGACCATGATAATGATAATGTGAACATATTGTCATTATTGAACTAGATGAATTATTTAAAATGATATATTTTTCTTTTGTTAAACATTCAAGATTAACTTTCAAATCGAAATTTTCTTTTTCAATACTTTCAAATTTCATTTTTGAAAGCTCTAAATCCTTCTTCAAGATTTAATTTTGATTTTCAAAATCCATTTTCGTTTCTAGAAGAAGTTTGTTAATTTGAAAATTTCTTTTTCAAAGTTTTCAGATTTTATTTTTGAAAGCTCTAACTCATTTCTCAACATTTCATTTTGATTTTCTAAGTCTGTTTTAGCTTTCAAAAGAAGATCATTTTTAGCAATAAATTTAGAAATAAATTTATTGTATTTGGAGTTCATGGTCTCAAACTTCGAAAATAATTCATCATAAGCATCTTGTAACTCATTAAAATATTTTGAATTTAATCTATTTGAGTTAGAAGATACCTTTGGCTCAGTGAGAGCTAATAGAGACATCACCTTTATTGGTTATTCTTATTCCTTGTCTCCATAGATCTCCTCAAGCTTATCCCACATCTTCTTGGCATTTGAACAAGAAGAAACTCCTTTATATACATTAGGATCAATTGCACAACACAACATGTGCATAGCTTTTATATTTTGTTGAGCTTTCTTCCGTTCTTGATCACTCCACTTCTTTGCCTTCTTTGTAGGAGAAAAATATCATTTCTCGATCATCATCCAAGCTTCCATATCAAATGCTTGGATAAATATCATCATAAGCTTCTTTCAATGACGATAATATGTTCCATTGAAGTGTGGAGGCACGTCAATTGGTCTGGATTCTTCCATAGAGATTGAACCAGAAGTGGACGCCATCTTTATCGATTTAACTCTTCTCGGATCTAATCAAGAGGTAGTTAAACCTTCATGAGTCAAGCTCTGATGCCAATTGTTGAGTTAATCGATCGACGGAATCGGGGTGAATTGGCAATTAAAATTTTGTGGAAGCTTTTGCAGAAAATTGAAAGTAATTGCACAGCGATTTAGAGTGGTTTGACTTTCTCAATCAAAGTCTACGTCCACTACCTTAGCTATCCACACTAAGGATTTCCAACAAACTCACTAATTTGTTCTTTCTTTTGAGGCCAAAGAGATAACCTTACAACACCCTCAAGAATATACTCCAATTCTTGAGAACACTCTTTCTCAAAGAGAAGATTACAAAATTTGCAAACTTACAAGGAAATCCTCACAAGGTAGATTGTTTGCACAATTCTAGAACAAAGAAAAGAACACTCAAAAATGAATACAATTGAGTACAAGTAGTGTTCTTGAAAGAAAAATGAATATTGAATGAAAAATAGGCTTGAAATGCTCAAACTTAAGGTTTGATGCTTTCTCTTTGATTCTCTCTTGATTTTAGTTGCATGTTGTTTCATGTTATTGATCAATGGCTTCTAAACTTGTTTAAATACACCTTGAATCACTTTTGAACGTTGGGGATCATTAATGAAGTTATTGGAGCCGTTTAAGTGTGAAAACAATTAATATTTCTGCTTGGAGCGTAGGGGAAATCGGTACCCCTCATAGGGAATCGATTCCCTAAGTGTAAAATTCAAATATTTCGACCATTGAACAGGGGGAATCAATACACCTTAGGGGAATCGGTTCCCTCCGAGCATTCTATTTTTCTCAGAGCCAAACCATTCAGGGGGAATCGGTACCCCCTTGGGGGGGAATCGGTTCCCTCTGAGCAATCTGGAATTTTTGGCTTTGAAATGGTTCGAAATATTTTGTAAAATCTTAAAATTCATTTATCTTAATTTGTTATATCGAAATATCAAAATGTTTTCAACAACTACCAAACTATGGCATATGCATCTTGCTCATCTTAGTGAACGTGGTATGGCTGAATTACATAAAAAAATCAGTTGCATGGTGTTAAAAGCTGTAAGCTCGATTTTTGCAAGTATTGTGTTCTTGGTAAACATACTAAAGTTCGTTTCAAGATTGGGAAGCACACAACTGAAGGGATTCTTGATTATGTGCATTCTGATGTATGGGGGACTTCCACAACATTGTCTTTGAGTGGATCTAGGTATTATGTTACTTTTATTGACGATTTTTCACGAAAAGTTTGGGTGTATTTTTTGAAACATAAGTCGGACGTTTTTGAGAAGTTCAAGCTATGGAAAGCTGAGGCAGAAAACCAAACAGGACGAAAAATCAAGTATTTTCAGTCTGACAATGGTACGGAGTACACATATTCACAGTTTCTAAACTTCTGTAAAGAGCATGGGATTAAGAGGCACTTTACAGTGCGCAAGACACCACAACGGAATGGTGTTGCAGAATGGATGAACATGTCGTTGAATGAAATAGCCAGATGTTTGCGGTTGAATGCGGGGCTTCCCAAATACTTCTGGGCTGAGGCTGTTAACATGGCGTGTTATCTTATCAATAAATCGCTAAGGACATCATTGGCTGGGAAAGTTACAGAAGAGGTATGGACTGGTCATGATGTTACTTTTGATCACTTACGGATTTTTGGTTGTCCTACTTATGTGCATGTACCTGCTGATGAGAGATCCAAACTTGATGCAAAATCGAATGAGTGCATTTTTCTGGGTTATAAGAAAGGTGTCAAAGGATTCAAGTTCTGGATCCAGTTGCGAAGAAAATTATGATCAGTAGAGATGTTGTTTTTGATGAACAACCCATGTTGCAGCAGAAAAAGCCAAGACAGTGGTGGATTTCAAGCAGTTTCCAGTTGAGAAAACAGAAACTTCTCAACCGACTTCTAGTGGTTCCGCTATGGTTGATTTGTAGGATTACAGTCTCGCCAGAGACAGGGTGAGACAGACGAATATAAAGCCTCCGAACATATTGGGTTTGAAGACTTGGTCTCTTTTGCACTTACTGTTAGCAGTGATGATCCAGTTACTTTTCATGATGCTGTTACTAGTCAGGAAAACGACAAGTAGATGAATGTTATGGTTGAGGAGATGGAGTCTTTGAATCACAATCATACATGGGAGTTAGTTCGCCTTCCTGAGGGTAAGAAGCCTATTGGTTGCAAATGGGTGTATAAGAAGAAAACAGCAGTAACAGAAAAAGAGGGGGAGAAGTTCGAGGCTCGTTTGGTAGCAAAGGATTTTTCACAGCAGAAAGGAGTTGATTATGATGAAATTTTTTCTCCTGTGGTCACGCACACTTCAATCCGAGCAGTACTTGTATTGGTGGCTAGTTGGGATTTGTATTTAGAGCAGATGGATGTTAAAACTGCTTTTTTGCATGGTGATTTAGAGGAGCATATCTATATGCAACAGTCTGAAGGTTTCACTTAACCTGGAAATGAGCATTTAGGGGCTGTTTGTTTACTTCAGATTGATTAAGCGCTGAATGATTCAAATGCTGAATGATTCAGAGGATCTGTATGAATTAGCTTTGAATGTGACATGTTGTTTGATAATGGCTCTGAATCATTCAGAATGTACTTATGTGCTGAATCATTCAGTACTGTTTTCAGTACTGTTTTGCTAAATCGGTCAGTACTGAATCATTCAGAGGTACGAAATAAATGCGCTGAATGCTAAAGGGTTTAACATTCAGCGCTGAATGGTTCCATTAAGAGGCAAACAAACAACCCCTTAGTTTGCAGATTGAAAAAATCTTTGTATGGGTTGAAACAGTCTCCGAGACAATGGTACAAACGGTTTGACTCCTATATGATCAAGATTGTCTACAAACGATGTGAGTATGATTGTTGTGTCTATATTAAGAGCCTTGATGATGGTTCTTTTATTTTTCTGTTACTGTATGTTGATGATATGTTAATTGCTGTGAAGAACATGTATGATGTTATCGTTTTGAAAACTTTATTGAGTTAGGAATTTGATATGAAAGATTTAGGTGCTGCAAAGAAAATTCTTGAAATGGAAATTTGCAGGGACGGAGACACAAGGAAACTGTGGCTATCTCAACGGGGTTATGTTAAGAAAATGCTAGAAAGGTTTGTGATGAGCAGCGCAAAACCAGTGAGCACTCCATTAGCGAATCACTTTAAGCTCTCATCAGAACAGTGCCTTAAGATAGATAAGGAAGCTGAAGATATGGCAAAGGTTCCGTATTATAATGTTATTGGTTGCTTGATGTATGCAATGGTATGTACTCATCCTGATTTAGCTCATGCAGTTAGTCAAGTTTGTAAGTACATGCCTAAACCTGGTAAGCAACATTGGGAAGCAGTCAAGTGGATCTTTAGGTACTTAAAGGTACTGTGGGACATGGAATTATTTTTGGTAGTCAGCGGGATAATCCTTTTGTTGTAGGATATGTGGATTCAGACTATGCAGGTGACTTGGATAATAGAAGATCTACGACAGGGTATGCCTTTACTCTTGGTGGAGGGCCTATTTGTTGGAAGTCTACTGTTCAATCTGTTGTGGCATTATCTACAACTGAAGCTGAATATATTGCAGCGGCTGAAGTTACAAAAGAAGCTTTATGGCTTACTGGTTTAGTGAAGGAGTTGGGTGTTCAGCAAGGTGGAATTCAGTTACTTTGTGTCAATCAAAGTATTATTCACTTGGCTAAGAATCAGGTATATCGTGCTAGAACCAAGCATATTGATGTAAGGTTTCACTAGATCAGAGAGTTGGTTGCATCTGGAGAGATGTTGTTTCAGAAGGTACATACTGATGAGAATGCTGCTGATATGTTCACCAAGTCAGTTACGACAGACAAATTCATGCATTGCTTGGACTTGTTGAATGTTTCGAGTTGTTAAAGAAGTAAGGTAACCCAACCCACATTGAATGTTTCCTAAGGGGAAGGATATTCGCCAAGGTGGAGATTTGTTAGGTATGGCTCATAAATATACCAGTAAAGGAAAGTCTCGTAGAGGGGGTTATGATTATGTGGGTTGGGGGTGCGGGGATTGTGGCCCTACGGTATGGTACAGGGTTATTTTTGTAAATATGTACCAGGTTTATTTATTATAAAAGGAGATGTAACCTAAACCTATGAGACATTGAATTAAATAAAAATTCTAGCGCCGTCTAAGTCACCGAGGACGTAAGCACATTGCTGAACCTTGTTAAAATTCTTGTGTTCTTTCTGTTTTCTTTACCCGATTATTCAACATATATGCAATGTAAAGTGAACATGTCTATTTTCAAATGGTCATTTTTAAACATTAGTGTAATCAAATTTTACCAAAATCAGAGTATGAATAAACTAAAGCAAACTTTATATATGCATAAAATAACCTTAAAACAAATATATTTAAAATGAAGTAACTGAAATGATATTACACTCACGTGAGTAGTGTGCTCATGAAAGACCTAGGATAATAGTTCCTTAGTAAGCACGCAATCAGGAGTTTGTACCAATATGATCTACAAACACATAATCACTTAGAATTTTCTTTAACCAGAAACATAATGTTTATGTGCTTAGACTTTAAGATGCTCATGTGATTATTTAATGTTTATATTGAATAAAAGATTGTAAAATTGTTATCACAAAATAACTTAGGTGGTCTTTCTATTTAATCCATAATTAGGAGCCCATGTGATTATTTTTTTATATCAATATTTCAATAAGTCAGAGTTCGTAAACTTGATGATCTCTTACTTACTGGACCTCTGATATATGAGCATGTAATATTTTGTTCTTAAATATATCGTATGAATCATTTGGTTTCTACCCAACGATCTATATTTAAATTGTTTAAATATTTTCTTGATATCCTAAAGTCATACACTACGACTGAATGTGTACAAACTTGAGTATATATTAATCTGCTCGTTTATTTTTAAGCATAAGAAACCATTTTGCATTTCCTTAGTTTCAAAATTATTTTTAGGGCACTGATCAAAAGTAAATTTATTTCTTTTTGCAATAAAGGGTATCATTTGATTTACTCCCACTGAACTTGTAGTATATACAATCATTAATCAACTTTATTTCAAAACTAAATGAGATAATCACTTAATTAAATTTTTTATACCATTAAAGAGAGTCATACTTAAGCTCATAGATGGATTTCCTCAATTTACATATCATTAATTTTGTATCATTAGACACAAATTTCTAATTGTACAGTATAAATCATCTCATCAATGTTACCATTAAGAAACACAATCTTGAAAATCTAATTTAGTAAACATAAGATCAAATATGAGCAAAAATTATCATGATTATCTTGAAACAATCTTTCAATGAAACTAAAGAGAAAATATGTATGGAATTAATGCATTCTTTCTAAGTATATCCTATAAATACAATACGTACCTTATACCTTTAATATACCTCGTTTTGTTCAAGCGAACATTACTTGTTGTGTTACTCATCACGGTTTTCGCCTTAGCTCGATAGATTATCATGACGAACCACTTCGCTACCGCATCACTAGCAGGGACGGCATTATAGAAATGACGGAAAACATTCACTGAGGGTTCTTCCTCAAAAAGTTTGCAATTCAAAAAACAAGTCATCAAAATCAGCAAATCAGTCCCAACCAATTACCCTGGTGCTATCCCGAACCAATTGAACCACTCCATAAAAAAGGGGTTGAGAGGCAAATGAAACTCGCATCAAAGGCATACAACAACATAAAGAGCCAAGGATTCTCCCCTTCATCCCTCGTACTCAGCCGATAAGCTCTACAAGGATCCGTGAATTGGTATTGAAAATGGTTACGATTGTGCAAACCCATATATTCTAATGTTCAAAACATATCGTCCTCTGGTGTGGAGCACTCGAATAAATCACTCACCACTTCTAATTTATCACAAGAAGCCATGGATAAAAGAAAAGAACGGCGAATAAAGTTAAAGAAAAGAAAAATAAGATTACCTAAAGTTCTCGAGGGCAAATAACAACAATGAAGTAGGAAAATTTCAGAAACCCACATACGCTGCTGCTATTTATAAACACTAAGATACTTCTTCCAAACATTTCGTCTCCTATGACGAAACTATTTGTTTTAAATCAGACGTGTGAAAACTCAACAGCTATGCAATATCAACCATCTATTTCAAAATTCAGAACACAAATTTTCAACACCGCATATTTTAGCAACCCAAAACTCCCGCCAATTTCCAGATTCACGAATGTCACTTTATAACCTTCCCTCACCTAGGGGGACACCTATTACTACTTGCGAGCCTATGATTTACGAGAACCCTTGGCCATGCAGAGCGCACCTCGCGGATTCCCACCAAATAAACATGTGTTCCTCATCTACGAACCTGCGAACGCATCTTGCGTAGGGATGGCAAAAAAATTCGAACCCGACGGAAAAAACCGAAAACAGAATGAAACGGGTCGGGTTCGGGGATGATAAACGGGGACGGGGACGGTAATCTCCGCCCCGATTACCCGCCCCGATACCCGACCCGATAAATATTAAAAATAATTATTTATATATATATATATATAATATTAATAAATTTAATTTAAATAAAATATATATTTAATTTAAATATATATATATACCCGGCCCGATTCTCAGCCCAATACCTGGCCCAATACCCATTTAAATAATCGTTTGTGCTAAACGGGATACCTGTTTCCCCGCGGTTTTCCCCGATTACCCGACGGGGATCCCCGTTTAAATCCCCGCGATTTTTTAAACTGGGACGGATACCAGTTTTTTAAACGGGGACGGAGACGGGAGGACCAATACCCGGCCAGAACCCGGCCCGTTGCCATCCCTAATCTTGCGAATAATCACTAGTGACCACATATTGATACACATGATCTTATTTGATGACTAATTGGTCTATTTCATTACTTCCTAGGATATCCAATCAAGACCAATGTCACAACATCTTCCAATCGACACCTGTTCAGAATAATATAAATAGTCACGCAACAGAGATCAAAGACACTTATCATCTTCTCCACACAAAAGACGAGACCGTTATCTCCAAAATTGAGAGAACTTCCACCCGAACAATGGTCCAACCACCTTCCACGATTGTTGTCTACCTAACTAGTCAACATATTCTAAGCTTCCAAATTAGACCCAATGTGAATGAGGCTAATCCCTTTATCTACAATTAGCAACATAAAATTCGATTTGGATTAGACGATCAATAGATTGTATGTCAATAATTAATTCAAAAATAATTATTTTATTTCATTAAAATTATGTTTTTTAATTTTTTATACATCTACAACTTAATATATTTTTAGTACTTCTAGAAAATGGGACAAATCACTCATATTTTTTATACATAAACAACTTAATATAATTTTAGTACCCGAAAAAATAAAATAATAAATAAAATAACATAGAAAATGGGTCATGTTGGAACTCAACCTAGATGTTAAAATACGAATCCGACCTATGTACTTTAAACAAATCTCTTTTTTATTCAAGTCCATTTTTCTTAACCTAATAATTTTGTTTAAATTATTTAAATGCACTCAAACATTTTAATTTGGAAGAACATACCGACCCTTTAAAAGATCTACTTTTCCCTTAACATTTTAAATTAGTATCTATTTTAGATATTTTCTTTATATTTTTAATTGATAATCTGATTTCGTCCCTCTAAAATTTTATAAGTTCGTCTTTTCTTAAAATTTTAGAAATCCATCACCTACCATAAGATCCTAAGTCATCCTTATTTAGAATCAAGTACATATAATATACCTAATTGGGGATAATTAACTGACATAGGTCACACATTCTATTAAGAATAAAATCTATAGTCAAAATTGAAATCATTTGAATTTAACTCAATTAACACTATCGATATCAAAATCTTTCTGCCGAATTCTAGTCCTTGCGATCGAAGCCAAATGTCCATAATTACCAATATGTCAACATCTGTTATCCTCTTTTGCACAAGACAAACATTTGTTTGTTCATTTTATCAACTCTTCTAGACAAATTAGACGGGAGATGCGGATAGCATAGGAGTGGGGTAGTTGCGGGTAGTTGTTGTAAAAATTGATATTATTATGAAATATTTGATTAAAAAGATATCTAATGATGGAAATGAATGTGCTATATCGGTAATTGGTTATCTCTTTTGATTTGAGCGAAGAGTTGTAGTCGATGGTTGTATAACCGTTGGTAGGTATTCAGGTCTTTTGTCCCAATAAGAAGGTAGAAGAGAGATGAGTGAAGGGAAAGTTTTGGATCCCTCTCCCAGTCTTGCTCAATGAGTTTTATAGTGACCCTTAATGATGATGTCAGACATAATGTTATTATGGCTACTTGTAAGTTTACAGACTCATTGGATATAGTCAACTGACAACAGATTTGACAATGATATATCACATGGGCTTGTCAGAGGTTGTGACTTCCTAGAAGGTGTCAATCGTGTTAAGAAAAGTAACGTGAAGGTTGTTAAGAAATTAGAGGAGAAGGTAGAGGCTAACCATCCGCTCTTGGCAGATGATGAGGCCTTTGAATGCAAAACTCATAGTTTTATCTTCATTTTATTTTGGAGGTTGAAATTCATATTCCCTTGCATGACTTTGTGAGTGATGTATTGAATACTTATGGAGTAGCTTAGGGGTAATCTGTCGGGACTTCTTGGTCAATTCTAGTAAGTTATTTTGGGTGCCTTAAGTGGTCGTATTACAGAATCTTTTTACTCTGAACGGTGTGGTCTATTAAGGTTGTATGAGGCTTTTGTGCTTCTTACGAAGGTGTGGGAAGGAGCTGAAGATTGGGAACCTATTGTGGGTTAGACTAGTAAGCTAAGGCGAAGCTTGGATTGCTCTAGATTCATCAAAGTGACTTGAGGATTGCCTAGAGGGTTTGGCTTCCCTCTTCGATGGAGTCTACCTGATCAGTGAGTGAGGATCTCTATTCTAGGATTAGGAAAGGGAAAACAAAATTAATTTGTTATAATAAAGAATGATGGATGGCTACATGTCCTGGAGATAATTTCCATCTATGATGTTTTTAGATATTGCCTCAAGAAAATAATTTCATATAAAATAAGTTTGACATAAAACATTTAATACAAATACAGAATTCCATGTAGTGACCATTTTTATCTAACCCTTTGTGGCTCAATTTTAATAAATATTTTATTTAATAAATATTTCATTTTATTTACCTGGCCCGAATATTAAACAAGAAACAAAATAGAAAAAAAACACACAAATAAACAATCCATTAACCTTAAGCTCGTTACACTCATGATCCAATAACCTAAATACCCATTACAAACCAAATAAACCCTTCACCCCATTTACAAACGAGTCCAACAAGCCCAAACCCTATGCATAGGGATGGCAAACGGGCGGGTCGGGTGAGGATACCCCCTCCCTGATCCCCATACCCACCTAATATTTTTCAATCCACCACCCGCCCACCACCCATGATGGGTACAAATTTTTAAATCCACACCCGCCCACGCGGGTACATTTTCAAATTCATCCCCACACCCACTACCCACTAGCGACATACCCATCTAGACCCGCCTGACAGCAAACTAATGGGATGTTGGAGTTGGTTCGCAGACAGTTCGTGATGGGGTAGCAGCGCATGCTTCAATTTGTCAGAGTAGCTCTACGAATGTTATGGAGACAGATTGTAGGGAGCGTGTAGTCGCAGAGCTGGATTGTTGTGTTGCTTTCGATGTTAATGCTCATAGTGCGCCTAATATGGGTTTTGAGGGACTAAAGAACATGAAAACTGTTGCTTTTGATGTTAATGCTTATAGTACGACTAATTTGTATTTGGATGGACAACATGAGCTAAAGAACATGGAAAGTGAAGTGGTTAGTGGGATTATTGGTTTAATCAAAGAGCCGAATATCTCCCTAATTAAAGACCAGATTAAAGACTAAATATCATTAATATTTGGATAAATTATATGTTATATATTATACAATATTAAAATTTATAAATTAGTCTCTAAAATTACACCTAAATTCGTAATGGTCCAAAATTTAATAGATATTTAGCTGGGTGGGCGGATGTGGGGCGGGTAATGTCTCAAACCCATTACCCGCCCACCACCCACGACGGATACCACTTTATAAATCCACACCCGCCCACTACCCGCTAAAATTATACCCATCTCCGCTCCAATTGGAGCGGATGCGGTGCGGAATCCATGAAATTGTACCCGTTTACCATCCATACCTATTCATGTCAAAAACCCTATGGATCTTAAAGCTCAGTCGAGCCAACCATTGTAATCTGAGAAAAATAAAAATAAAAAAATAAAAGAGAAATTTGGTTAAAAGGTATTTCTTTCTTTCTTTTCATTTTAATTTTCACTTTTTTTTATTTTACTTGTGTTCTTGAAAACTCTACAAGATGAGAGAAAACCAATTAACAAGGAAATTTTTTTGAATAGATTTCTATAGGCTTAATGCAAAAATAAGTGCTCAACTTGTACTCAAAGTTAAATTTAAGTGCTTAAAGAATTCTTCGCTAAAAATAGGTGCATAACGTTTCCAAAGTTACAATTTTATTTGCCTAGACAGTAACAGTCGTTATCTGACGCGTGTCAGGCTTATTAATTTTTTCAAATTTATTTAAAAATAAAAAATAATATTTTATTTATAAAAATACCCAAATTTTTCTTAAATTAAAAAACCCAAAACTCTAAAAATCCTAATTCCAAACGCATTTACCTACGCCGGCCGTCGATAACGTTGCCCTGGTCGCCACTCTTTCCAGTTGTACACTCCATTTAAGCGGAGTCCAACACACACAGCTAGAGAAATTGTCGGAATTGTCGCATGTTTTGAAGCATGGGGGTTCGAACGATTTAGTCGTGATCGCCAATTTATCTAACCATAACTAAGACCAATACTAAAATTGTTATATCATAATTTAGACAGTTATAATAGGTATTATTACTATTACTATTATTTTTATTATTAACCTATTTAACGTCTAAAAATTTAACTTAATTTTTTTTGATAAATTTAGGGTAATTACCAAAATTGTTGGCTCCTTTCACACTACATGCTGAGTGCACTTCTTTTCCGTTTTGGTAAAATATGGAACTACGTACCTTAAAACACTATGTTTTGGTTCTCCTAATTTCCCTTTATTTCTTTGTTAATGAATTTCTTTTGATAGAGAAAGTTTAGGTCAAGGGTAGCTTCTCCAGTTTAAGGCCAGACACACTTAAGACTAAATGGAGATTTACATAAGAATTTATAGATCATCCACCAAGAGTAACGGTGGTAGAATTTGAACTTGACCTTACAAACTCAAATTCTTTAATTTAACCATAAATTATTTAGATGTTAAAAGGCTTAAAATATTTTAATTATTATCCTCCATTTGTATTCAAAGCAATTACAATATTTATTTTCGAGTATCTAATCTGAATGTGCTTTACTTTCATAATTTAAAATTATTTTTTGAAATAACTATTATTGGGGTAATCTACATGTTTAGTACCCCAATTATTATTTTTGTTCTGTTTTGGTCACTCAACTATTTTGTTTTTCAAAATCATGCATAATTTTATTTTTGATCATTTTCGTCACCTGACGTTAAAAATATAATGGTTATATTGACTTGTCATCATAAGGTAATGCCACATAATCATTGAAAGAAAATAAAAAAAATCATGTCGGCAGTTCTGTTAATTTTTTAACAATATGTGACCGAAATGAAATTAAAACGTAAACGCTAGGTATGATTTTTTAAAAAAGAAAATAGTTAGTAACCAAAATTAAACAAATACAATAATTGGGGTATTAAACGTGTAGTTTATCGTTACTATTATTGACAAAGAACTCATATTCAAACATCTCAATTGCTTTCTATTATTTTAAATTTATTAATTTTTTGGGTAAAGTACACAAATAGTCCCCTAATATATCCTTTTCTACTTTCTAATCTGCCAAGATATTGGATGTTCCTACGCAAAGTGGCTTATATAGACATGCTTCATTTAATTATATTAACCAAGAGTTGTCAACACTCAACACAAGAATGTTGTATTGGCAAGAAATTTCTTGGAAATTTAGTCCAGCTACAATTTCCAACTCCGGATACACTGTACTATGTGCTGACAATAGACGTACACATTCTACGGATCTAACTATTCGAATTCAAGATTTTTATGGAAAATAATATTCTCTTTTACTATTAATGTCGTTTAATGAGTTATTCGAACATCATTTTTCTTTTCTGGTAGATAACCTTTTTAAGCTTCATGTGTTATCCTCCCTTCATCACCTTCCAACATGGTAACTGTAGACACCAAATTTCATCCCATTATAATATTTAATATAAAACATATTATATATATATATTATGTGTTATATAATTTATTTATTGTTTCATTACATGTTGCAGGTCCAATAAAAGACCATTTACAAGACACATCTGATGACCAACAGCTGACTTGGAGCCCAAACCCATCACCCCAGCGTCACATGAACCACGCCGCAAGTCTTGCGCCTCAGTAACAACCCGATCGTCCCCGAGAAATCCGGCGCAAGATATCAAGTCAAAAAAAAAAGAAAAGAATCAGTTTAATCTCACCGAAAATAGGGTGTTTTGTAAATCTATAAATGGAGGAAAAGAAAAGAAGGAAGGGAGGAGAGGTGTTATGGCCTCTCGGCCATTGTACGAAACCCATTTCCCTTTTCTTCTTTATCCTCTGTTTTTGTTTAGATTTGAGGGGGCACAAACGAAAAGGGAGGGAATTAAGATGGTTTCTTCGGTCTCGGTTCCCTGCCCAAGATCTCTTCTCTCTTGAAAACAAACCACCAAAGCCAAAATCAAAGGGTTTCTTTGCATCTTTCTCAAACTTAAAACGTTACTTTCAAATCTTGCTTGGCATTTGGATCTTCAATACGATTACTGCATTTTCAGCTTCTCAGTGGATTAATCGTAAACAAACTACAGTCTTCACGAGCCATGCGCAGCTTAACGAGGTTGCAGAGTTATCGTCGAAATCTGTAGCAGAAATCAACGCGAAACCTAAATTTTCATCGCCTAAGGAAGATGATAAGAAACCAGCAGAGACTGCTATTCCGGATGCTGTAGCAATCTCGGCATTCATGGAACAAGGATCAGACCTTGTTAAACTTGTTGATTCACGAGATGTTATAGAGTTGCAACTGAAGCAATCGGATTGACGCAAACAGCACCAAGGATTTTCTTCAAGCACCTGGAGTTCACAATAAAGGGGTCATCCATAGTTTCAACTTCACGGCGAAGGGAATCGTGACCACCCGCAACATACAATACTTGGATTTCAATTTCACAGCGAAGGATATTCAAGTCAAGGCTCAACTTCACGACGAAGGGGCCATCCGCGATTTCAACTCCACGACAGAGGATATCGTACCCACACATCTACTATTTCAACTCCACGACAGATGATATCGTACCCACACATCTACTATTTCAACTCCACGACGGAGGATATCGTGCCATTTGAGGCTCAACTTCATGACGAAGGGGCTTCCCAATTTCAGAGTCAATTTGAACTTCATAGCGAAGGATATTGGACTCAAGACAGCACAAGATCAACTTCACAGCTAAGGGGGCTAACTGTCAACAAACAACTTCCCAATTTCAGAGCCAATTTCAACTTCACAGCGAAGGATATTGGACTCAAGACAGCACAAGCTCAACTTCACAGCGAAGGGGCGGCTGACTGTCAACAAACAACTTCCCAATTTCAGAGCCAATTTCAACTTCACATCGAAGGATATTGGACTCTAGACAGCACAAGCTCAACTTCACAGCGAAAGGGCGGCTGACTGCCAACAAACAACTTCCCAATTTCAGAGCCAATTTCAACTTCACAGCGAAGGATATTGGACTCAAGACAGCACAAGCACAAGCTCAACTTCACAGCGAAGGGACGACTGACTGTCAACAAACAACTTCCCAATTTCAGAGTCAATTTTAAATTCCCAGCTGTAGACACTAATTTTTCATTATATTATTTTAATTATTATTATTATTAAATAAAATATATAATTATATATATATATTATTATCATTAAATAAAAAAAAATAATAATAAAAATATTACAAAGCTCAAAACTAGGGCCCGATTACAATTGGCCCAGCAGAACCCAAACCTTTTAGGGTTTGTAACATTCAGCTAGGGTTGTCTAAACCCTAGCTTCCAGACGCGGCGCCACCCCTGAAGCCACCCCGACGACCGACTCTCTGATGCCAGATGGTCCAACCAGTTGCTGCCGACGCTGCTGCCTCCACGACGCCGACCTCATCGAGCTTTCCAGAAGCCAGCTGCCTCACCAAATCAGTGCTCTATGGTGAGTCACCGCCATAGCTTGGTGACTCACCAAAGATGCTACCCATGGGACCGGTCCGAGGAGTACACTGTGGTGGCTATAAAAGCCACCACTGAACCTGCAAAAAAAAAACCCAGGAAGGACAGAGAGCAACGGAGAACACGAGAGAAACGAGGACATCCAGCAAAGAAAAAAAAAAGAAGACAGAAAGCTACCAACGATCCCAATCAACGACAAACCAGAAAAGAAAAAAAAAGAAGAAGAAGAGAACAGAGGAACTTACTCTGTCATCGGAGAACCCCAAACGTCACCGGAGAACCGAAATACCGAAGGTGAAAATCGTAGATTTACGATATATTATAGGGTTTTAGGTTAAAATAACCTTAGATTGGACCTTAGGACGTTTAGATCTACGCTTTGGGGGTGTTTTTGGTAAATTCCAGCCACCGTTTACGGTGGCCAGCGACGGTGGCCGGCGGCGGAGTACGGTGGCCTATGGCTGCCGGTTTCCCTCCGGCGAGGGAAACTAGAGAGAAACCAGAGAGAGAACTCTGGTTCTCTCATTCAGAGAAAGAAAGAAAAGAAAGAAATGGGAAAGCGTGGCCCTTCGGGCCAGGCGTTTAGGTTTTATAAACCCTCCCCCGAACGACATCGTTTTGGGGAGGGTATCTGTGTAATTTAAGAAAGGGTAAACCCTTTCCGCAACCCTTATAGTTCTGTAACTTTGCAATTTAGTCACTGAAATTGACTTTTAATCATTTTAATTTAGTGTTTAAATTTTATTTTATTATATTTTAACCATTAACTGTATTTATATATATTTAGGAAAATATCGAATTTAGTCCCTCATAGTTTATTAATTATTATTTTAATCACGTATTAATTAATTAGGTTAAATTACACTATTAATCAGTATCTTTCATAATATTTCGAATTATTATCTTTATTTTTAATACTTTATATTTAGTTTTATAATTTTTGAATTTCTTTTATTTTGATCATTATTTAATTACAATATTATTTTGTTATTACTTTTATATTTTAATTATTGCTTTAATTATTATTTTATTATTATCTTAATCATATATATATATATATATATATTTTTAATAATAATGTTTATTTATTTTCGATATCAAAGAAAATGGCAGTCTTAATATAACTGGATGTCCTATTCTGGTATTTTAAAATAATTAAATATTATAAAAATTATAATTTAGTTTTATTTAAAATATTAAAATTTTAATATATTTTTATCAAAGAAGAGAGCTGTCTTAAGATACCTAGAAGCCATTTTCTGATATTTTTGAATAAATAAATATCTTACTATATTAAAATAAATTTTTGTCATAAAAAATGTTTGTCATTTATTTATTTTTTTAAATATTGAAGAAAAGAGTTGTTTTAAGGCACCTAGAAGTCATTTTCAGATATTTTTAAATATTTTTTTATAATTTTGAAATAATAGTATTATAAATTAAATATATTTTGAATTTTTTAAATTTATAATAATAGAGACAATTTATAATTAAAAAGTACCAATTTTTGGGCGTTGTAGGGGTGCTAATCCTTCCCTAAACGTAACCGACCACGAATCCCTTTTTATTATTAAAAAGAACGAATTTTTGGTTATAAACGCAGATCAGTTCATCTTTTAACTGATGTTTTCTTAAAAACTCTGTTAAAAGATAATTTTTAGGTATTTGACCTACCTAACCCAAAAGGCCGATGGCGACTCCCAAATTATTTATTTTTCAAAACCATTTATTCACATCAATTTTCCCGCCAAATAAATATTTCGTGCCCGGACGAAAACCGGTTACGACAGCTTGGCGACTCCGCTGGGGACTGGTCAAACTTTTAAAAATCAATTATAAATTGTCTCTATTAATTAAAAATTAAAAGTTAATATATTTAATTTTTAATTCTTGTTTTATTTTATTTGTAAGTATTTTATTTCATTATTTATTTTGTCAGAGGTATGAATATTTCTCCTCACACACAACACTTGCATTGCATAACATAAAGCTCTATAATTGAGTTTGTCCCTTTTAAGTGAGAGTGAAAGTGACGTCTTCGTGAGAATTTATTCTCCGTGTCAGACCTAGCAAGTAATTTTCGGGGTTCATATGCTCTATGTCTTCGTGAGAATTTATTCTCCGTGTCAGGTATAGAGAAATGTGTCCTCTCAAATTGAACTCGATCCATTTAAGTCTGTAATGGATTAGGATTGAGGGTTGATAGCCCAAAGGGGCATCAACAAGGACAATTCGAGTACCTTTACTCCTAGAACTGAAACCATGCATGTAATAAACCTTAGAACTTCTCCTGATCTAAACCTCTGTCCTTAGGTGTACACAAAGGAGAAATAAGCTTTAGCTTTTAATTTTTTAATTTATTATTTTTTCTGAATAAATGCCTGCGAACTAAAAATCATGCGGTTAGGTTAAATTTTCCAAACAAAGCATGGAACTAGAAAGCATGAGGTTAAGATTTATACCTTGATAGATAGATTTTTTTCATTAGTCGGTACTAACTATTTTATTTTTTCTCATTTCTTTTGTTTGCATTGCATGATCATAGCATAACCAAAAGGTGTTTACTTGAAAGACTGTTCATCATATTGGAAAGAAATCGTAAATGGACAAAAAGTTTTATGATCAAACAAAATATGATGCGGCCAAAGAAAGACATTCTGAGGAAACTCCGAGGATAGAAGCAAGCTATGCACCCAAAGATCGTATGACCATTAAGGAGCAAGAGGAGATACGAGAAATAAGAGAGCAGATGTCCAAGATGATGGATAGAATATATGTGTTGGCCAAAGGAAAAGAGATTCCAGCACAGAAAGAGAGAAAGCTCAATGAACCTAACTCTGCAGTTTCAGATACGCAAGGGATTTCGATTCCTAACCAATTAGAGAAATTACATACAGTCATCATTCGTATTCACAAATCGTATGGAGATACCAAAGAAATGGTGACAACCGTACAAGCTCCCAGAGAAGAGAAGAAATCATGTAATCAGAAATCATCAAAGTTTGGTCTGCTCCCGATGTCTAAAACTCAGGTTCAATCCAAGACAAAAGGTGGCTCTCATCTTGATACTATCCCCATATCATATAAAGAGTTGTATGAGAAGCTATTTGAAGCACAAGAAGTGGATCCATATTATATAAAACCGTTCCAACCTCCGTATCCAAATTGGTATGACATCAACGTTCATTGTGAATATCATGCCGGAGCTCAAGGACATACCATCGAGAATTGTCTTGCCTTCAAACGCCGAGTCCAAAGTCTTTTGGATCATAGAACCTTACAATTTATGGTAAATGATCGACCTAGTTTGGTAACTAAGGGTCCTGATAGATTAATACCAAAAGTCTTCAAAGGTAAGAATATCAGTAGGGGCGCCCAGAGAGAAGAAGATTTGCTGAGGTTTGAAGCTCAAATACGTCATTTGAAGATTGAAAACGATAAATTGAGCACCAAAATGGAAACCATACATGAAGACTTCCAGAAGGTCAGTCAAGCTTTTCAAAATGCTGGTATAGGAAACACCCCAGAAGAGTGGATATCAGGGGTCACTAAACTGAAAAAGAGTTACAGCATACATGAAGATCTTCTCCAAAAACTTTTTGAACACAAATGTTCTCTCGCAAAGGAAAATGATCAACTCCAAGAATTAACATAGGAGATGAAAGAACCCCAGAATGTCATGAAAGAAGCTGCAGTCCAGACAAGCAATATGGCCCATAAGCTGATAATCTAACTTGGTTTTAGAAAAGAAAATGGGAAAGTTATTCCCCATATGTAAAGTTTTGTTGAAGTTAGGATTAAAAGTTGTCCCCTACATGTAAAAGTTTTGTTTGATGTACCGAAACTTTTGTGTTCAATGAAATCTGTTCTAAGATGATCACTCTTAAGTAACACCTTTTCATACATGCATTTACATTTTGTATCTGTGCATTTTCATTTTGTATTTTTACTTTTTATATCTTTGAATTGCACATTTTGCATTCTTATTTTTCCATTTATGCATTTTTTCACATTTTTATTTAAGTACTGTCATGTACTTTAATTATAAAAACATATAAATAATTCATGAAAGGTTTCTGTAACAGTAAAAACCAAGATCATTCATTTATTTTACTGTACCATCATCATGAAAACAATGGAGCAATCTTATGAGGGACTACAAGACCATTGGCCAGAACCATTGACAGGGTTACCTCGGGATACAAGGAAAGAAGTTTCAGATTCAGTACCAGATGGATCAGATCAAATTATCCAGGGAATGGAATCTGATAAAGAAGATACAACTGCTATAGAGAAATCGTGCTATCAGATTGAAGAGTCGAGAAAGATAACATACCCTGGGGCATCCCACTCAAACTCAAAGAATAGCCTCATTAATTATTCACAATATGAGGAGAAAGTCATGAGAACAGAGAAAGCAATCAGAAACATGAAAGATGTTAGTGCCTACCACAAAGAATTAGAAGCAAGAGAGCTCTGCTTGATTCCAGATTTGATTATTCCCCATGAATTCAAAATGCCTGATTTTGAGAAATATGATGGCACCAGTTGTCCCTTAATCCATTTGAGAATGTTTTGCAGAAAAATGGAAGGATATTTGAGTTCTAATGATTTATTAATACAATCTTTCCATGATAGTCTTGTTGGCCCAACAATAGTATGGTACAATCAGTTGACCCAAGAACAGATCAAGAGATGGGTAGATCTAGCTGATGCATTTTTGAGACAATATCGATATGTTAAAGGCTTAGTTCCAACACGTATGGATCTTCGAAGAATAAAGAAGAAAACCAATGAAAGATTTCAAGAATATGCCCTAAGATGGAGAGGAGTGGCAGCACAAGTTCAACCTCCCATGTTAGAAGAAGAGATATCACGTATGTTTCGTGATTCCCTTCCCACTCCTTTCCGCGAGTTGATGCAAGCAAATCCGACAAAGGAATTCGAGAATCTTGTGAAAACTGGAGATTTAATTGAGAATGTAATCAATGAAGAAAACTCAAAAGTCATATCCAAGAGCCCGATGGATCAAAAAGCAAAAGCTGATCATGTGAATGAATGTTGCATCCAGAGTCCTCGTAATTACAAAAGAAAAAGAGCAAGTAACTGTTCGGATCGACCAAAGAAAGTCATGCGATCAAGAAAAACTTTGGAAGTGTTCCAAACTTCCATTTCAGACTTGTATCCTCATTTGGTTAAAGGTCAATACATCACACCAAGACCAACTAAAATGACATCAAACCCTTCTGCTCATAGTTATGATCAAAATAGTGTTTGTAATTTCCACTTGGGGGTAAAAGGGCATTCTACAAGCAATTGTAGGCCACTGTTGAAAGAAATAGAGATGCTTGTTGACAAAAGAGTCCTAACACAAGAAATGATCAAGAAATGGGGGGCAAATAGAGAAAAGAACCCTGATCCTATTACATACCCAACATTATAGGAATAATGAGGCATGATGCATAAACAAGTGGAAGTGTTATCTACCACTGTAGTACTTTCTATTTTCAGCATCTTGTTTGAACTTGTTTTTTGTTCCTTTCTCCACCTGTTGTGCAATAAATAAATGTGTGTTGCTTTTATGGTTATGAGTAAGGAATCAAGTTTTAATTTTGAGATTATTGAGTATCAAGTAGATTAAATATTATTTTATCAAGAGTTATAGATCTATTGGCAAGTGATAAAATTATATCTTCCATATCCCATCCAACAACAATTACTCGACCTTTACCAAAACCAAATCTTGACACTACATTTATCTGAGACTCTGAAGAAATGTCTCTACCTGTTTTTACACCTACTCCAGATGTTTACCTTTTCGGGTATAGTTGATTGATGATACTACATTCCACTACATATACGACTTCAAAAGTCACACATTTGTCCTTCCAAATACAAAACCATCATAAACCAAAAGACCTCAAAAGAACCAAACTTTCAATTATTCGTGAATTTTACTGCAAGAAGAGACGAGAAGAGGCATCATGGACCAACTCATTGATGATAATTTCGAGTGATTAGGGCATAATCAAAGAAGAAGGGGAAAGTGATTGATTGAAATAAATATATCATGCATTAATTACATTTTTTTTTCATGTAAATAAAGTTAATCTTGAATATTCATCCCCCTGTGGATACCTCTTTTTACAAAGATTTCTGTGTATGAGATGATGAACGGCATTATTTCATTTATCCTTTAATATATATAAATATATCATTTGTTGTCCCCACTTGAGCCTGAATAATTTTTCTTCTGATTCAACCCTAACCAAGGATCACCCTCCACATTAGGGGGCAAGGTGAAGGATATTTGCTCACAAGAATGAAGATTGTCAATACAGTTTTATTACGAAGACAAGTTTCCATGAAGTCATGAAAGCTTTGAACTACAAAGTATGTCAAATACAGAGTGCTTGAAGATCAATCCAATCAAGAATAATGGAAAACCTCCAAAATGCAAAAGGAAAAGGAGGTGCTCAAAGCAATTGAAGTATTATACTCATCCAACAAAGAAAGAAGAAAAAAAAAAGAAGAAGAAAAAGGAAAATTGAATCAAGATGGGTGACTTATTAAGCCTCAAGTTACAAGGTTGATCAAGTACGAACAAGAAGAGCAAGAAATGCTGAAGATATGAGAAATTGGAAATGAATCCAAAATTTGGCAGTCTAGAGGGATCCAAATGATGGAAAAATCCCCAACAAAGTAAATCCAAGTTAAGCAAGGCAAGATTGATGGCATCAAAATGAATTGATCCTTGGTTTGATTACCCTTAAACACTTATTTGGGCCTTTTTTATCCCTTTCTTTCATAACCATAAGCCATGGCCTACGTTACGTACCTGAAAAGTCCATTCTAATCATACATGGATTTCTAAGTAAAAGATGATATCTTTAGAATTCATTCCGCCTTCCAAGATTGATTTTTATTTGCAAAAATTGTTTTTTAAAATCTTTAATGCATGATATGAAAAATGATAAAGGGGGGGGTTCAAGATGTAAATTTTTAAATAACATCTTGAAACCAAAGGAGGATTCGAGTTGAAAACCTAAAAAAGGCGGCTCGAATAATGAATGGTGCAACAATGACATAAGAGATGATCTTAAGCTCTTAATAAAGCACCGCACATCCCAAAGACGTTCCTGAGAGTAGGGAAACAAGAAGCATCTCTACAAGATGGGCATAACAACCATTTCTTCAAGTTAGTGTAAGCCAAAACGACATACTGAACAAACTTGAAAGAACCTACTTTACCAAAATCCACCCACACCTCAAATCAGTCAATAATTTTGACACTTGCCATAGGACTATGATTTTTGAATGATTTAAAAGTGTAGTTGATTTATTTGATATTTATTAAACTCATTGTTTATGATCTGATTCTATTGTGAACCTAAGAAGGGCAATACTTTGTAAAAGTCTTTCATTCTTCAATAAACAAAGGAGGAAAAAACATTTTCAAACAGGACAGTCTCAAATGAGGAAGGTCCTTGAATCAATTGTTGCTTATTCTACCTCTGTTGTAGAAAAAGAATGAACGAGGCCAGAATAATGAAGCACTTCACATTTTTGAAAGCAAGTGGTCTGAGAAGTCAGAAATACTGGAGAATTGAACTTGTGACACTCCCCTATGACATTATTAGCAGCTCATCAAGAAAGATTATCGTTTATCTCATACTGAGGGCAATAAGCATCACCAGACAGATTATTTTCCCCAACCATCAATTCATGTTCTCTAGAAGATTACATCATAAAGCCATGAACAAGTCACTACCTGCACTCTGGTGTTGGCTCAAGTCTTGATACATCATTGCTACTTTTTCTATGACGATCATTTTCTTTGTCAAGATGATATCCATTATGTCCTTCAGAAAGATTGCTGAATTTGAATTTGAGGACTTAGGGCACAGAACAAGACATTGGAACAGAATCTACCCTTATAGGCCTTTTATATAAGTAAGGTTGTTACGCTGGATGCCACCGACAACAAGGTCGAATTCGACAAATCTACTCATCAATTGCTCCAACCGATCATCATTCAGTTCTTGCACATCTATTTTCAAAAATATGCCAAGACAGTAGAAGACAGCCTCTGCATCACTGATCCTAGAAGAAAAAAGACAGGACATGGATACCACCGGGGAACATGTCTCTAGCAGATCCTCCTCCTCGTGTATGGTTTTTAGGGAAACCTAGAAGCATTTCCACCTCATCAGGTTCAAGTGGAACCATTTTATTCCTTCTAATCCATACCAGATTCCATTTTCAAGCACTCATCAAGAACATACTTCTGGACACTCGAAGGTGTTTCATTGTCATAAGCTTCAAGAGCCATACAGATCCTTTCTGTCAATTTGGCACTTCCTTTACATGTTTATAAACAGTTCAACTTTGTTCTTGGATCCCAGGAAGACCATCATTTATTTGTCAATGGAAAAGCATCAGTACATGGAGGAAGCAGAATAAGAGAAAATATGTTCTCAATTGGCAGAATTATGAATATAGCCCTTTTCAGTGTAATAGCATGAAAATGCTTCGAATCTATAAATTCTGGCTATACATCGAATAAGTACTGTGATATTCCAGTCCAAACATTAACTGGAGCAAGTGCCATTTGCTCATAGTAGAAATAAGAAGACTCAATAGCATCTTCTGGAAGTGTTCTTTGAGTTATCTGATATGGTTTGGTATGAACCCCAAAACCAATCATTGGATTTAAAAGATGAATTTGCTCATAGTAGAAATAAGGAGACCCAATAGCATCTTCTGGAAGTGTTCTTTGAGTTATCTGATCTGATTCGGTAGGAACCCCAGAACCGATCATTGGAATTGAAAGATGAACTGCATGATCATCTTCATTAAGAAGCTTCTTTTCAAGCTTCCTCTGCTTCTTCCTTTTCCACAAATCATAGCCCAAGTTTCGCCTTTGCTTGTAATTGGGATCATTGCATAATGGCTTCCTACCTTTTACCAGAAGAAGTGCATCAGCAGTCTTAGTCATTTGAGCAGCGCATATAAAATCTGTCAACTTTGCAATTGATGAATCTGAACCACATCTCTCCATGGTTATTGAAGCTTCAGCCTCTGAGAATCCCATTTTTGTCAAGTATAACAGTTTACTCTCCTCATCAGAATCAGAATACAGGATTTCCTCGGTATCAGAAGAACTATCAATATCTGTGAAATCATCCTGAAAAATCACTTCATAATCAGATGAGTTGTTATCAGAATTAACATGTTGCATGGGTACGGATTTTTGATGAGCCTGTACCACTGTATATGTAATCTTGCCATTGCATCAGATTACTACTCGCATAAATTGGTTTCTTTCCCCACAGAAAAGTATATTTCAGAGATGGCTTTCACTGAAAGATGATAAGCCACTGTGTCAGCCTTGAATGGATTACCAAGCTATTTTTACTTCACTGTCTGACTAAATCTCTCCAGATACAGAAAATGGTCACCTCATTCAGAAAACACATATCTCAGACGTTTCTGTTAGAATGATTGAATACTTCTTAAAGTTTATGACAACATAAAGAGAATTTCTCCAGTTACTTGACAACATTGCTATTCAGTAACATCAGAATGAGAGCATTCAAGATAAACAGATTTGGGGCACGAATAAATCCACAAGTACCTACAACAGTGCATTGTCAAAATTAGACCTCAAGAGGATCATGATATTCCAGTTAAACAAACATTAAGAGTAAATCAGAAGCAGAATATTGGGGCATCTCGAAAGCCCATTTCAGATAGAAATGTTTCATGTGGGACATCTTGAGGGCTCATTTCCACCAGAAATAGAATATTTGGGCATTTTGAAGGCTCACAACAATATGAATATTTGGGCATTCTTGGAGGCTCATCTCAACAAGAAGTAATGTTGAACATACTTTTGGCATCTGTATCAGTAAATGTTGGGGCATTTTAAAGGTTCCTTCAGACAGATCCATGTGGGGCATTTTGAAGGCTCACAACAATATGAATATTTGGGCATTCTTGGAGGCTCATCTCAACAAGAAGTAATGTTGAACATACTTTTGGCATCTGTATCAGCAAATGTTGGGACATTTTAAAGGTTCTTTCAGACAGATCCATATGGGGCATTTTGAAGGCTCAGATTAACAAGAAACAAATGTTGGGGGCATGCTGAAAATCCTTGTCAATCAGAATCAGGAATGTTGATGTATCCTGAATGTTTATATCAGCAAAATGCTAGGGTATGATGAAAACCCATTTCAATCAGAATCAAGAATGTCGATGCATTATGCACGCTTGTATTAGCCCATGTTGGGGCATGCTGAAGGCCCATATCATCCTGTGTCAAGATCATTGACTTGAAAAAAATATTTCCAATAAGACAGAAAGATATGAAGAATGAAAATGGTGAAACAGTGACAGTCGAACTGACTATACATGATTGTTTCGTTCATCAGGCAATTACATTATGATCATGATGTTGAATAAATGTTTACTCAGCAAGTATGTTTTCAAATACCTAATCTTCTTAATCGTATGTCACATGACAGTGTGTTCTTTGATAAACTACATTACGGTTGTATGAATAAAGATGATCCCCAGTTAGACTACTTGATCCAGGGTTCAGTTCCTTAAGATCTCAGCATTGAATTTGGCCCTCTGTGTGTCGGTGATAAATGAAAATATTTCTTTGAGATTCCTAGCAAATAATTTCAACCATACTATTGAGATTATGAAGCTGTTTTTCACATCAGTTTTTGTTTCCTTGATAACATTAAAAAGGGAGACTCGACTCTCACTTATATTACTGTTTTTCCCGTTGTTATTTGGGATCATCATTGCTAGCCAAGATGAACTGAGTTTTCATCTATTTTGGTTTTATCATTTGTATTTCATCCCCAGCTACAAAAATTCCACGGATATCTTTCTGTACATTGATCCTACAGTTGATGTGTTTCTACTTCCTACAAAGATCATTATAGAAGAAAATGTGATCAGTATCACATTTGTCTTTGCCCGAGATGATATCAAGATCAGTTAGTGTCTCCTATTCAATTCGACACCAGCATATCTAGTGAATTTGACCAACTTTTTGGTCATACCAACATTACACTTGAATCTTCACTGAGTTTTTGTTCTCAAATGGTCTTGTGACATCATTCAAAAGCTTTGAACACTAGGCAAAGAGCTTCAATGATTGAGAACATCTGAGCAGAAGCCACAAAAAAGGATGAATGTGTTGTCAAATGTTTTACGAACATCTGAGCAGAAACCACAGGAAAGGATGAATGCACTGTTAAATGTTTTACGAACCTGCTATTCGGATACTGAACCAATGTTAAGATCATATGGTTTCCATTTATTGATCCAAGATGAAATCTGTCTTCTTCAACCCCAAGATATAATGAAGATTTCTTTCCACAAAAGGGAAGCAGAAATTTTTTACAATAAGAAACTAGTGGAGCCAATTATGGTTGAACTACAAGTTGTTGTTAAGCATCTCGACATTATATGGTCCAAGTTGCCTTATTCGAGATCTGATTATATGTGGAAACATGAAATGAATTGGAATAAATCTTCTTTGTGATATGCTTCAAGAGTCAAATCAGAACAGACTCTACTCTCCTAATTAATCCCCGCTGAGTCAGACATATCTACATCTACACTCTTCAAAAATGATAGATTCTCACTTCAGAGATGACAAATTTTCTTTTTAAAGATGATAGATTCTCTTTTCAAAGATGAAAGCTTTATGGAATTTCTACACAAGTCCAAACAAAGAAAATTGGTTTTATCCAAGACAAAATGGGACATCAAGGTCATAGTTCTAACTACAACAAGAGTTCCACAAATGAAACATTTCTTCTGAGACCTTCATGAAGCAAAGAAGACAGCAAAGATACAAGTAGATCAGATGATTCTGCAGAAATGCAACCTTGATAGCATAAGTTGCTACATTGATATCCAGAGATAACCCTGGCAATAAATGATGAACTAGAGGAAGACCAAGTTCACCACTTTGAAGTCAAATGAAGATTGCATCAACATTCATGCATTCATAAGAATATCATTTACACAATAGACAATGCATTACATTGATACATCTAAGTGCATTCAAACATGAAGTTTTACAGATCTTCGGAAGAACAAGAAGATTCATGGTAAGAAATACCTTTCAAGAAGAAGGTATTCAAAACCGTAAATACAGGAATCACGCAAACATCTGAAGAATAGATGGACGTAATCCACAAAAATGAGCATTATTTTGGAGATTGGGGCATGTTACCCAATCAACATATTATCTTGAAAAATAATGAGAAAACGATTTCCATAGTTTCTCATTCAATCTTTTCTGAAAATGAAATTGTTGAATAGTAAGAAAACAATTTACATAGTTTCTTACTTAGTAAACTATTTCCCACATCTGTAAGCCCTTCAGTGCATGATGTTTCCAAAAAGCCTTCGGGAGCTTTTTGATGTTTTCAAAGCCTTCCGGTCATCTGTAAGTCCTTCAGTGCATGATGTTTCCAAAAAGCCTTCGGGAGCTTTTTGATGTTTCAAAGCCTTCGGGTCATCTGTAAGTCCTTCAGTGCATGATGTTTCCAAAAAGCCTTCGGGAGCTTTTTGATGTTTCAAAGCCTTCGGGTCATCTGTAAGTCCTTCAGTGCATGATGTTTCCAAAATGCCTTCGGGAGCTTTTTGATGTTTCAAAGCCTTCGGGTCATCTGTAAGTCCTTCAGTGCATGATATTTCCAAAACGCCTTCGGGAGCTTTTTGATGTTTCAAAGCCTTCGGGTCATCTGTAAGTCCTTCAGTGCATGATGTTTCCAAAAAGCCTTCGGGAGCTTTTTGATGTTTCAAAGCCTTTGGGTCATCTGTAAGTCCTTCAGTGCATGATGTTTCCAAAAAGCCTTCGGGAGCTTTTTGATGTTTTCAAAGCCTTCGGGTCATCTATAAGTCCTTCAGTGCATGATGTTTCCAAAAAGCCTTCAGGAGCTTTTTGATGTTTTCAAAGCCTTCGGGTCATCTGTAAGTCCTTCAGTGCATGATGTTTTCAATATTTCAATCCTACTCAAAAGAAGCCGAATGAAAATTATTGTCTTTTTCGTCTTTGCTTTATTCTTGTTAACACAAGAATGAGCAAAGAGGGGCAGCTGTAGACACTAATTTTTCATTATATTATTTTAATTATTATTATTATTAAATAAAATATATTATTATATATATATATTATTATCATTAAAAAAAAATAATAATAATAATAATATTACAAAGCCCAAAACTAGGGCCCGATTACAATTGGCCCAACAGAACCCAAACCTTTTAGGGTTTGTAACATTCAGCTAGGGTTGTCTAAACCCTAGCTTCCAGACGCGGCGCCACCCCTGAAGCCACCCCGACGACCGACTCTCTGATGCCAGATGGTCCAACCAGTTGCTGCCGACGCTGCTGCCTCCACGACGCCGACCTCATCGAGCTTTCCAGAAGCCAGCTGCCTCACCAAATCAGTGCTCTATGGTGAGTCACCGCCATAGCTTGGTGACTCACCAAAGATGCTACCCATGGGACCGGTCCGAGGAGTACACTGTGGTGGCTATAAAAGCCACCACTGAACCTGCAAAAAAAAAAACCCAGGAAGGACAGAGAGCAACGGAGAACACGAGAGAAACGAGGACATCCAGCAAAGAAAAAAAAAGAAGACAGAAAGCTACCAACGATCCCAATCAACGACAAACCAGAAAAGAAAAAAAAAGAAGAAGAAGAGAACAGAGGAACTTACTCTGTCATCGGAGAACCCCAAACGTCACCGGAGAACCGAAATACCGAAGGTGAAAATCGTAGATTTACGATATATTATAGGGTTTTAGGTTAAAATAACCTTAGATCGGACCTTAGGACGTTTAGATCTACGCTTTGGGGGTGTTTTTGGTAAATTCCGGCCACCGTTTACGGTGGCCGGCGGCGGAGTACGGTGGCCTATGGCTGCCGGTTTCCCTCCGGCGAGGGAAACTAGAGAGAAACCAGAGAGAGAACTCTGGTTCTCTCATTCAGAGAAAGAAAGAAAAGAAAGAAATGGGAAAGCTTGGCCCTTCGGGCCAGGCGTTTAGGTTTTATAAACCCTCCCCCGAACGACATCGTTTTGGGGAGGGTATCTGTGTAATTTAAGAAAGGGTAAACCCTTTCCGCAACCCTTATAGTTCTGTAACTTTGCAATTTAGTCACTGAAATTGACTTTTAATCATTTTAATTTAGTGTTTAAATTTTATTTTATTATATTTTAACCATTAACTGTATTTATATATATTTAGGAAAATATCGAATTTAGTCCCTCATAGTTTATTAATTATTATTTTAATCACGTATTAATTAATTAGGTTAAATTACACTATTAATCATTATCTTTCATAATATTTCGAATTATTATCTTTATTTTTAATACTTTATATTTAGTTTTATAATTTTTGAATTTCTTTTATTTTGATCATTATTTAATTACAATATTATTTTGTTATTACTTTTATATTTTAATTATTGCTTTAATTATTATTTTATTATTATCTTAATCATATATATATATATATTTAATAATAATGTTTATTTATTTTCGATATCAAAGAAAAGGGCAGTCTTAATATAACTGGATGTCCTATTCTGGTATTTTAAAATAATTAAATATTATAAAAATTATAATTTAGTTTTATTTAAAATATTAAAATTTTAGTATATTTTTATCAAAGAAGAGAGCTGTCTTAAGATACCTAGAAGCCATTTTCTGATATTTTTGAATAAATAAATATCTTACTATATTAAAATAAATTTTTGTCATAAAAAATGTTTGTCATTTATTTATTTTTTTAAATATTGAAGAAAAGAGTTGTTTTAAGGCACCTAGAAGTCCTTTTCAGATATTTTTAAATATTTTTTATAATTTTGAAATAATAGTATTATAAATTAAATATATTTTGAATTTTTTAAATTTATAATAATAGAGACAATTTATAATTAAAAAGTACCAATTTTTGGGCGTTGTAGGGGTGCTAATCCTTCCCTAAACGTAACCGACCACGAATCCCTTTTTATTATTAAAAAGAACGAATTTTTGGTTATAAACGCAGATCAGTTCATCTTTTAACTGATGTTTTCTTAAAAACTCTGTTAAAAGATAATTTTTAGGTATTCGACCTACCTAACCCAAAAGGCCGATGGCGACTCCCAAATTATTTATTTTTCAAAACCATTTATTCACATCAATTTTCCCGCCAAATAAATATTTCGTGCCCGGACGAAAACCGGTTACGACACCAGCGAAGGATATTGGACCTAAGACGACACAAGCTCAACTTCACGACGAAGGAGCCACCCGCGGTTTCAACTTCACGACAAAGGGAATCGTGCATACAAGCAGCATCCATCTTTAGATTGGATTTCAACTTCACGACCAAGGATATCCAACTCAAAGAAGGAATTTCTGTCAATAAACTTTCCAGTTTCAGAGTCAATTTCAACTTCACGGCAAAGGATATTGGTCTCGGAACAACGCAACTTACATTGGATTTCAACTTCACAATGAAGGATATCCAATTCTCAGGCTCAACTTCACGACGAAGGGGCCATACACATTTCAACTTCACAACGAAGGGAATCATGCTCACCATTGTCTCTCTTGAGACAGTTTCCCTTAAAACAAAGTTTTGTCTCTCTTGAGACAGTTTCTCTTGAAACACCAATCTTCGAAATTGTTTCTCTTGAAACACAAAAAAATATTCGAGACAGCTTCTCTTGAAACAAAAAAAAACCTTTGAAATTGTTTCTCTTGAACACAAAAAAGAAAAACCTTTGAAATTATTTCTCTTGAAACACAAAAAAGAAAAACCTTTGAAAATGTTTCTCTTGAAACACTAAGACCTTCGAGTTCGACTAAACTCAGCTTCGAGGGCACATAATTTGCAGCATAACTCAAGGCTAGAAGGGTTATCTGCCAAAGACCTTAGAGTTTGATTTCATTCAGCTCAAGACCAACTCAATTCGACAGAGAGTTATTCTTAATTGAAATATCAGAATCAATTTTCAACTCCACCGAACGAAATTTGTGTCCTTTTGTCTTTGTCCTATTTTTCGTTCCACGAAAAAGGACAAGGAGGGGCAGCTGTAGACACCAAAATTCATCCCATTATAATATTTAATACAAAACATATTATATATATATATTATGTGTTATATAATTTATTTATTGTTTCATTACATGTTGCATGTCCAATAAAATACCATTTACAAGACACATCTGATGACCAACAGCTGACTTGGAGCCCAAACCCATCACCCGAGCGTCGCATGAACCACGCCGCAAGTCTTGCACCTCAGTAACAACCCGATCGTCCCCGAGAAATCCGGCGCAAGATATCAAGTCAAAAAATAGAAAAGAATCAGTTTAATCTCACCGAAAATAGGGTGTTTTGTAAATCTATAAATGGAGGAAAAGAAAAGAAGGAAGGGGGGAGAGGTGTTATGGCCTCTCGGCCATTGTACGAAACCCATTTCCCTTTTCTTCTTTATCCTATGTTTTCGTTTAGATTTGAGGGGGCACAAACGAAAAGGGAGGGAATTAAGATGGCTTCTTCGGTCTCGGTTCCCTGCCCAAGATCTCTTCTCTCTTGAAAACAAACCACCAAAGCCAAAATCAAAGGGTTTCTTTGCATCTTTCTCAAACTTCAAACGTTACTTCCAAATCTTGCTTGGCATTTGGATCTTCAATACGATTACCTGCATTTTCAGCTTCTCAGTGGATTAATCGTAAGCAAACTACAGTCTTCACGAGCCATGCGTAGCTTAACGAGGTTACAGAGTTATCGTCGAATTCTATAGCAGAAATCAACGCGAAACCTAAATTTTCATCGCCTAAGGAAAATAATAAGAAACCAACAGAGACTGCTATTCCGGGTGCTGTAGCAATCTCGGCATTCATGGAACAAGGATCGGACCTTGTTAAACTTGTTGATTCACGAGATGTTATAGAGTTGCAACTGAAGCAATCGGATTGACGCAAACGACACCAAGGATTTTCTTCGAGCACCTGGAGTTCAACCCCTGTTATCTGAAGTTTTACACCCGAGAGGTGCAAGAAGCCGAAGTTGTGGGATCTTCGGGTGACGGTTCTTCTATAGTTGCTAATCAAGATGTTTGTGCTATCAATGTGGAGGAAGTTGAAGGACATGGTTCGTGTGATGAAGAAGAACCACTCCTCCAGACGGTTGAATGTCGTATCTGCTAGGATGAGGACAACATTAAGAATTTGGAGGCACCTTGTTTGTGCAGTGGCAGTTTGAATCTTTCAAGTGCTACAGGTAATTTACTGCCCTGCTCGATAACTATAAACAATAAAGGTACTAATTGAACTTGTTGATTTAGTACGTAGGTTTCCAAAAGAAAGGGGTATGCCACTGGTCACAAAGTACTAGCATTATTTCATAATTCTTTTCAATATTGTTTCTAATATTTATTTAATATTTATTTATTTATTTTTTATTATACAATCTAGTAATATTTTTTACTTCTTAGGGAAATTTTTATTCAATCAAAGGTAAGTGATTTGAATCGTTTTTTATTTAAAATTTTAATTTTCATTTTCATTTTCGCTACTAAGCTAACCAGCAAATTAATTGGTACCGAAAGGGCGGTTCAAGAGTGTTAATCATTCCTTGACCGTAACCGACTCTCGAACCCGATACATTTCTAGTAAAACATAGATCAGGTAAGATGGTGTCCGATCTACCTAAATATTTTTAAAATGATCGGTGGCGACTCTAACCACATTTAATCCAAGTCGAAGCCTATTTTCGGGCTCAACCGAAAGACGGTTCCGACAGTAACAACGATGAAATCATAAATATTTTTTATAGTGGACATATATATAGTAATAACATAAATTTTTCGAATAGAATAAACACAAATAAAATTTTAATGTGGCATCGTCAATAAAATAAATAATTAACATAAAAAATTTGAATGTTTATCCTGGAATACATATACAACCGCTACTGTATGGTAATAGATATATATAATCTCACAACAACGTCGAACACCTAAAACTTGAGCCCACGAGAAGTTGGTTACCCTTCGGTTTGAAATAATCCTTAATATTAGTGGTGTTGAAAAATACTTTATCCGTCGATCTCCTGACTTAGTTTAAAATTATCAGATATTATATATATATATATATTTGAGACTCGAGTACATTGGGGTGTCGGGGCCCTTCATTGTCGGCATCTTTTGATCCACGGCCCTTAAGAAATTTCCATCCCAAAGTTGATTACTGATGGAGAAGTTTACATTGTCTACTCCAAAAGTCAAAGCATCATTTATCGATCTTAACTCTCAACACCACGTTGCTTATTCATGAATTAGTAAATTAATAAATTAATTAATTAGTAATAATTATTAATTAATAATTTATAATCTTTTTTATAATCTATTAGATTAATAAATATTTGTAGATTAATGAAATATAAATATTGGGTAAACAATTAGATAAATAAAAATTTATAGAAGTTCTTGATTTTGTGACGATGATGTGGATTGTAAACCTGAGCCAAGAATTGATTTGATTTTGCTTGGGTTAATTAGGGTTATGTTTTTTGGTTTTGTGAACTTATGATACTTTTATTAAAAAAATATTTATCTAGTTGTTATCCGATATTTATGTTTCATTTTGGTTTATAACAATTTGTAGAAGAGAACCATAAACCATATTTACTTGCTTAATCTCGAAAGAATTAAGTTATAGAATTTTTTTTATTGGATACAAGTTTTCATTACTCGAAAGATAGTGAAGATTAAATCTCCTTAGACATAAATTATGATTTTATACAACTAAGAAGAGTGGTTCATGTAGACATGTATTACCGTGACATGCTTATCATTAGGACCCTTATTAGACACAATAGGAAGGTATCGTTGAAGACTCTTTGGGCAACTAGATGAATGAAATTTACTGTAGCAATTTTGTAAGGAAAAAAACCATATTTCCAAGTAATTCAACTTACTCAATTATTCTATTTACAACTCGCACTTGCCTTTGACTTATCACTTGATAGGGTATATTTACTACAATTTACTATTTTCTTTTCTTTTCTTTTTATTTTACATTATTTTATCTCATCATTTATATCCTCTTATTTCCAATGCAAATACTTGAATTTTAATCTCATCAATATGTATGGAGGCCATCTTACTTACTACTTTATTATTTGTGTACGTGTATATTTGCACATTTACACAACATTCTACACACGTAACAATGACCTAGTAATGTCATTATTCTTACTCAAGATTGAGAAAAACCCAACGTATGTATATGCCTATTATGAAACAATGAAGAAACTCCTAATATGTATAGATAAGAAAAACCAATTCTAAATATAAACACTAGAAATTAGGATGATTTTTCTGACGGCTTTTTGTAAGAAAGTCCAAACGAGAGATGCTTAAGTGACAGTAGTTTATTTGTAAGTCCGATAAATAGTAATATGGGTAAGTAGGTGCAACATCTGAGGCTCATTATACGTTATCTGTGTAATGAAAGTCTGAGTGCGTAGTGAAAGCATGGTAGCTCTAAGAATAATTTTGGAGAAAATCAGAAGGAGTAAGACAGTTTTGAACGAGTGTATCCGTAGTAAGAGTTCCAATTAGTACCAGATTTATGAAAAAAAGTTTTAAGTGGAAGCTAATAAGAATTTTGTGGTAAGTTGTGAAACTAAATTAATTTCGAAGATGAAATTTTCTTAAGAAATGGAGAGTTGTCATACCCCAAATATGGAGTTAGAAATTTGAGAATCATTGTGCATTTGTTTAAATGAAAATCGAATTACAGTGGATCAAATTGGAAGAATAATGATATTAAGTGTCGTAACCGTCTTTCGGTCGGGCCACGAAATTGGGCTTCGACTTAGGGAAATGGATTGGAGTCGCCACCGATCGTTTATTTTAAGCAAATGGGTTGATCGGATACCCTATTGTTACCTGATCTGCGTTTTACCAGAGATATATCGGATTCGGGAGTCGGTTACAGTCAAGGAAGGATTAGCACCCTTGAACCGTCCTTTCAGTACCAATTAATTTATCGATTGTCTTATTTGCGAAAAATTTAAAATTTAAAATTAAAATATTCGATTCGAATTTCTTACCTCTAATTGGTTAAAAATATCCTTAAAAATCATAAATAAAGTAAAAAAAAATAGAACACACAAAAACAAATAGTTAGTATTAAAGTCGAGAAAAAAAGAAAATTCAAATTAAAAAAATTGAAATGATTAAAATTCATGGATCAAATTAATTCTAGGAATGAGCTGCAAAAGAAAAATATAAAATTAAAAGATTAAATAAAAATAGAAACTTAAAGTACTAAAATAGCGAAACAGAAAATTAAAAGACCAAACAATAATTAAGCCAAATATAAAATAATGACTAAAATAAAGTATTTGAAAATGTAATGATCATAATATTAAAACATAGCTAGACTAGGGGACTTAGGAGTGATTTTACCCTATATCTAATGACTGAAATATAACATATGGGAAAGAAAGAGATCCAAATAGGATTAACTAAAATCAGTGACTAAAACGCAAAAATCTATGAAATGAGGAGGAGTTTATGCATGATTTTCCCATTATTAAAATAAAAGCAAATCGAACTTATAATTTCCTGTAAGCTGCGAAACAAAGAAATTAAAGTGCACTGTCCTTTTCCTTTCTTATTCCACACACGTGAATTAGATCCCATTTTCATCATTTACCTCAAGCAACGCCACTATCTCCTCGAATGCTTCAATACGCAGACTGCGGCGAACGGATCTCCGGTCAACCGGAGTTAATAACGCCTCGGCCACCCTATGGGTGGCCATACTACTCCGTCCGAGGTAAGTTTCGAGCCCCTTGGAATTTCTGCTTTTGATTCTAGTTTTTGATTGCTGTGAAAAATCTCGTTTTTGTTCTTTTATTGCTGAGCCCCCTTCTCGAAAAAAAAACAAATGTTTCTTGCTACTTTCCCTGAGATAATTATCTGATCCCCCCTTTAATCGTGTGTGTTTGTGTTCTATTTATAATATAAAATAATGCCCTATTTTAGAGTTTTGATCCGAGTGAAACTCGGCTTGTTGGTTGATGAGAGTCCATGATTATAACGTGGTCGTTTCTGGGTGTTTCATGTGGTCACGACGTCGAGAAAATCGGCCGTGGAGGTGCGTGAGGCGCAAGGGAACTCTGACCAGGGGAGTTGCGGCGCGAGGTGAAACGTTTGCTAGGGTTCTGGAAACCCTACCCTTCTGTGGGTTACTGGCGGTTCAGATGGCCACCCGGTTCACGTGAGTTGGTCTTGGGTTGTCCTGTTGGGCCATGGAGTACTGTTGGGCCACATGCATTGGACCAGTAAAGAAAGAAAGAAAAATATGTAAATACACATATATATTATTAAATAATAATATATAGATATATGTATATTATAATTTGGAATTTAATCGGACCGAATTAAGTGTCTTCATTAAGGAATGATCTAGTTGAACTCGAACCAAACTGGACCACTGATAGAACCAGACTAGTGATCGAACTAGACCGTTAACCAGACCATTTGATTGACCCATTTGATCAGCCTGTTTGACTGATCTGTTTACTTGACTCTTTTGATCCTACTCATTGATCTTGACCATCGATAAATCAGATAAGTTGATTCGTATCCACAATTGCTACAAGTCTTCTCTAGATAAATGCCTTATATAGTTTCTTACTAGTCTTTTCATTCCTTTAGTATAGGTGTTGGTCTTAGTGTGGGTCATGTCTGTATACTGTTAGACGTTGGTTGATTATATATTCTATTGCATTCTCAGTTAGTTGGTATATATGTATGGCTCTGATTATGTTATATGATTGTTAAGCACATTTGTTTCATTTGTACGTCTATTATTATTTTGTTTCACTTGTATGACTGAAAAAAAATATATGTTTAATATGTAAGTCTGATCAGCACACACGTTTAATTAATATTGCTGTACATCTTTGTGCATATTACATGTACAGCTTGATAAAACTGTCATAGTCCGGAATATTATTGTATGTCATTGTGCATTTTACATGGTTTGGGTTACGCATGGTAAGTTACTGAATATGTAGTATGTGTCATACTATTGTGTGCTTCTGTTACGTGATTATGCGTTACTATTTGCTTCTGTAATACGATTATGTATTATTATCTATTGTAGAAATATGGCCATACTGAGCTCGAAGGAACTCTGCCTTTAGAGGTTAGTAGATGGATGAATAGTTAGGTGCTTAGTAGCTCATGTTTGCGTTTGTTATGTTTGATTATTTTATGAGTTAATCTCTATATGTAATATGTTCTCGAATTAATTTTCCGCACATATAAACTACATTGGGTTTTATAACTCATTCTTCGTTTTTTTTTTCATTTCTCTGTAATCTTTAATCTTAGACTTGATATTATTCTAGAGGTTTTTTTGTATTTATTTTTATTTTCAAGTTTTTTATTTTAATTCCAGTTGTGACTTTGTAATTGTTTTATTGGACTTATTTTTTTATTTTAAAATATCAAGTTGGTTTTTAAATTATGTGACAATGGGAACTTGATCGTAACATATAAGTGAGGTTTAGGATATTACAAAAAACTCATTTTAACCACTATCATTCTTTATTGTCAAGACTAGAAAAAAAATCAAATTTTAATATATCTTTTTTATGTCACTTTTATCTGAAAATTTAAAAATTTTAATTCATTAAAGATGATTGCTTAACCATCCCACTGGGATTAGGTCAAATTCAACCACCTATAAATGCATCTTGATGCGGTACCACATGAGAGAAATGACCCATCAAAAAGGGGAAAATCAAATATTAATTAGCTAGTAATTCGATATTATAATCATTGTATTTCCAAAACCTTTTCCCTTGGCCTTCGTTCCCTCACGTTTAATACAGATTCCTGAGCAATATCTTGCAGTCAGACTAATTCATCGTGTTTATTTATTTATCGATAATCGTTCTGATATTATAACATATACATCTGATAGATTAATAATTAGTACTGTTTATAAAATGAATATTTCCAGCGAAGCCTTATCTTAAGGGTATCAGACACAGTTGATTTCTCTGTTTCCCAATCCCCAGATTATGAAGAATCTAGTAGCCACCATGTTTCCCAGTCAACAACATCCGGCTTACAAATTGTTTGAATGCCATTAGCTAAGCTTCATTGTTCATAGAATATTGAAGGAATAATATTCCCCCTAGTTTAATAACTTGAACAAGTATAGGGTTAAATGCATGCATGAAACAAGTTATATGTTCGTTGAAAGAACCGCCCCACATGCAGTTTCAGCATTTTGATCCACTTTTAACATTATCAGATTAAATATTAAGAATGTTACACCTATCGTCATTTTCACCATTTACCTTCTGAATTAATGTTTTCTTACTTTGAGAAAAATATTAAACTAATTTAACCCAAACAAGTATAGGCATTTGTCCTATGCATTGTCATCGTTAGCTTCGTAGATGCATGTAATTAGTACTAGGTTCAGGTGTCCAGGCACAAACCAAGATGGTATCCACTTGATGTCATTAACACTTAGCGATATTTGAGGTTGGTTAATCGTATCGTTTAACCTAAACGGTTTAGTTAACCGTTATAGTAGTTATTGAATTTCATTAACCGTACTCTAACCGTTAAAAAACTATTAACTATTAACGATTAACTGTTATTAACTATTCAATTACAAATTATTAAAAATTTCTTTTTCAAATGTTCATTGCTTCTTTTAAGCATAATGAAATTACTTCAATAAATATTATATTAAAATTTTCATGAAGAATTACTTAAAAAGAGAGATTCTAAAAACAAACTTCATATGTAGTTCAAAAACGAAAAGAAGAGTAAACAAATACTACATAATAATTAGTACATCTACATACTACATACTATATATTGATGTATTAGTCTAAAGTTCCAAAAAAAAAACAAACTACACCATCATTAATCGTACTACAAAGTTCAACACATAATAATAGTCCAATACGCCATTAATGTTTCAAAGATAAATCTTTAACATACATTACACTTCTATTTTCCTTTTATATATATATATATATATATATATATATATATATATATATATATATATATATATATATAGTTAATCGATGATTAGTCGTTTGTCAAAATTTGTAGTCATTAACCGTCACTTTTAGTAATTTGGTTAATTGAAACTATTTAATTCTAACAGTTCAATTAATTAATCTATAAAATGTAACAGTTATATTGATTAACGGTTACGATTAATATTCACATGTTAATTTGTACATCCCTAATTAACAATACGTGAGAGAGGCATCAGGGTACTAAAAGGTTGTTGAGACGAAAGAACCGAAAGTGTTCAATCATATTTGTGAATAGTATGCCTTCAAGAATTCAAAAGAAATGTTTGTGGATAATATTTTGAGTAATTGATACATGCATAAGAGAGGTATAACTAGTTATTTTAGACAAAATTTTAAAGGTTGGAATATCAGTTCGCTTACGATGAATTTTTAGATGGGATCTAGATATTTTTGGGTCAACATTTCTTCTTACAACATGACTCATCTTGAAACATATTAAATAAGCGTCATGAACTTAAGATATGTTCGTTTTAACAAAGACAATGCAATTAGAAAATTTTATACGATCTAATACGAGATTTTTTAATAATTACAAACTTTTAATATTTTTATTTATTATTTATGATTAAATCAATATTAAGATTCTTAATTATATATTTTAGATAATTTAATGTTATATTAATCATTTATTTTATTTTTAATAGATTTAAATAAATTAAGATTTACAATTCATGCATAAGGGGAGGAGATTTTTGGTGCTAATAGATAATGAAGCCGCAACTTAAGGAAAAATTATTAGATGGACTCGATTCACCACCTCATTTGTTATCCATCTCAATTTTTTCCATGGTGAATCTTTAACTTTTTCCTACATGTAAATAAATAATGGATAATTATTTGAAAGTTATTTTGAGATGAATGTATCTTATTGACAGGGACCACAAATGACGTGGTGAGCCAAGTCCGTATAATAATTACACAGTCTAGGTATCAAGCTCTAAACCCAAAATACATAAAATATACAAATTTTGAGATCATCTCTAGTCCTAAACATATTTAAACTCAACCAAAGCATATTCACACATAAACACACAAATTACAACCCAATTTAGCAACAATATTAATGTCAATTATCGTGGTCAATGATTCCTTGAATCACATTTAAATATTTTTATAACAATTTCATCACTTATGAACATGGACGTTATAACTTCTAAACACATAATCATGCTTCCAAACCATTAAAATTAATTCATTGTACTTACAAACAACACAAGTAGAGTATAAACTCTTGCTAGTCATGCATTAAAAAAATATAATTAACTATAAACACATAAAATGAAAGAGATATGTGTGTTGAGACAATGTTCATGTATCAGGACAATCTCTCTTTCAAATATTTAATTGACATTACAAAAAGGATTTGTAAAACAAGCATAATTTCAACACAATTAATAAACAAAAGAAGAAAATTTAAAGCTGGCTTTGGGTTTTCACTTCATGATGATTGATTGTATCATGCATGCAATTCCCATATTCTCTAGAGATTATATAAATATATATATGTGTGTGTGTGTGTGTGAACCACTACAACAAAGAGAGAGAGATGGAGAAAGAGTACCCAAGTGATGTTTACAAGGAGTGCTTGAGAAACCATGCAGCCACCCTCGGCAGCTACGCCACCGACGGCTGCGGCGAATTCACGCTCGACAACACCTCTCTCTCAACCCTACAATGCGCCGCATGCGGTTGCCACCGCAATTTCCACCACAAAGTCAGCTACATGACCAGCAGGAGTCGAGGAGACCCAGAAAACACTGTAGAACGGATCGATTACGAAGGCGGCAGCCGAGGGACACGTCCCGTCATGGCGGAGGGGCGAGACAGGAGCGGAAAGAAGCGATTCCGGACGAAATTCACAGCGGAACAGAAGGAGAAGATATTGGAATTCGCGGAGAAGCTGGGGTGGAAGCTGCAAAGGAGAGAGGAGGAAGACGAAGTGGAGAAATTTTGTAGAGGGATTGGGGTGAGTAGGCAAGTGTTCAAGGTGTGGATGCATAACCATAAGAACGCTTCCTCTGTGTCTACCTGCAATGTATGATCTCTTTCAACTCCATAGAAAATCCGGGATCTGATCTGATACTCTCAATTTTTCTCTTTGTTTTTGTAGGTTTCCATTACTTTTTCTTCTTTCACTTTAGTTCATGTTGGGTTATTGTTTGAACCTAACACAACAATTATATTATTAAAAATTATATTATATTTATATATTATATAATTTATATCACATAAAATAAAAACATTTTACCAACATACGGCAAATGGAATTTTCCCCCCGGTATACCTCAGTTTCCATATTAATACCCATCTAAAAAAAAGTAAATCGAATTACCATTGTTTTTTTTCCTTCTCATTTTGGGTAAAATATAACTTGTTAATATAAGACTAAAAAAAAATGATATAAATCGATTGTAATCCAAAATATTATTAAAAGCGTAATTTTTATATTGGAATAATAATTAGTTTGACACTAAAAATATTACATTTTCATAACATTTTCGATTGTAATCGAAATTATTACAAATTAAGTATTTTTTTTATTCTAAACCCTAAACTCATTGCAACGCAACATTTTCAGTTGTAATAAAAAATCTTATAAAATATAACTTTTTATATTAAACATGATAAAATTTTAATTTGCAAATTATCTTAAATTAATCTTAAATTAATCTTAAATTATGTTTCCAAAAGTACCCCATTTTAAGGTCTATATACATGATTAAGAAATGAAGACTAAATTGATTGGTTCCAGAAGTTATAATCAAGACATCATTGTGAAAATCATTAATTGAAATAAAGATTGAAATTACGAAAGAAAAAAAAGTAAATTGTTTAATTTGAAAATCATGATTGTGTATTTTTTTTTAATAATTTAGAGTTAATTACATCATATATCCTTAAAGTATGCCCATCATTTTAAATTGGTTCCTAAACTTTTAAATATTCCAATTTTATCCCCAAATTATGAATATCATTCTAAATTAGTCCTTCAAATTTTGAATGTTTCAATTCCATCCCCAAACTATGACTGATCGCGTGTAAATGTGTGTATTTTGACACGCAAATTTTTGCAAGTATACACAATCGATGCAAGTAATATAGAAGTAAGTGAGTTATCGTATCCACAGGGATTTAAGGGAAATCTTTGAAGTTTGCTACAGCTAGTACTAGGCGTCACAAACTAATCCTAAGTTTCTTGTCCAATGGTATTCACAAAGAAAAAATAAGTCGTGGCAAATGATATGAACAGATGGAAAAATATGTTAAGGCGAGAAAAATGTGAAGTGAAATGAGCAATGAAGTTTTGTTGTGGCAAGAAAAATATGCAAGAGTAAATAGATAAAAGTTGTCAAGGCTAAAAAAATGTTGAATTTCGAATATATACTAAAAACCTCATACAATCAAACTTCTAATAGAGCACTTGAGTTGGATTTGATACGACAAGAAATTATTCTATGTCTTGGATGATCATAGTATACTATGCCTATGCTGCCCGATTGGATTTACTACAATGTTCCAAGAGTATCTCTAACACAGAACTTGATAAACTATTGCTACGACAATTCTACTCAGTGTTAACTGCAGCCCTTGGTTTGTTAAACTGTTGCTACGATAATACTCCTCAGCGTAAACAATAGCTCTAGCCTATCTACTTTTGTATTTATCCCTCTTAGGCGAATCAAACCCTCTCCTTATCTCAAAGGTGAATTAAAACCTCACCATCCTGAATCAGTTGCTTTGTTCACGTAGATTTAACCTAACTCTTTCGAATATTAGGTATCAACTCCCAGAAAAATGGAAATCTTTCAAAAGCTCTTAATATTTCAAGGCAAAAAAATTAAAATAGTGATCAAAACAACATTTAACAAAAGCATACTTAATCATTCATTAATAGTAAAATAAAGTATCATCCAAGCATTTCCAACACCAAATAAAACAATTCATGGTATGGTTAATATCATCCCAAAAATATTCAATAAATACAAGCCCTTAAAAGATAAGAAATGAAGAACAAGAGAAAAAAACTCCAAGAACAGAGCTCTACCGTGACATCAAACCACCATCATGACTGCTCTAGCGCACCAGCCTCTCTCAAGGGCCTGGACACTGCTCCTGCGAAGCCTGACTATGGAGGGCACCAAGGACAAGAAAGAGTGGAATGGTGGAAAAGGAAGAAGTTGCAATCACCTTTCTCCAAGCCTTTGTGGTAGGGTATCTCTCTCTTTCTTTTAGAGGGTATAATGTGATATTTATAGTGGTAATTTCTAGGGTTTATTACCCTTGGAATTTCCCTATATACCCCTAAATTTTACATCCATTATGTGAATAAAAATGGTAGCTGGCAGTGGTCCAAAATTCTTAATAGGGGCAAGGGTTCATGTGAGGTGTATTGGACAGCTAGCCACGTGACGTCAGTCATTTTGTCTTGTATTACGTCAGACTTGCGAGATAAAGCTCGCCACAGAAAAAATTATTCCTCACGATCGTCTTCAGCTCATTTGGCACTGGCAAATAATTTTATCTCAGTAAATAAATTATTCCTCGGCCATTTCCTATTTTCTGCATCATCATAGCCAGCACACAACCATTCTCATCAACATCATGAGTTTATTCAATTAAAACTTTGCCACGACAAAACTTATCCACCACATGCAAAAATGTCCTAAATGTAACTAAAATGTTATGTCAATGGCTTTTAGACAATCAATATCTTAACTAAAAAGACATAAAATATAGTTTTTTACATAGTTATCATACCCCCAAACTTAAGCTATTATTTTCTCTCAAGCAATGGATAATGAGAAGTAGAAAAATAAAGTGTCAAGGCAAAGTATAAATTAGGACAATCAAGTGGTTTAAAATTTCAGCCCTCAGTAACAGTTTGGCCTCAACATACTAGACTGAATGAGAAGTCAAGTACCTTTCCCTAGGTCAAGACTCTTTGTCAGTGTGTACGTGATTGTATCTAGTCTATGCTTAATGAATTTAGAAAACTCCTAAGAGAATTCTTTTGGTTTTCTAAGAAATAAAATTATTCATTAAGAAAAATGTCACTCATGTTTATTCAACATTTAATTTCAGATTTCTTTCTCTATTTTTTTAACACTGATTCAAGGGGAGTCAGCCCATCACACCTACTATCCCATACTCTAGGTAAAAGGGAGCATACCTTCCACCCCGACCTAGTCAGGTAAAGTCATCTCGTGACCATTTTCATTCACTCATGTGCCAATGCTACAATTTATTTAAGTAAGGTTTCCAGGTAATGACTATGCATAGAGGAGAGTCCCTCTACAGTTATGCTCAGGCATTTATTTGCAATTCATAACACTAAGGAGTTCAACTAAATCTTTTCAATCATTTTATGCCACGGTGCGTAAAAGTTCTATCCTAAAAATTTTCTAAGAACCTTAAGAAGAGAAAACATACAATCATGTTAAAAGAATCACAAAAAATCAAGTCATAAGGTTGGTTCTATCTTCTTCAACAGACATGTACAATAATTCTGGCCAAGGCAATAAAAAATTTCTTTTATCATCAGGCATCCTTAACTCATCCCAATTAACTATCCTAATCATAATTTATATCATGACAAAAATATTTCTACTAAACATTATCAATGCAATTAACTAAGTGTGAAACACAAAACCTCCCCCAAACTTGAGGGATGCATTATACTCAATGCATGAAAACTAAGGAAAGTTAAATTACTCTAAATGCTATACAAAAGAAAATGTATAGAGGTACCTCATTATGGTAGGTCAGCCTTGTTGGGCGATCGGGTGCATCGTCTTTTGAGAGGGAATCGGCTATCAGATCTTGTTTCTTCAGAGGGAAGTGATGATATCGGTGGAATCACAGTGTGGCCTGCTGAGCATTTGAGGTGACACCTGGTCCTAGGGGTCTAACTTGTGGCGTCTCCTTGGCATTCTCAGTTGGGACTTCCAAGGGCTGGATTTCTAGGGGTTAATAAATGAAAAGTAAAAAGTAAGATTGGGGTAATAAATGAAAAATATTTTGATTGGATGGTTTGAAAATAAAAAGGAATAAAATATTAAAGGAAAATATTTTCCTTCTCAAAGTTGTCGCCCAAAACAATTTACTAGGGTTTTGCTCTTCCTCCAATGTGTGAGCCCCGTTCTGAAATGGCCATATGTCAAAAATATCTACAGAAAAAAAAATTCATGGAATAAATACATAAAATAACTTGTGCAAATTAAAAGAAATGAAATTTTTTTATGTATATAATGCAAAATAATTTTGCTGAGGAAAAAAATGTTCAGAGTGTAGATGCAAACTCTTAGGCATCATGTAGCAGCAATGTCGACTTATCTCGCAGGATGGGTGCTCTGTTATAGGACTTCAGCCTTTGTCCATTCACTTTAAGTTTTTTCCATTCTTCAAGTTCTTGATTTCTATTGTATCATGGCTATGCACCTGGTGTACTAAGAAAGGTCCTGAGCATCTTGACTTCAGCTTGCTTGGAAATAACTTGAGCCTTAAATTGTAGAGCAGTACTTGTTGGCCAGAAAAAATTGCCATGGAAAAATGTTTCTATCATGCCACCTTTTCGTCTTTCCTTGTAGAGACGGACATTCTCAAACGCTTGGGCTCTAAATTCTTCCATCTCGTTTAGCTCCAGCAACCTTCTTTCTCCAGCAAGTTGTGCATCTATGTTAAATTTCTTGATGGCCCAAAATGTTTTGTGTTCGAGTTCCACGGGCAAGTGACATGCCTTGCCATAAACTAACTTGAATGGAGACATGCCTAATGGTGTTTTAAATGTTGTGCGATAAGCCCACAATGTCTCCTCGAGCTTTAGCGACCAATCTTTTCTTCTTGGGTTGACCACCTTCTAAAGTATCTGCTTGATCTCGTGGTTGGAGACCTCAACCTACCCATTGGTCTAGGGGTGATATGTCGTGGTAATTTTATGGCGCACCCCATAACTTTGCAGTGCCTTGGTAATTAATTTGTTATCAAAGTGGGTGCCCTCATCACTGATAATTGCTTTTGGTGCTCTAAAACGCGTGAATATATTTTTGTACAATAACTTTAGTACTGTATTGGAGTCATTTCTAGGTGTTGTCACGGCCTTAACCCATTTGGATACATAGTCCACAACTAAAAGTATGTATAAATCGCCAAAGGATGATGGGAAGGGTCCCATAAAATTGATTCCCCATGCATCAAAGAGTTCAACCTCCAAAATATTTTTGCCATAGAATCTCATTTCTCTTCGATATATTCCCAGTGCATTGGCAATGATATCATGACTTATAAAAGTCTTACTCATCATTGAATAAGGTGGGCTAATTGAAGCCAGATTGGATGACCTTTGCAGCAGTCGTCATCCCACCAAAGTTCCCTCCACACGGGGATGCATGACAATAAAATAGAATCTCCTTGTGTTATTCTTCGGATAAGCAGCTTCGGATTATGTGATCTCCACATTATTTGAATAAAAATGGTGCATCCCAATAATAATGGCGCACATCATGTCTGAACTTTTTTCAGCCCTGGCAAGATAAATCTGGAGGCATAATACCACTTACAAGAAAGTTAACTATGTTAGCATACCACAGTACTGCAGTGGCAAATAATATTTTCTCATTAGGGAATTCCTCCTGAATTTCTTTCATGTCATGGAAAATATTTTTGTGCTCTATCCTAGATAAGTGATCTGCTACTTGGTTCACGGTACGCTTCCTATCCTTCACCTCTAAATCAAATTCTTGCAGCAGGAGTATCTATCTAATAAGCCTAGGCTTGACATCCTTTTTATTCACTAGGTATTTAATGGCGGAATGATCAGTGTGTGCAATGACCTTAGTGCATATAAGGTATACCCTAAACTTATAAAAGCGAATAGCACGACAATAAATTTTTTTCAGTGGTGGTATAATTAAGTTGTGCATCATTTAGGGTACGACTAGCATAATAAATGACATGAAAGATTTTACCTTTTCTTTGCCCTAGCACAACCCCTACTGTGTAGTCAATTATGTAGCACATCAGCTCGGAAAGGGCATCTCAATCTGGTGGAGTAGCAATTGGTACTGACTTCAGATCCATGAACATGTTGAGGCATTCATCATTAAACACGAATGTCTCATTTTTCTAAAGCAAAAGACATAAAGGCTTTGAAATCTTTGAAAAATCCTTGATAAAATGTCTATAGAATCATGCATTCCTTGGGAAACTTCTTATACCCTTCACAGTGGTGGTTGGAGGCAGGTTCTCAATGATTTCCACATTTTCCTTATCAACCTCGATATCGCAACGAGAAATTTAGTGACCCAACATAATTTCTTATGTCATCATAAAGTGACATTTCTCCCAGTTTAGCACAAGGTTGGCCTCTTCGTATCGCTTCAATACTTTTGATAAATTGTCGAGGCATTAATCAAAGTCATCATCGAGACGAAAAAATCATCCATAAATATTTCCAAGAAGTCCTCCACCATATCTGAAAAACTGGCTATCATAAACCTCTGAAATGTTGTCAGGCATTCCATAATCTAAATGGCATCCTTATAAAGGCATTGGTGCCATATGGGCACGTGAAGGTGGTTTTCTCCTGATCTTCTGGTGCTATGGCGATCTGATTATACCCAGAATATTCATAAGGAAGCAATAAAATGTATTGCCCGCCAAACAATTAAGCATCTGATTGATGAAAGGAAATGAGAATGGTTTGTATTTGTCTCCTTATTTAGATTCCTATAATTCATACAAATCCGCCAGCCCGTGACAGTTTTCATTGTCAAAAGTTTGTCAGTCTCATTCTTCACCACGATCATGCCACTATTTTTTTGGCACGCATTAAACCAGACTGACCTAAGAACTATCAGATATAGGATAGATCACCCCATCATCTAGCCATTTGATGATTTCCTTCATCACCACTTTCTTCATAATCAGATTAAGTCTTATTTGGGGCTCCACAGAGTTGTCGTGACAATCATCTAACTGGATATTATGCATGCATATTGTAGGGTTGATCCCTGTAAGTCTGACATAGTGATAACTTTGTAAAAAGTTCATATTTGGGATCTTTTCACTTAAGTTATTAACTGTCTAAGAGCTCATATAGGATCATATAGATGCATTTAGGAGCATATAGTTGCATGTGGTGAAATTTTGTTTGCCGCGACATTTTATTTTGTAATCAGTGTTGTGTTATGGGGAAGGTGCTTTGTTTAATGATGTGCAGGATTTGGGATAAAAGATAAGCAAAAGGGAATTGCCATGACATGATGAGACTACTGAGAAAAATACGATTGCCGCGACATCTCGGACGGCATTTCTGGGCAGAAAAAGTCAAAGAATATATTTTTGGTAAGAGCCAGCTGTCATGGCATAAAAAGTGCTTTTTGCAATCAACCATAATGGAAGGGCCAGTTACCATATTTGCACCGACTCTCACATAAAAGGAATGAACTTTAGGTTGCTAGTGTAATTTTAACACAAAACCCTAGGTTCATTCTCCCCTATAAATAGGAGATGAAGCTTGACTTTTTGAGAAGACTTGGAGATTTTTAGACAGTCGCCAAGAGCCTAAAAATTCGGAGAAAAAGTTTTTTTTTCCCGTCAGTCATTTTTGTCGTGGCATTCCTCCACTGACAAGCTAGAGGGAGTGGCGAACTAGGCGTCCGAGAGGAGCTAGATCGTTGGGACAATTCGTGGTGGCCGAGGGAAGCTCCGATAGTGCACTTCGAAGGCTTTTCCTCATTCCCTTTGCTCTTAGCTTTCGTTATTTATTATTTGGGTTGTAAGGAACGTATTAACTTGCTTTGTGCTTGCTTATTTCGAACCCCACCATGAACTAATCCTATTTGGTGGGAGTTTATTTTGGATATTTAAGTTTTTCTTTAATGAATGGTTATTTTTCTATGTTATATTATGTTTTGTTTATGAAGCTTAGTGCCTTAAGGTTGTAGGAGCTACGAGAGTAGCCGTTCCTTAGGAGATTACTTAGTGTTCAAGAGAATGTCTAAGTAGCACATCCTTAGTATTTGAGAGAAATTAGGGAGGAACCACATAAGCAAGGGGTTATAGATAGTAACTAGGCCTAATCCGCCTTAGAGATAAGGCTAAGATTTCATTCGACTAAAAGGAGTAGTGCACGATCGATAGGTTAGATGTTAATGTTGCCACAAAAAGGTATTACCGAGATATATCATGTTATCTGGACCAATATGATCCCTGCAGTAGCTAACGCCAATCAGTTTTGCCAAGGCATCTTCAATCTATCGAGTCCCTTAACTAGAGATAGCATAGGGCAGCCTTAGTAAACTCTGTCGGGCAGATAAAGCATAAAAGTAAGACCATTCTGAGAAGTAGACTTAGATTTTCCTAAGTAACTCCTATCACTCATTCCCGTAGTAGCTTGTCGTGTGAGGAGTCTAAAGTCTTGATAAACAAATCTAGTATTTACAGTTTATTTTGCCTTTACATTTTTATTTGCTTGCACTCAGTATAATTTAATTTGCCATATCATATCCATTGACTACCATATTACCATCAGACAATTTCCACAACATCCATTCATTTTGTGACAACATTTTAATTTGCAAATACCATCACTAAATTTACTTAGGTGACAAAGTAAAGTGCCATGACAAACTTATTTGATTTCCCCCAATCCCTGTGGAGAACGATACTCACTCATCACTGTATTACTTGTTCGATTGTGTATATTTGCACATAATTCCGCATCCATAATTAGTACTCACAAATAGCGGATAAGTTTTTAGCGTCGTTGTCGGGGATTAGCAACTGGAAGTTAATTTGTTTTGTCATAACATTTTTATTTTACTTGTTTATTTATTTATTTTATTTTATTAGATAGCTTTACTTTTTATTTTCTTTATCTATTTCAGGTTTTTGCAGTGTATGACCAGAAGACATTCGAACGAGCCATTAGAACTGGTTGAACCTGAGATCGAGAGGCTTTTTAGGCAAAGAAGACGTGCTCAACGTGCAAATATGTATCAAATCGGAAATCAAGCCATTGGTCATGAGGAAGATCAGAATGTCAGGGCAATTCCAAATGCTGGGAATACATCCAGACCTCGCGCCATTCGTGATCACTTAAACCCTATCTCGGATGACTTAAACCCTAGAATTGTGGCACAAGAAATTCAGGAAGCCCACTTTGATCTTAAACCTGTCATGTTCAATATGTTGAATTCCATAAGTCAATTCGGGGGCATGCCAAATGAAGATGCCATGCAGCATATTCGTAACTTCTTGGAGGTGTGCGATTCTTTTCGCCAATAAGGAGTACACGAAGATGTTCTGAAGTTAAAGTTATTTCCTTATTCTCTGCATGACCGAGCAAGGGCTTGGTTGAGTGGTATTCCAGCGGGTTCAATGGAGTCGTGGACAGATCTGTGCAAAAATATTTTGCTGTGGTATAATCCTCCAAACATGAACACCCAACTAAGGAATGGAATTTCTTCTTTTTGTCAAGCTGATGAAGAGTCGATGTATGAATGCTGGGATCGATATAAGGGATTGCTTCGTAAATGTTTGAATCATGGTTTTCAAGATTAGACGCAAGTGGTGATGTTCTATAATGGAGTTAATGCGCCAATGAGGATGATGCTAGATGCCTCGGCAAATGAGACGTTACTTGATAAATCACCAGCAGAAGCATTTGACATTCTGGATAGGATTGCCACCAATGATTATCAGTTTCCATCCACAAGGCTTGGATTTGGGCACAAATCACATGGAACTTTCGAGCTAGACTCTAAGGATAACGTGTCCGCCCAACTTGCTGATATCACCAACATGTTGAAGAATCTGCAAAGGCCAAGTAAGGTGAGAGAAGTGAAGGCATCCCATTCAGCATGTTTATTATGCCACGACAATCACAATGAGAGTGACTGCTCGACCAATCAAGAATCCATCAACTTTGTAGGCAACACCAACCGAGGCAATAACAACCCCTATTCCAATACATATAATCCGAGATGGCGTCAGCATCCAAACTTTTCGTGGGGAAACCAGGGAACCAGCAATGCTTATCAACCAGTTCGGCATCCGAATTTCAATGACTCCCAGGGTTATCAATCAAATATGCCATGGCATAATTCTAATAAGGGAGGGCCATCTTCATCTAACACCAGTTCTTTGGAGGCCACAATGCAAGAGTTCATAGCAACAACGAAGACAATGCTACAAGAACATGCGACCTCCATTAAAAACCAAGGAGCCCTGCTCCAAACATAGTTCGTCGTTGCGGGCATTGGAGAGTCAGGTTGGTCAGATTGCCGCGGTAATACAAGAACGCAGACCAGGACATCTGCTTAGTGACACTAAAGCCACAAAACCTCATGGCAAAGAACACTGCAATGTACTAACTCTACGGAGTGGTACACAAATCAATATCGAAGACAAGTTTGGGGGAAGACCGAAGGATGATTCACCCCTTGTAACTGTGCAAGCTGATCAAGAAGTGCCGAAAGATGCACCAGAGAAAGAGGATAAGGCTAGAGATGGAAATGGGTTGGGTCGGGTTTTAAGGTCACCCGACCTGACCCGAGAAGAAAAGGTCCTCCACCCGTGACCCGACCCGACCCGACCTGACGAAGTTATAATTTCACCCGACCCGACAAACAATTAAAAAAACCCAACCGACCCGACCCGATTTATTTTTTATTTATTAAAAACTCGACCCAATTTTATTGTTTATTTATCCCAGCAGCCATTGGAGCTCTTCCTAAGCTCCAAGTCTTTCACTTGCTCATAACAAGCAATCAAGCAGTTTGGTGAACAGAATGTGCTTAGCAAACACGGTTTGGGTTAGTTTTCATTTTTCAAGGCTTGTTACAATGAAAAATCACATAATGGTTCTCTCTAATAGAAACGAGGAATATTAAATATATTAGTACATATAGTTCATAATTACCGCTTTCAAAACTAAATTCATAATTAAAATACATTCAGATTAACATCCTTATAAGACACATCTCATATGGTGCTCTCTATCCCTATCAAAACTAACACCTAAAAGTTCATCATGGAAACAATTTTATAAATCCTTAATTAAAATACATGTTCATAATTAAAATTATAAATCCATACAATACTTAAATAAGTTCAAAGTTCAAACATAATTATAATAAAATGAGACATAAACATGGATATCCGATGGAAAAAACCATCTATTACCATCGGCTTAACAAGTTCACATTCTTCAATCTTAGTTAACCACTCAAGTAGTCAAATCCTATAAAATAAAATTGTAAATTAATATTTTAAAAAAAGATTATAATAGGAGTAAAGTAACAAATATGAAGTTATTACTTACAGTTATCTCATCTTGTTCGATTTCATCATCTTCATAAAAGTTTCTCTCATTTGAGTTTGATTCTAAAACATCGTAAATGAAAATAAAATCTAATAAGAAATAATGACAAAACATATAAGTAAAACAATGCAAAAATTACACGATAAATATGTTTGTACCTTCTTCGGCCCATAGCCAATTTTGACAACAAGCCAAAGCTTCTATGGTTGAATGATGAAGTCTATTACGTTGTGCATTCACCAATCTCCCTCCATTACTAAAAGTAGACTCCGAAGCAATAGTAAAAATCGGAATGGCATAAATATCTCTTGCAATAGCTTGCAATATAGGAAATTATGGCCCAATTATCTTCCACCAAGTCAATATATCAAAGTCCGACGTCCTAGAAATAACATCCACTTCTATGTAACGGTCTAACTCAGATATGACTTATGTTTTCTTTTGTCTATTCCTTGAAACGTAAGCATCAAAATCACCTGGGTTACCCAAATCAACTGGAACACTATCCAAAGATGCACCATTGAAGGGTTGAGGTTCATTCTTTGAGGACATTATTCTTGCTTCATACTCTGTGACCAAATCCCGACATAATTGCACAATTCTTTCAACTTCATGTTCAGCAGTAATCCCATAACTATTTTCAAAGTAATACTCCAACAATGTTGTTTTGTACCTTGGGTCTAAAACTGTGGCAACACCCATGATACCATTCATATCGTTCCAATATTTCTCAAATTTCTCCAACATGCACTTTGTCATTCTCAAAATAATGATATCACTATGTGTAATCCACTCATTCAACGTCACCCTAATCCTACAAATACTCAGAAAATAAAGATTTGCTGTCATAAATTTTGTACCTGAAAAACCTTCGGTGATCTCGTAGAATAACTTCAACTTATCACAGATCACCAATGCAAAAACCCAATCATCATCTGTTGGCAAGTACTTGTACAAAGGGTCATGATGTAACTGCACACAACGAGCAAACACATCCTTATAAGATAAAGTTGTTTGGAGCATCAAGAAGGTAGAATTCCATCTTGTTCTAACATCAGAACATAGCTTTTTTGTAGTTGAAATACGCAATTGTCGTGCCACCTCTTCAAATCGTTCCCATATTTTTGGAATAGCACTCCAAAAAAGAACACTATGACGAATTCTTTATATACCATCTCCAATCACACTTAATCCATCTTTAACAATCAAATGCAATATATGTGCACAACAACGCATGTGGAAAAAAGCTCCGTTAAGCAATAACGTATTACCTCTCATCCTATCAACTAACAACTTTATGACACCGTCATTTACACTACAGTTATCAATTGTAATAGATGTGAGTTTCCTATCAATATTCCAATCTAGGAAACATTTCATCAAACTAGAAGCAATGACATCAGTGGTATGTGGAGCTGGTACATATTCGAACCTAATAAAACAACAAATAAAATGAATTAGTTTTAAACATATCGAAACATAACTAAATATATAAATATATTTAAACAATTACCTTATAACGCGCTTTTGTAAACTCCAAGAGTTATCAATGTAATGTGTAGTAACATCCATATATCCTTTATTTTGGTGATCTGAAGTCCACATGTCAGTTGTTATAGCAATTTTGCCTTCATTAGCCTCCAACTTTGACAACATATTTCTCTTCTCCTTTTCGTACAAATCCAAAATATCACGTTTTATAGTATTGCGAGTAGGCATTTCAAACATAGGTTGTAGACTAGAACAATACTTTCTAAAATGTGAATGATCCACTATCGATAAAGGATATTCATGCATGATTATCATCTTCGAAAGCTCTTTACTTGACACATCTTGATTAAATGAGAAAAGCCCTATTGTCAATTTTCCATCTAACTTCTTTTGATTAGCTACTAAGACTTGTTGTCGAATGTCTACTTGAACTCGCTTCTTGCACCTTCTGATATGATCACGCAAGTGACTTGTCCCATTCTTAGATTTACCATTGAATTTGTTTTTGTTGTGGTTGCATATTGCCTTCCACTCATTGTTGATCTTCTCTTTTTTAAAGTGATCCCATACCATAGACTTTAGCTTTGATGAAGTGCATTCGCTTGACACATTATTTTCAACCACAACATTTGGTTGACTTAATGTAGGAACTGAATTTCCTTCAGAACTTGGTGATGGAGTTCCCTCGGTTGATAGTTGTGGAGAGTTAATAGTATGAGATGTGGATGAAATGGAATTCTCTCCCAAGTTAGATATTTTATGTACAAATAATGATAAAAACATCAATTAATATATCTTAAACTTAAATCAATTAATATATCAATAATTGCAAAAGTTAAGTTTATAAAGTAAAACTAGCTACATCAAATGAACACAACATTTAGAAAGGACAAAAATACAAGGAGAATACCATTTTGTCAACCTAACTTTCCTTGTAGGCTAATTAAAAGTACAAAATGAATCTGAAATAAAAAAGAGGCTTATTATAGGTTACATATACTAGCAATATAACAAGTCAACAACCGAAAAAATGAATCTTCATTTTAGGTTTCTAAAGTGAAAATAAACAATGATAACCGAGTAAAACTAGAACAACATATGTGTGACTATATATATATATCACTGTGATAATCAGATCCCAAAACTAACATAAAATCATTTTTTGCTCGCACTATGAGAGCCAAAGCTGATCCTCAAGAAGTCATAAATTCAAGCACCCAATGCGATCTATGTGAATTTGTAGTTACATCAGTCGACTAGTAACATGAGGCTTTGGCCATCCTTTTAGCATGCTTCTTCATGGAAAAAATTCAACAGATAAAGTATTAAGAATGTCATTTCTTTGATATCAATAATAACTTTATAATTTCCACCCAGGGAGAAACAATATTATTACTGTGTAACTGAAAAGTGAAACAATTAAAACAATAAGGTTTTATCAAACAGAAAAATTATAGATATCACCCGAATTTTGTCGTCAAACTCGAATATTCCAAAATTCAAAGGCAAACATTAAACAGAAATGTTTAAGTACGATGGAATATGATTTAAAAAAAGATGAAATAAGATGGATCTAACAATAAACCAGAATAACTATCAAAATGAACCATTTACAGTGAACTAAAACTGTCAAAATGGAATATTTACACTGAACAAACAATATAAAAAACATAAAATGAAATTGCAATAATCAGATAGTGCACATGGCTATTCGCAACCAGTTTAAAGAGTTTTTCATAATAGTAACTGGCACTGAATACTTAAACCGAAAAGTGAAAGCATAAATGAGACAAAATGACAACAAATGCTGTAAACAAGATTTGATGTCCGTAACAAAAATCAAGAAATGATATCTCAAAAACAAACTTTAACAGAGAATTTATCAGAGATACATGAATAGTTATTTGTTTTGTTGCTTATAGAATTTACCAGAGAGAGAGAGATGCAAACATATCAAAACCTGAAGTATATAAATCAGAAAGCGAGTCGTTGTGCCTGTGTCGGTGGCTTGAACCCTCGACGATGGAGAATTTATAAAAGAAATTAGTTAGGGATCTGACTTCTGCGTTTAACTGGTTCAAGTGTTTGAACTTTGAAGGATATGCTGCATATGCATTGCCGACTAGGGTAGGAAACTAGGAATAGGGAAAGCAAAAAAGTAAAAAATAATAATGTATTAACTATGCGGGTCGGGTCGGGTTATTTTAACCCTAAACTCGACTCCGACCCAACTCTGAATATTTTAATATAAAAACCTGACCTGACCCGAATCCAAATTTTTTATAAAAAAAATCCGACTCGATCGGGTCAGGTTGAAACCCGTCGGGTTCAGGTTCTATGGCCATCCCTAGATAAGGTTGAGGGTTCGTCAAGTAAAGAAATTGAGGGGGCAAATAAAAATGCCAAGGCAACTTCTGTTCGCACCCCGTCAATACAGGAAGCCAGAACCCCACCTCTTTTTCCGTAAAGACTGAAGAAACATAATGAAGATATCCAATTCAGAAAGTTTGTTGACATTCTGAGTCAACTTCAAATCAATGTTCCTTTTTTGGAGGCTATGGAACAAATGCCCACCTATGCTAAGTTCCTCAAGGAGATTGTGACCAAGAAAAGAAAGGCTGAGTAGTATGAGACAATTGCCACAACAAAAGAATTTCGCTCATCCTTAAGCAAGCTGCCACCAAAGAGACATGATCCGGGCAGTTTTATCATCCCATGTTCGATAGGAGACAAATTTGTTGGGAAAGCACTATGTGACCTTGGCTTAAGTGTGAACTTGATACCTAAGTCAATTTTCATAAAACTTAGGATAGGAAATACGAGACCTACATCCGTCATCTTGTAATTAGTCGATCGTTTACATGTGCGTCCTGAAGGGCGAATTGAAGATGTCATCGTGCGGGTCGACAAGTTCATTTTTCCTGTTGATTTTCTAATTTTGGACTGTGAGGTCGATGCTACAACACCCATCATTCTAGGGAGACCCTTCTTAGCAACCGGTCGTATTCTCATAGACTGCGAGAGGGGCGAGCTGACCATGAGAGTGGCCGATCAACATGTCACTGTGAACGTCTTCCGATCTCTCAAGTATATGGATGATTCTGAAGAATGCCAAAGCATTTTTGAAGTGGATACAATAATTACAAAAGAAGCATATCAATTTTTCCATGACAATTTCATTTAGCTGAGACCTGATGAGGGGCTACTTGAAGACTTAAAGGCCGGAGAGCCTAATGATTTTTCTTCCAAGGAGCAGCAGGCTAGCTTTCTCAAAGCTAGCAAAGTTACGCTCTTTAAACCTCTCAATTTGGAAGAGTTTGTTCCTCCCAAGCCCTCATTACAGCATACACCTACCCTAGAGCTTAAGAATTTGCCACAACATCTTAAATATGCTTATCTGGGTAGTAACGAAACTTTACCTGTGATTATTTCCTTTGCCCTTACAACTAACCAAGAATCAAGTTTGCTAAGTGTTTTGTCACAGCATAAGAAAGCGTTAGGATGGAAGATAGAAGATCTCAAGGGAATAAGTCCAACAATCTGCATGCACAAAATCCTGCTGGAAGAATGCCACAGCAAATCCATAGAGCTGCAGCGCAGACTAAACCCAATCATGAAGCAAGTTGTGATGAAGAAGATTCTTAAATGGCTTGACGCTGGCGTAATATACTCTATTTCTGATAGTTCTTGGGTGTGTCCCGTTCAATGTGTACCAAAGAAATTAGGCATAACCTTAGTGATGAGTGAGGACAATGAGTTGATATCTACACGTCCAGTCACCGGGTGGCGAATTTGCATGGACTACCGCAAGCTCAACAAGGCCACCAAGAAGGATCACTTCCCTTTGCTGTTCTTCGATCAAATGCTGGATTGACTTGCTGGCAAGGTATTTTATTATTTCTTGGATGGATACTCGGGGTATAATCAGACTGCCATCGCACCGGAGGACCAAGAGAATAAACACATTCACGTGTCCCTGTGGCACGTATGCTTTTCGAAGAATGCCTTTTGGACTCTGTAATGCCCCGTCAACCTTTCAGCGCTGCATGCAAGCCATATTTTCAGACATGGTTGAGGACTTTCTGGAAATTTTATGGATGATTTTTCTGTTTATGGAGATGATTTTCAAAAATGCCTCGGTAATTTGGCGAAGGTACTGAAGCGATGCGAGGAGGTCGATCTCGTGTTGAACTGGGAAAATTGCCACTTCATGGTGATCGAGGGCATTGTTCTTGGCCATAAAATTTCTGCAAAGGGCATTGAGGTGGATAAAGAAAAGATCGAGGTGAATGAGAAGTTACCCCCAACAAATTCTGTCAATGGCATTCGGAGTTTTCTTGGACATGCTGGATTTTATCGAAGATTCATCAAGGACTTCTCCACAATATCCAAGCCCTTTGCACTCTGCTGCAACAGAATTAACAATTCGTGTTTGATCAGAAATGCCATGGTGCATTCAAAGAGCTGAAGCAAAGACTTATCTCTGCACCGATCGTAGTTCCCCCAGATTGGACGACACCGTTCGAACTAATGTGTGATACAAGCGATTTTATTGTGGGGGATGTGCTTAGACAACGCATAGGTAAAATTGTTCATGTTATTTATTATGCGAGTCGTACCTTGAATGAGGCACAAAATAATTACACCACTACTGAGAAAGAATTACTTTCCATGGTATTTGCATTTGACAAGTTTAGGCCATATTTGATAGGCACCAAAGTCATAGTTCACACCGATCACTCAGCTATAAAATACTTAGTGAACAAGAAAGATGCCAAGCCTAGACTTATTAGGTGGATATTACTACTGCAGGAGTTTGACTTAGAGGTCATCGATAGGAAAGGTACTGAAAACCAGGTTGCAGACCATTTATCTAGGCTAGAAAACATTTTAGAATGCCATGACATTTTTTTATATTAAGGAAGAATTCCATGATGAGAAAATTTTATATGCCACGGCAATTCCGTGGTACACTGACCTTGTTAATTTTCTTGTTAGTGGTGTTTTTCCTTATGAATTGAACAACCAGGGCAAGAAAAAGTTTATGTATGATGCCAAGTTCTATTTTTAGGATGAGTCGTACTTGTTTAAATAATGTGCCAATCAAATGATTCGACAATGTGCCCCTGAAGAGGAGCAACAAGATTTCTTACGCCATTGCTACACAACACCATGTGGAGGGCATTTTGGAGGTACGATGGCTGCTGCCAAGGTCCTCCAATTAGGCTTCTACTGGCCATCACTATTTAAAGATGCCCACAAAATTTGCAAAGCATGCGACAGATGCCAATGCACTGGGAATATTTCCAGACGACACAAAATGCCACTGCAAAATATTTTGGAGATAGAGCTCTTCGACGTTTGGGGCATTGATTTCATGGGACCATTCCCATCTTCTTTTGGAGACTTATATATATTGTTTACGGTGGACTACGTGTCTAAGTGGGTTGAAGCAATTTCCACACCGAGGAATGACTCTAAGACGGTACTCAAGTTCATTCACAAGAATATCTTCACACGATTTGGAGTACCAAGGGTCATCATCAGCGATGAGGGCACCCACTTTGACAACAAGCTAATTACCAAGACATTATAGAAATATGGAGTGCGACATAAAATTAACACGGCATATCACCCACAAACGAATGGGCAAGCTGAAGTGTCCAACCGAGAAGTCAAGCAAATCCTTGAGAATATGGTAAACCCTCGAAGGAAATACCGGTCCCCAAAACTCAATAAAGCACTCTGGGCCTATAGGACGGCATTCAAAACACCTCTGGGAATGTCGCCCTTCAAGATGGTATATGGAAAAGCCTGCCACCTACCAGTTGAGCTAGAACACAAGGGATACTGGCCGATAAAGAAGCTAAACTTTGACGCGCAACTTGCTGAGAAGAAACGATTGCTCAATCTGAATGAAGTGGAGGAGATTCGAGCGCAAGCATATGAAAATGTCAAGCTCTACAAGGAAAAAACCAAGAAGTGGCATGAGAAAATGCTTTTGCCACGACATTTTCATGTGGGCCAGAAAGTGCTGCTATTTAACTCTAGGCTCAAACTCTTCCCAGCCAAATTAAAGTCACATTGGTCGGGACCATTTGAAGTCCACCATGTTTACCCGTACGACGCTGTTGATATCAAGAACATGGACGATGGGTCCATCTTTAAAGTCAATGGACAGCGCTTGAAGGCTTACCAAGGAGTCCCACCATTGCGTGACAAGACTGTACTTCTCTTGCATGAAGTTGATACTGGCCCAACATCTTAAGGATGCCATGACATTTTAGTTTTACTCCTGTTCATAAATAAATGGTTATTTTGTTACTGTTTTTATTCAGTTTCCTTTTAATTTACTATTTTATTTTTATTTACAAGGTTAGGTTCCATCCAGATTTCAACTGTACCAGCATCGAATTCTGAACATTCTAGCCCCACACAATTGCAAAAGCGCACATGTCGTACGACCGTCGTACCACCACAACCATGAAGTCAAGGTACCTTGCATTACATTGAATTTCATAGCATGTAGTTTAGATTTTCCTTAGTTTTAATTTAGCATTGAGGATAATGCTTCTCTCAAGTTTGTGGGAGGTAGGGTTATTAAATCATTGTATGATAGTATTTGTAGAATGAATATGCCATGACATTAGTAAGTGGTAGAATTAGTTTTCTGGAATAAATTAAGGATGTCTGATGATGATGAATTCTTGATGGTTAGGATTGAATGTACATGACTGTTGAGGATTTTATAACCAACTCTAGGACTTGCTTCTTTGAAACCCTTGAATACACGATTGTATGTTTTTCATGCTTAAGGAACTTAGAAATTTTTATAAGAGAATTCTTGCATGTCTTGGCATAAACGATGAAAACCACACTTTGTAAAAAAAATTGAAGCTGTGAATAAATACTTCGGCATATCTGTAGAGGGACACTCTGCTATGCCATAGCATTTCCTGGAAACTACAAATAAATAAATGGCATCTATGGTAAATGAGTGAATGAAAGTAGTCACGGGATGACTCTACCTGACTAGCTCGAGGGTGGAAGGTATGCTCCCTTTCACCTATACTGTGGGATGGTAGGCGTGATGGGCTGACTCCCCTCGTAACAGTGTAAAAAAAGAAAAAAAAAAGAAAAAAAAGGAAAAAGGAAAAGAAAACAATGTGGGAGTAAAAATTATAAATGTCGTGTCAAAACAAGAAAACTTGCGTAAAATGTTTTTAGGTTTGTTCAACATGGACTATATACAAACACGCACACAAAGAATCTTGCCCTAGGGGACAGTACTTGATTTCTCAAACCAGTCTAGCATGTTGAAGCTAAATGTTCTGAGGGCTGAAATTTTATCCCATATAACTATTATGTTGAAAACATTTTGATATTTCGATATAACAAATTAAGTTAAATGAATTTTAAGATTTTCCAAAAGATTTTCTAAAGTATATTCGATATAATTATTCGAATATCAAAATATTACTCCAAATCTTTCAAATGTCATTTTTAATCCTTACTCAATTGTAAAATTAAGTTTTAATCTTAAAATAATTTCAAAACAATTTTACAAAATATTTCGAACCATTTCAAAGCCAAAAATTCCAGTTTGCTCAGAGGGAACCGATTCCCCCCCAAGGGGGTACTGATTCCCCCTGAATGGTTTGGCTCCGAGAAAAACAGAATGCTCAGAAGGAACCGATTCCCCCCCAAGGGGGTACAGATTCCCCTGCTTAACGGTCGAAATATTTGAATTTTACACTTAGAGAACCGATTCCCCATGAGGGGGTACCGATTCCCCCCACGCTCCAAGTTGTTTTTTTTAATTGATTTCACACTAAAACGGCTCTATTGACTCCACTAATCATCCCCAATGTTCACAGTCATTTGAAGGTGTATTTAAACAAGCCTAGAAGCCATTGATCAATAACAAGAAACAACAATCAACAAGAATCAAGAGAGAATCAAAGAGAAAGCATCAAACCTCAAGTTTGAGCATTTTCAAGCCTATTTCATTCAATATTCATTTTCGCTTTCAAGAACACTTATTGTGCTCAATTGTATTATTCTTGATTGTTCTTTCTTTATTCTAGAATTGTGCAAACATCTTGCCTTGTGAGGATTTTCTTGTAAGTTTGCAAAATTTGTATTATTCTTTTTGGGAGAGAGTGTTCTCAAGAATTTGGGGTATAATTCTTGAGAGATTTGTAATGTTACTCTTTGTCCTCAAAAGAAAAACAAATTAGTGAATTTGTGGAAAATCCTTAGTGTGGATAGCTAAGGTAGTGGATGTAGACTTTGGTTGAGAAAGTCGAACCACTCTAAATCGCTGTGCAAATCTTTTCAATTTTCTGCAAACACTACAGCAAAAGTGGCTTGTTGCGGCGTTTTTAAGCGTCGCTAAAAACAACTGCAGCGTAAAGAAAAATGCCGCTAAAAATAGCACCGCTAAAGTTTGCGGCGTTTTTCAACAAACACCGCAAAAGGTATTGATATTTAGCGGCGTTTTGTAAAAAAACGCCGCAATAGGTGTTGATATTTAACGGCATTTGGCAGACAAATGCCGCAATAGGTGTTGATGTTTAGCGGCGTTTTCTTCACAAACGCCGCAATAGATGTTTATTTTTACCGGCGTTTTTCCTACAAACGCCGCAGAAGATGTTTATGTTTAGCAGCATTTTCCTATAAACGCCGTAGAATATGTCTTGAGATTTAGCGGCATTTTCGTCGAAAACGCAGCAATATGTCTTGAGATTTCGCGGCGTTTTTATCACAAATGCCGCTAAATGTATGATATATTGCAGCATTTTTTGTTACAAACGCCGCTAAATAACACAGAATTTAACAGTTCTAAAAGTTATGCTTAATACCCCAAATTTATTTTTTCAACCTGTTCCATTATCCAACAAACAAAACAACAATAACATCAAATCCAATATAATAAATAAAAGTTTTCATTAACGTAATATAAGTTAAGTTAAACACGGTTCAGTAACATTAACATATTGCTCATAACATAAATGAGGCTACGATGGTGGATTCTGAGGTTGCGTTTTTTGTATCATCAGTATCATATCATTGAGTCATTTTTCAAATTCTTTACATCTCTGCTGATATATTACTTCTCTTTATTCTGCCGCTGCCTCTCTCTGTGTTGCCACTGCTTCTCTCTCTGCTTCCGCTGTTACTCTAGCTGCTTCCGCTGATGCTCTCTCTGCTTCCCTTGCTTCATTTTCCGCTTACAAGTTAGCCATTTATTTATCCATCTCAGCCAACTTTTCTTTTAAACGACCAACTTCTAATTGGAAAGATCGAGACTGTGATGACATGTACTGTGATGAACTGAATCCAAAATATTTGGTGGGAGTAACGAATGATCCTTGACAACGCACCCGACCATATCTTTCAGGACCCAAAACGTCATTAATAGCTTGGTTTTCAATGTCATCATCATTAACAATACCTTGACTCGAAGCAGTAGCATGATACTATGCCCTTTTCTCCCTCAACTTTTCCTAATAATAAAGTGAATAATTAATTAAAATAAAAAATATCATGGTATAAATATAAATAAAGTTAGGTAAATTTAAAACATCTACCCAATAAACGTACCATAATTTCTGCAGCGTCAGCAGTCATAGGAGTGCCATCCTTCTTCGTATGTGTCATGTCGAAGAGTTGGATTCGACCAACTTTAGAACCGGATGTATTTTCCTACAATGTACCATAATGTAATTACTATGAGTTAGTATGTAAATGGAATACAATTATTGTTTATTTGACCTCATGTCTGCACTTATAGAGTGATAATTAGCATAAAGCATTTGCGAAAAAAATAGTGAGATTTTATTAAAAAGCTTATCCACTTACTTATAGCAAGCTGGGAATTAGCCCAGCATAGAGAGCAGAAATTCCTCGTTCAACGATCCTGACACCAGTTGCCAGTGCACCCATTTTTCTTGCCTGGACTTGCAATTGCAACTGTCTTCTCACAACTTCAAATGGGTAAGTAGCAACTTCGGCACAAGCACCATCCATAGCCCCATATAATAACGTCCTCATTGGTCCCAACTCTACCTGATCCAAAGCTTTCAGCTCCTATCCTATTTGACTCATGTTCTGAATTATTTTCCTACCCTCTGGGGAACGCAGATAAGCTGATTTCAATATATCATACACACTATAGAATACTGCAGCTGAAGGTGCCATGCTTACAATAGAGGGCACTAGACCTTTGTAGAGAGAAAAGAACTCTTCAGTTTGGATCATGTGGCGAAAAGCACCAATTACACCACCTAAGGCTTCTCCACCTGGTGCCACTATCTTGGTTCGGATCTGCACCGCAACAATAAACAAATAATAAAAAACTACCCTCCTAGAAAAAGAAGAATCTACAGAAGGACATGAACAAAATGAAACTATTCATAGTCAGCAAAATTGACCTCTTGAGTATAGCTAGTCACAATGACGAAAGCAATGACACGTCTAAATAGCAATCCTCAATTGGTGAACATATCATATTTCAATCTAGTTTGAGTACATGTCACATATTTTTAATATATCTTTAAGCGTTAAAAACTCTCTAACTAGAATCAAACTTCGTTATTCTGTAGAAATCTCAAATAACACTTTGCTACCATATAGGATTATAGTAATTAACAAAGTACGAAGTCCCTGGAGCCACTATCCATAACCTTGGTTGGTTAGAAAATATAATGTTAGACATGACAGTGCTATGACAATAGCGGAAATTATCTTGATCTTTAGGTCCAGCAACTGTACTCCCAAGACATAAGACTAGAAGAGAACATTAAAATTAGTCTCTTACAACTTTGTTAAGCCTCCAATAAAACAAAGGATTAGCAGCTGCCCATGTGTTATTTATAACAGTTGCCCATAATTTAAAATATAGAAGTGCATACAGGCAAGAACTGAACATGGCTACACGACTAAGAATAAATTGAAGATAGAACAATGTCAAGAACAAAATATTAGGTTTCAACATACAGTATCAAGCGGTAAGCAGAGAACAGTAGCAGTGATGCCGGCTGCAGCACCAGCAATGAATCTCTCAGAATTTGTGGTCTCCTCATTTCCAGACAGTCTAAGCAATTGCTTCCTATACGTATCGTAAGCATAAAAATTCACAGCTTTGAATGGAGCCGTACGAAGAACATTAATAAAGTTCCCTTTCCAAAATCCAAACAATCCTTGCGTCAAAGCAATCTTCTTAACAAGCTCAAATATATTGCTTTGTTCACCACGCACTATATATTCCAGCTTTAATCTCTCTAACGGAGCAACAAACGTTCTATGATATTTCAAACAATAATTAGAAATGCATAGGAAATCTAGGCAAATATGAAAAGGCGCGTAGCTAAATTACGAACGAAATTCGTTATGGTTACCTGGAAACCATGGCCGCGATGGCTCCAGCCCACAAATGCTTTGTAGTATTGACTGCGCTATGTCACGTTAACCTAACATTCCGTTTGACTTCAGCCCCCACCCCGTTGTTGTTGTTCTTCACTTCATTTTGTAGCTAAAATTCCTTGTGTTCTGAAACAAGCCCATCGTTGCTGAAACTAACGGACAAAAAAATACATCTTTAACAGAAACCGCCTCACGCTTTTGCCTATGAGCAACGCGAGCCATTTTCCTGGAAGAAGAAAAATCTCTAAAAGGGGAAACGAAGTCGAGAAAGGAAGAGGGAAAACAAGGGTCGATGAACAGACCACCAGCGACGATGTAGGTGGTGACGGATTCGAATGGCAACGGGGAGCATTTTTTTTCGATGAAATTAGGTTTAGAATGAGATTTGAAGGGGGAAATGCTCGCGCAGGATTTAAGTAACAATTGCGGCGTTTGTAATACAAACGCAGATAGAGTTATACTCTATTGGGTGTTTTTTTAATAAATGCAGCTAATGTCCATATATATTGCGGTGTTTGTGTCTAGAAACGCTGTAACAATTCAAATATATTGCGGCGTTTGGTAAAAAACGCCTCTATATAGTACACCTATTGCGGTAATTGTTATAAACGCCATTAATAAACAATTTTTGCGGCGTTTTTATTTAAAAATGCCAATAACATACAAATATTTTGCGGCGTTTGTTATAAGAACGCGACTATATAATACACCTATTACGGCGTTTGTAAAAAACCGCCGTTATTATACTACTCATTAGCGGCGTTTATATCTAAAAATGCTGCAAAATGTGTAATATATAGCGGCGTTTTTGGATACAAACGCCGCTAAATACCTTTATTTATATAAGATTAACATATTTTAAATATTTCATTTCTTCTATACATAACCTAAACTTACAACCATACATTTTAATTAAGACAGAAGTACTTATGCAAAAAACTACTTAACAACAAAATACATTATAATTTAGAAACATTAAAGTACTTATGCATAAACAGTCTTCACCATACATTATAATTTAGAAACATTAAAGTACTTATGCATAAACAGTCTTCAACATACATTATAATTTAGAAACATTAAAGTACTTATGCATAAACAGTCTTCACCATATTATTCAGTACAATTTAGTCTTCATTGCTCCTTCGTGGGGAAAGGACGTAGGAAAGCTGTTTTCCTTGTTTGACGACGCATCGTTAAGTTTTTCCTCCGTGTAAATTCTATATGGAGAAACTCTTCATCCATTTCACCAAATAAATCTCCTACCTCCGGTTCACCAAGAAGACTCCTTGCGCGCTTCAGTGCTTCACTTGAAACAGATAACGACCCTCCACCTACAGTATAAAACTTGATTGGAGGTGCTTGGGAATTGAATCAAACATTAAAATATATTTAAATAGATGAAATAAACGTTTACTTGGAGTAAAAGTAGAGGCAACATTGTCTTCATTGAGGATCGATACTGCTTTTGCAATTGAAGATTCTTTCAACGCCACAGAGTTACCAAATTCGTTTCTAAACATAGGGTATTTATCCATTTCTCTATCATCATTCTCAATAAGCTTCGAAGATCCTACATGCGTAAGAAATTTGAGTGACCGTACAAAAAGGGAAATATAGCGGCATAAAGATTCATAGAATTTTACCTTCAAGTAGGAGATCGGCCATGGAAGGGTATGGAGCAATATGAGTTCCTGTCGAGTCATCATCGAGTTTCGACGGCGAAACCGGACCGATAGCCTCCCAGCGATAATTTGATCCATCGTCAGAGCAAAGACGCCACGTAGACATTCCGACGATAATTTCTCTTACTCAAGGCAAGACCTGTTCTTTTTTTCTCAAATATGTTAGCTTTCTGGGTTTTCCCCATTTTTCAGAATACCAACCAAAACAAAATTGAAAAAGATCATTAGTGATAAGTGGGATCAAACCGTGGAATTGTGTTATAGTTCGTTGGTAAGAGGGCCGATTTGGTCGCCGGGATAGACAAAAGACGACGTCGCTTGGAATCGTGTGAGGGTCGTTGTTGTACCAGAGAAGAAACTATGAGGGAAGAAGAGTTGAAATGATTTTAGGGTTTGGGTGGGAGAAAAGGGAGGACAATATATTTATCATTTTGCGGCGTTTTTAACAAACGGCACTATATCACATGTTTTTTACGGCGTTTATACAAAAAACGACGTTAATTTACCACTCTATTGCGGCGTTTTTTGTATAAACGCCGCTAAATGTTAAATATATTGTGGTGTTTTAGCTAAAACGCCGCCTAAAACGCCGCTACATGTCTACTATATTGCGGCATTTTTACTATAAATGACGCTACATGTCTACTATATTACGGCGTTTTTACTATAAACGCCGTTATTATTTAACCTTTCTGTGGCGTTTGTCTAAAAACGACGCAAAAACTATTATTAATAACGCCATTTATTGAAAAACGCCACTATATACCATCCTATGGCGGTGTTTTTAACAAAAACGTCGCTATATTTATACTCTATTACAGCGTTTTCATAAAAAACGCCGCTAAAGTCTCAATTTGTGGCGTTTGGATTGAAAACGCTGCTATATGTAATACTTTTGTGGCATTTTATCAACAAACGCCGCTAAAAACACCGCTACATAACAGTTTTGCTATAGTGAAAGCTTCCACCGAAATTTTTATTTGCCAATTCACCCCCTCTTGGCCAACCCCATCGATCGATTAACTCAACAATTGGTACCAGAGCCTCACTCATTTGAAGGCTTAATCACCTCTTGAGTCAATTCGGGAAGAGTTACATCGATTTTCAAGTCATCAATATTCATTTTTGCTTTCAAGAACACTTATTGTGCTCAATTGTATTATTCTTGATTGTTCTTTCTTTATTCTAGAATTGTGCAAACATCTTGCCTTGTGAGGATTTTCTTATAAGTTTGCAAAATTTGTATTATTCTTTTTGGGAGAGAGTGTTCTCAAGAATTTGGGGTATAATTCTTGAGAGATTTGTAAGGTTACACTTTGTCCTCAAAAGAAAAACAAATTAGTGAATTTGTGGAAAATCCTTAGTGTGGATAGCTAAGGTAGTGGACGTAGACTTTGGTTGAGAAAGTCGAATCACTCAAAATCGCTGTGCAAATCTTTTCAATTTTCTGCAAACACTACAGCAAAAGTGACTTGTTGCGGCGTTTTTTTTACTTATAGCGGCGTTTTTAAGCGCCGCTAAAAACAACTGCGGCGTAAAGACAAACGCCGCTAAAAATAGCACCGCTAAAGTTTACGACGTTTTTCAACAAACGCCGCAAAAGGTATTGATATTTAGCGGCGTTTTGCAAAAAAACGCCGCAATAGGTGTTGATATTTAACGGCATTTGGCAGACAAACGCCGCAATAGGCGTTGATGTTTAGCGGCGTTTTCTTCACAAACGCTGCAATAGATGTTTATTTTTATCGTCGTTTTTCCTACAAACATCGTAGAAGATGTTGATATTTAGCAGCATTTTCCTATAAACGCCGCAGAATATGTCTTGAGATTTAGCGGTATTTTCGTCGAAAACGCCGCAATATGTCTTGAGATTTCGCGGCGTTTTTATCACAAACACCGCTAAATGTATGATATATTGCAGCATTTTTTGTTACAAACGCCGCTAAAAAACACAGAATTTAACAGTTCTAAAAATTATGCTTAATACCCCAAATTTATTTTTTCAACCTGTTCCATTATCCAACAAACAAAACAACAATAACATCAAATCCAATATAATAAATAAAATTTTTCATTAACGTAATATAAGTTAAGTTAAACACGGTTCAGTAACATTAACATAATGCTCATAACATAAATGAGGCTACGATGGTGGATTCTGAGGTTGCGTTTTTTGTATCATCAGTATCATATCATTGAGTCATTTTTCAAATTCTTTACATCTCTGCTGATATATTACTTCTCTTTGTTCTGTCACTGCCTCTCTCTGTGCTGCCACTGCTTCTCTCTCTGCTTCCGCTGCTACTCTAGTTGCTTCCGTTGATGCTCTCTCTACTTCCCTTGCTTCATTTTCCGCTTTCAAGTTAGCCATTTGTTGATCCATCTCAGCCAACTTTTCTTTTAAACGACCAACTTCTAATTGGGAAGATCGAGACTGTGATGATATGTACTGTGATGAACTGGATCCAAAATATTTGGTGGGAGTAACGAATGATCCTTGACAGCGCACCCGACCATATCATTCAGGACCCAAAACGTCATTAATAGCTTGGTTTTCAATGTCATCATCATTAACAATACCTTGACTCGAAGCAGTAGCATGATACTATGCCCTTTTCTCCCTCAATTTTTCCTAATAATAAAGTGAATAATTAATTAAAATAAAAATATCATGGTACAAATATAAATAAAGTCAGGTAAATTTAAAACATCTACCCAATAAACGTACCATAATTTCTGCAGCGTCAGCAGTCATAGGAGTGACATCCTTCTTCGTATGTGTCATGTCAAAGAGTTGGATTCGACCAACTTTAGAACCGGATGTATTTTCCTACAATGTACCATAATGTAATTACTATGAGTTAGTATGTACATGGAATACAATTATTGTTTATTTGACCTCATGTCTGCACTTATAGAGGGATAATTAGCATAAAGCATTTGCGAAAAAAATAGTGAGATTTTATTAAAAAGCTTATCCACTTACTTATAGCAAGCTGGGAATTAGCCCAGCATAGAGAGCAGAAATTCCTCGTTCAACGATCCTGACACCAGTTGCCAGTGCACCCATTTTGCTTGCCTGGACTTGCAATTGCAACTGTCTTCTCACAACTTCAAATAGGTAAGTAGCAACTTCGGCACAAGCACCATCCATAGCCCCATATAATAACGTCCTCATTGGTCCCAACTCTACCTGATCCAAAGCTTTCAGCTCCTGTCCTATTTGACTCATGTTCTGAATTATTTTCCTACCCTCTGGGAACGCAGATAAGCTGATTTCAACATATCATACACACTATAGAATACTGCAGCTGAAGGTTCCATGCTTACAATAGAGGGCACTAGACCTTTGTAGAGAGAAAAGAACTCTTCAGTTTGGATCATGTGGCGAAAAGCACCAATTACACCACCTAAGGCTTCTCCACCTGGTGCCACTATCTTGGTTCGGATCTGCACCGCAACAATAAACAAATAATAAAAAACTACCCTCCTAGAAAAAGAAGAATCTACAGAAGGACATGAACAAAATGAAACTATTCATAGTCAGCAAAATTGACCTCTTGAGTATAGCTAGTCACAATGACGAAAGCAATGACACGTCTAAATAGCAATCCTCAATTGGTGAACATATCATATTTCAATCTAGTTTGAGTACATGTCACACATTTTTAATATATCTTTAAGCGTTAAAAACTCTCCAGCTAGAATCAAACTTCGTTATTCTGTAGAAATCTCAAATAACACTTTGCTACCATATAGGATTATAGTAATTAACAAAGTACTAAGTCCCTGGAGCCACTATCCTTAACCTTGGTTGGTTAGAAAATATAATGTTAGACATGACAGTGCTATGACAATAGCGGAAATTATCTTGATCTTTAGGTCCAACAATTGTACTCCCAAGACTTAAGACTAGAAGAGAACATTAAAATTGGTCTCTTACAACATTATTAAGCCTCCAATAAAACAAAGGATTAGCAGCTGCCCATGTGCTATTTATAACAGTTGCCCATAATTTAAAATATAGAAGTGCATACAGGCAAGAACTGAACATGGCTACACGACTAAGAATAAATTGAAGATAGAACAATGTCAAGAACAAAATATTAGGTTTCAACATACAGTATCAAGTGGTAAGCAGAGAACAGTAGCAGAGATGCCGGCTGCAGCACCAGTAATGAATCTCTCAGAATTTGTGGTCTCCTCATTTCCAGACAGTCTAAGCAATTGCTTTCTATACGTATCGTAAGCATAAAAATTCACAGCTTTGAATGGAGCCGTACGAAGAACATTAATAAAGTTCCCTTTCCAAAATCCAAACAATCCTTGTGTCAAAGCAATCTTCTTAACAAGCTCAAATATATTGCTTTGTTCACCACGCACTATATATTCCAGCTTTAATCTCTCTAACGGAGCGACAAACGTTCTATGATATTTCAAACAATAATTAGAAATGCATGGGAAATCTAGGCAAATATGAAAAGGCGCGTAGCTAAATTATGAACGAAATTCGTTATGGTTACCTGGAAACCATGGCCGCGATGGCTCCAGCCCACAAATGCTTTGTAGTATTGACTGCGCTATGTCACGTTAACCTAACATTCCGTTTGGCTTCAGCCCCTACCCCGTTGTTGTTGTTCTTCACTTCATTTTGTAGCTAAAATTCCTTGTGTTCTGAAACAAGCCCATCGTTGCTGAAACTAACAGACAAAAAAAATACATCTTTAACAGAAATCGCCTCACGCTTTTGCCTATGAGCAATGCGAGCCATTTTCCTGGAAGAAGAAAAATCTCTAAAAGGGGAAACGAAGTCGAGAAAGGAAGAGGGAAAACAAGGGTCGATGAACAGACCACCAGCGACGATGTAGGTGGTGACGGATTCGAATGGCAACAGGGAGCATTTTTTTCGATGAAATTAGGTTTAGAATGAGATTCGAAGGGGGAAATGCTCGCGCAGGATTTAAGTAACAATTGCGGCGTTTGTAATACAAACGCAGCTAGAGTTATACTCTATTGGGTGTTTTTTTAATAAACGCAGCTAATGTCCATATATATTGCGGTGTTTGTGTCTAGAAACGCCGTAACAATTCAAATATATTGCGGCGTTTGGTAAAAAACGCCTCTATATAGTACACCTATTGCGGCGATTGTTATAAACGCCATTAATAAACAATTTTTGCGGCGTTTTTATTTAAAAACGCCAATAAAATACAAATATTTTACTGCGTTTGTTATAAGAACGCGACTATATAATACACCTATTGCGACGTTTATAAAAAACCGCCGCTATTATACTACTCATTAGCAGCGTTTATATATAAAAACGCCGCAAAATGTGTAATATATAGCGGCGTTTTTTGATACAAACGTCGCTAAATACCTTTATTTATATAAGATTAACATATTTTAAATATTTCATTTCTTCTATACATAACCTAAAGTTACAACCATACATTTTAATTAAGACAGAAGTACTTATGCATAAAACTACTTAACAACAAAATACAATATAATTTAGAAACATTAAAGTACTTATGCATAAACAGTCTTCACCATACATTATAATTTAGAAAAATTAAAGTACTTATGCATAAACAGTCTTCAACATACATTATAATTTAGAAACATTAAAGTACTTATGCATAAACAGTCTTCACCATATTGTTCAGTACAATTTAGTCTTCATTGCTCCTTCGTGGGGAAAGGACGTATGAAAGCTGTTTTCCTTGTTTGACGACGCATCGTTAAGTTTTTCCTCCGTGTAAATTCTATATGGAGAAACTCTTCATCCATTTCACCAAATAAATCTCCTACCTCCGGTTCACCAAGAAGACTCCTTGCGCGCTTCAGTGCTTCACTTGAAACAGATAACGACCCTCCACCTACAGTATAAAACTTGATTGGAGGTGCTTGGGAATTGAATCAAACATTAAAATATATTTAAACAGATGATATAAACGTTTACTTGGAGTAACAGTAGAGGCAACATCGTCTTCATTGAGGATCGATACTGCTTTTGCAATTGAAGATTCTTTCAACGCCACAGAGTTACCAAATTCGTTTCTAAACATAGGGTATTTATCCATTTCTCTATCATCATTCTCAATAAGCTTCGAAGATCCTACATGCGTACGATCTATGAAATTTGAGTGACCGTACAAAAAGGGAAATATAGCAGCATAAAGATTCATAAAATTTTACCTTTAAGTAGGAGATCGGCCATGGAAGGGTATGGAGTAATATGAGTTCCTGTCGAGTCATCATCGAGTTTCGACGGCGAAACCGGACCGATAGCCTCCCAGCGATAATTTGATCCATCGTCAGAGCAAAGACGCCACGTAGACATTCCGACGATAATTTCTCTTACTCAAGGTAAGACCTGTTCTTTTTTTCTCAAATATGTTAGCTTTCTGGGTTTTCCCCATTTTTAGAATACCAACCAAAACAAAATTGAAAAAGATCATTAGTGATAAGAGGGATCAAACCGTGGAATTGTGTTATACTTCGTCGGTGAGAGGGCCGATTTGGTCGCCGGGATAGACAAAAGACGACGTCGCTTGGAATCGTGTGAGGGTCGTTGTTGTACCAGAGAAGAAACTATGAGGGAAGAAGAGTTGAAATGATTTTAGGGTTTGGGTGGGAGAAAAGGGAGGACAATATATTTAACATTTTGCGGCGTTTTTAACAAACGCCACTATATCACATGTTTTTTACGGCGTTTATACAAAAAACGCCGTTAATTTACCACTCTATTACGGCGTTTATACCAAAAACGCCACTAAATGTTAAATATATTACGGTGTTTTAGCTAAAACGCCGCCTAAAACGCCGCTACATGTCTACTATATTGCGGCGTTTTTACTATAAACGCCGCTACATGTCTACTATATTGCGGCGTTTTTACTATAAACGCCGTTATTGTTTAACCTTTCTGTGGCATTTGTCTAAAAACGACGCAAAAACTATTATTAATAACGGCGTTTGTTGAAAAAATGCCACTATATACCATCCTATGGCGGTGTTTTTAACAAAAACGCCGCTATATTTATACTCTATTGCAGCGTTTTCATAAAAAACGCCGCTAAAGTCTAAATTTTTGGCGTTTGGATTGAAAACGCTGCTATATGTAATACTTTTGTGGCATTTTATCAACAAACGCCGCTAAAAATGCCACTACAGAACAGTTTTGCTGTAGTGAAAGCTTCCACCGAAATTTTTATTTGCCAATTCACCCCCTCTTGGCCAACCCCATCGATCGATTAACTCAACAATTGGTACCAGAGCCTCACTCATTTGAAGTCTTAATCACCTCTTGAGTCGATTCGGGAAGAGTTACATCGATTTTCAAGTTATCAATGGTCGGCGCTTCAAACTCCGACTTTGGTCTCGATTCGATGCCCGTCAATAAGCCTCCTTTCTTCAATGGAGCTAACTATGCCTATTGGAAGAATAGGATGATGTATTTCATTCAAGCAAGTGACATGGGAGCATAGAATGTTATAGAAGACGGATATATCAAGCCTCTCACTCATCCAAGATTGTGGAGTGAATGAGAGACAAGAATCTTCCAGCTCAACTCCAAAGCCATCCATATCATATTTTGTGCTCTTGGACCAGATGAATATGGAAGAGTTTCATCTTGTACAACTGCCAAAGAAATATGGGATAAACTACAAGTCACTCATGAAGGCACCGACAAGGTAAAAGAATCTATAATTAGTCTTCTAACACATAGCTATGAAAATTTTAGGATGAAACCAAATGAAGATATCAAAGCTATGATGGATAGATTCTCAACGATTGTCAATGGTCTCAAATCATATGGAGAGATCATTCCAAATGAAAAGCTTGTGAGGAAGTTAGTTTACTCACTTCTAAAATCGTGGCAATCCAAGAAGACTGCAATCATCGAGGCTAAGAACCTAAAGTCCTTAACTCTTGAAGAGCTAATCGGTTCCCTCCTCACTCATGAAATGATGCTTGAAGATGAGGTGGACCTCGATAAGATTGACGAGACACCAAAGGAGAAGGAGAAGAAGAAAAACATTGGAGTTGCTCTCAAATCCAAAAAACATGAGAGTGATTCGGATGAAGATGACGATGACGAGGAAATAGCATTGTTTGCCAAACGGTTCAGAAAAATGATGAGACCTTACCGAGGAAGAAAATTCAAATGAAATGAAGGCCTCGAAAATGAACCAAAAGATAAGGACCCTATCATTTGTTATGAATGCAAAAAGTCGGGGCATGTCAAATATGATTGCCCATAATTGAAGAGAAAGGGTCAATCAAAGAATAAGCACAAGGCTCATGTGGCTACATGGAGCGATGAAGAAGGTTCCGATGAAGAGGAACAAGAAGTAACAAACTTGTGCTTGATGGAATTCGGGAAGATTCTAAGGTAACCTCTAACTCATTTGAATTAGATGATTTATCTTATGATGAGTTATTATAGGAATATAATGGGTTAGCTTCGGATTATGAGAAATTGTTTTTAAAATATAAAAATGATGTTTCAAAATTGAAAAATGAAAATAAACTCATATCCAAGACCAATAATGATTTTGAAAGTAAAGTTAGTGATTTGTAAATCAAACTAGAAGAGTTTGAAAAGAAAAATTTAGATTTGCAAAATTTACTTTCAAAGGTCAATGATGATCATCAAAAGAAAATTGATGATCTTAAAGCTTCTTTTGATAAAGATGGAACAAAGCGTTTTGAAAATGGAGAAAATTCAAAATCCAACTTTGTTAGAAAAAGTTTTAAAAACTAAAATCATAGAGGTCCCCGAAGAACCTCTAATGAAAAAATCGTTAGAAGTATATGGGTTCCTAAAGGACTCGTTATTACTAAAGATAAGGATATCCTACACAAATGGATACCTAAGGGGACTAGGATTTTGGAAACTAATGAATATGGACCCAAAATAATTTGGGTACCAAAAATTATAAATTAATCTATGTTTGTAAGAAAAGGAGCATTGCTACAAGGCACGGGAAATAAATTCAAACTCATGGTACCTTGATAGTGGATGCTCAAGACACATGACCGGAGACAAAAGCCGGTTCATAGAGCTTAACGCCAAAAATGGAGGAGAAGTGACTTTTGGTGATAATTCAAAAGGACACATCGAAGGCATAGGTACAATAGGTAATACCTCTTCCATACAGATTAAAAATGTTTTATATGTGAATGGATTAAAGCATAATCTTTTGAGTATTAGTCAATTATGTGATAAAGGACTCAATGTCATGTTTGAAACTAATGGTTGTAAAGTTATTGACATTACATCTAATCGGATTATGCTTGTTGGTCATAAAATACGAAACATTTGCATGGTGCATTTAGATTCTATAGATATGATTAATTTATGCCTAGTTGCTAAGGATGAGCATGATAGTTGGTTATGGCATAGGAGACTAGGACATACTAGTATGAGTGTTTTGCAATGGTTAATTCAAGGAGATTTGGTTCGAGGGCTGCCTAAACTAAAATTTGATAATGATAAAAACTGTGATGCTTGTGCTAAAGGAAAACAAAAATGAGTTTCTTTTAAATCCATTAAGGGTGTATCAACTAGTAGAGTATTGCAATTGATCCATTTAGATCTTTTTGGGTCATCTAGAACTACTAGCTTGGGTGGAAAACAATATGCATTTATCTTGGTAGATGACTATTCTAGATATACTTGGGTTCTATTCTTAAGTACTAAAGATGAAGCATTAGAAAAATTCATCACGTTTTCAAAAGTAATCCAAAACGAAAAAGGTTACTCTATAACTAGTGTTAGGAGTGATCATAGAACTGAATTTTGTAATTCTAATGGTATTAGTCATAATTTTTCAGCACCTAGAACTCCTCAACAAAATGGAGTTGTTGAAAGGAAAAATCGAACTTTAGAAGAAATGGCTAGAATAATGCTTTGTGAAAACAATTTGCCAAACTATTTTTGGGCGGAAGCCACAAATACCTCTTGTTATGTTATTAATCGAGTAATGATTAGGCCTATTTTAAAGAAAACTCCATATGAACTTTTTAAAAATAAAAAGCCTAACATTAGTTATTTTCATCCTTTTGGATGTAAATATTTTGTTTTAAACAACGGTAAAGACAATCTTGGTAAATTTGATGCTAAAAGTGATGAAGGAATTTTTCTGGGTTATTCCTTAAGTTCTAAAGCTTATCGAGTATTTAATAAAAGAACTTTAGTTGTAGAAGAGTCTATACATGTTGTTTTCGATGATAATCTCCTTCCGAGGAAGGATTCTTGTTTGAATGATGATGTAGGTATTATAAATACAAATGACGTTAGACATGACGTTGGAGAACCATCATCAAAGGAAGAAACGAAAGATGAGGAAACTCATGATCCTCTTGAGAATCCAACCATTGAAGAAAGGGAAGTATCTTACCCAAGAGAGTACAACTATGTCAAGGATGGTGAAATCATAAGTGATCCATCCAAAGGGGTAACAACTCGATCTTCTCTTAGAAATATTTGTAATTATGTTGCATTTATCTCACGCATAGAGACTAAGAATATTACAGAAGCATTAAATGATGAACATTGGATTATGGCTATGTAAGAAGAGTTAAATCAATTTGAGAGAAGTAAAGTATGTACATTAGTTGAAAGGCCTAGTAATAAATCTACTGTAGGTACTAGATGAGTATTTAGGAATAAGCTTTATGAGAGTGGTAATATAGTGAGAAACAAGGCTAGACTTGTTTCTGAAGGCTATACTCAAGAAGAAGGCATAGACTATGATGAAACATACGCTCCCGTAGCTAGGATGGAAGCAATTAGAATGTTATTAGCATTTGTATGTTTTCATGAATTTAAATTATATCAAATGGATGTTAAAAGTGCATTTTTTAAATAGTTTTATAAAAGAATAAGTATATGTGGAACAACCTCCAGGTTTTGAAGATTTAAAATTTCCAAATCATGTTCTTAAATTGACAAAAGCTATTTATGGTTTAAAACAAGCTCCTAGAGCTTAGTATGAAAGATTGTCAAACGTTTTAATTGAAAAAGGTTTTTCAAAAGGGAAGGTTGACACTACATTATTTTTAATGCATAAAGGTAAAGATTTATTAGTAGTTCAAATTTATATTGATGATATAATATTTGGTTCTACTAATGATGTTCTTTGCCAATAATTTTCTAAGCTAATGCAAAATGAATTTGAAATGAGCATGATGAGAGAGCTCTAATTTTTCTTGGGACTCCAAATCAAGCAAAGAAAATATGGCATCTTCATCAATCAAGCTAAATATGTCAAAGATATGCTCAGGAAGTTTGGACTGGAAAATGAGAAACCTCATGACACTCCAATGAGCTCATCAACAAAGCTTGACATAGATGAAGAAGGTAAATGTGTGGATGTTAAATTATATAGGTCAATGATTGGCTCTTTGCTTTATCTAACTGCAAGTAGACCTGACATTATGTTTAGTGTTTGCTTATGTGCTAGATTTCAATCATGTCCTAAGGAATCACATTTACTAGTTGTTAAGAGAATCTTTAGATACCTTAAGGACACTCCTAGTTTAGGACTTTGGTATCCTAGAGACTTTAGCTTTAGCTTGCATGCCTTTTCTGATGCGGATTATGGAATATGCAAATTAGATAGGAAAAACACCTTCGGTACTTGCCAATTCCTTGGAAATATGTTGATTTCTTGGTTTTCGAAGAAACAAAATTGTGTTGCATTATCTACCACTGAAGCGGAATACATTTCAGCCAGTAGTCGTTGTGCACAAGTTTTATGGATGAAACAACAACTTTTTGATTATGGAATTGAAGTATGTACCATTCCTATCAAGTGTGACAATACTAGTTCTATTTGTCTCACTAAAAATCCCATCCAACACTCTAGAACTAAGCATATTGAAATAAGACATCACTTTATTAGAGACCATGTCACTAAGGAAGATATAGTTCTAGAATTTGTTGATACTTTGCATCAATTAGCGGATATCTTTACAAAGCCGTTAGACAAGGAAATATTTTGGACACTTAGGAGAGAATTACGTTTAACTGACCTATCTTCACTTAGTGTTTAAAATAATTTTAGCACTTTTAAGAATAAATGAAAATTGCTTATAATTAATTTTGATTGCATTCTTTGTTATTAGTTAGGGGGAGTTTATGATTCTTTGTGAAAAATTGATTATATGTTCAAATAATTTTTAAATGATAGATTTGATTGATTGAACATAGTTAATTTTTTATAATATAATTTGCCAATACGACTAGAGTAAATTAATTTAGCATTTTGAGTGTTTAAAATCAAATTTTAGCAATTTTAGTGCAGAGGAAATCGATACCCCCCTTGAAGCGGAACCGATTCCCCCCACAGGGGAATCGATACCCCCTGAGGGTTCTGGTTATATCGCGCCCATAATACCTCATTTTGCCTCAAACTCTTTCTCTCTTCCTCACACTGTTCTCCTCTCTACTCTCTCCCTATCTCCATATTTCATCAAAAACACCGTTTTTAATCAGAATTACTTCAAATATCAACTCCTAAACCTGTTGGAATCATCAAAATCGTGCAAACTTCATCCAATCTCACTCTAATCCGAAATTTTTCAAGGTATTTTTCTAAAAACTTCTTTTTATCAATTTTTGATTTTAGAACTAGTTTTAATTAGTTCTAGATTCAAATAGTGATCGGGTATTTATTGTTTAGTGTTTAGAAACTAGATTTTACAACTAATTTCATCAAAATCTCATAATTTTTCAATTAATTCTTGAATTTTTGAAATAAAAAAATGGAAATTTTTAATTAATTTCAAATTGTTGTGTTTTGATTTAATTATGTTGTTAGTATGAAAACTATACGTTTATTAATTTTCAAAACTTTATTTTTCAATAGTTTTCAAAAACTTTGTCCATTAGGATTGGTTTAGAGAACTTTAAGATATTGAGGACTCAATTGAGTTTTGGGATTGATTATATTGCATACATGTGTTTTAAAATTGCAGGTTATTCTTTCCATTCCGATTACCTTAAATCATGTCTCACAAACATTCTAGACATTCCTCTAATCGTTCTAGCCAACCTCCAAACTCACCTCCAAATCCTCCACCTATCCAACAAATTCATAATCCTAATCCCGATGATCCAAACATTACCATTTGCAATTCTTGCTTCAATGAACCCGGTCGCAGACAAAATCCCTACTTCAGGTTTTGTCAATACTTTGAGTCCTACAAAATCCGGGAAGAACGCATCCCATCTCTTCAAGCCATCTTATACATCAATTTTCGACATCTTCCTACTCTTCAAGAGTGGAAAATTGACAAACGTTTTGAGCTTGAACCAATAGTCTACCATCAACTCGTTCGTATCTTCTACTCTAATGTCGTTTGCATTCAAAACCGGGAGAAAACCTTTACCACAGGAATTCGATCCTATCTTCTAGGAGGATTCTTTCATCTTGACTCAGAATACATAGCCAAAGCATTAGGATTAGATAATGACGGGTTAGACAATGAAAAACTGACAGTAGGATCTCAGTATAAATGAAGGGATAATGTAAGTGTGTTAGATCTTCACGACCATTTTCTTCATCTCATGATCTCTTAGTGGTTTCGACCATCCGGAGGCCGTTACTCTACTCTCCGAGCCATGGATTTATTTTGGCTACATTGTGTCCAAAATAATCTTAAAATCAACCTTCCACAGATTATCTTTTCTGAACTTGTCAAAACCGTAAATCTTGTTCCCAATAAGAAATTATGTTCTTTTTTAGTTTACGGTTATATTCTTAGTAATCTGTTTAAAAAGACTGGGCTTAGGGTTGGTCTTGATGCTTCCTTTCCCCTCAAAAACCAAATCAACCTCTTCTCTTTAACCAAATCGGGATGGAAGTTCAATGAAGAGACTGGTCTTTGGGTACGTATTCATGAACAACCTCCAGAAGCCGATGACTCTGACGATGAGCAAGAATAGCACGAGGAACAAGCTCCACCAGATGAACAAGCACGACCAGAGGATCAAATGCCTCCATACTTTCAATCCTTTATTGAGACATTTGATTTCCGGTATACATCCATGGATTCTCGCTTCACTTCTATAGAGTCTCATTTATCCACAATGGGAGCTCAACAATTGGAGATTCTCCGAGAGATGCACGCGAACAACACTTCTATGAATGAACGCATTAATGCACTCTCGCATCAGATGGGAGCTATGCGAGCTCATTTTCCTCCTCCCGATCCTCCTACGGATGCTTGATTATTTGTCATGCTTTAGTACTTTGAAATAGGACTTAGAGATTATTGTTTCAACATTTTGAATGACTTTGGATTGTTTTTAATTTTGATTGTTGGATGTTTGAATTTGGTTGATGTTTTATGGATGTTTGAACTTATATTTCTATATATTTGGTTTGGTTAAATTTATTCATTATTGCAAATTTACATCGTGTTAGATATATGACCAATTTCGCCATATCACATTGTTTATGAATATTGATTATGAAACTAATGACTAGCGTTTCTCTTGATTGTGATCTTAACATCTTAAGCTATATTTAAAATCTTTTAAAAGTCTTTTTGATTTAACAAAAAGGGGGAGAAATGTTAAAGTGTTTTAAAGGGAAGAAGTGTTAGAGTAAGGGGGAGTAATTTCAAAACTTGATTTCAAAATCTTAAAATTACTAAAATGTTTTGTTATATCAAAAAGGGGGAGATTGTTGAAAACATTTTGATATTTCGATATAACAAATTAAGTTAAATGAATTTTAAGATTTTCCAAAAGATTTTCTAAAGTATATTCGATATAATTATTTGAATATCAAAATATTACTCCAAATCTTTTAAATGTCATTTTTAATCCTTACTCAAGTGTAAAATTAAGTTTTAATCTTAAAATAATTTCAAAAAAAATTTACAAAATATTTCGAACCATTTCAAAGCCAAAAAATCCAGATTGCTCAGAGGGAACCGATTCCCCCTGAATGGTTTGGCTCTGAGAAAAATAGAATGCTCGGAGGGAACCAATTCCCCCCAAAGGGGGTACCGATTCCCCCTGTTTAACGGTCAACATATTTGAATTTTACACTAAGGGAACCGATTCCCCATGAGAGGGTATTGATTCCCCCCACGCTCCAAGTTATTTTATTAATTGATTTCACACTAAAACGGCTCTATTGACTCCACTAATCATCCCCAACGTTCAGAATCATTTGAATGTGTATATAAACAAGCTTAGAAGCCATTGATCAATAACAAGAAATAACAATCAACAAGAATCAAGAGAGAACCAAAGAGAAAGCATCAAACCTCAAGTTAGAGCATTTTCAAGCCTATTTCATTCAATATTCATTTTTTCTTTCAAGAACACTTATTGTGCTCAATTGTATTATTCTTGAGTGTTCTTTCTTTGTTATAGAAATGTGCAAACATCTTGCCTTGTGAGTATTTTCTTGTAAGTTTGTAAAATTTGTATTATTCTCTTTGGGAGAGATTGTTCTCAAGAATTTGGGGTATAATTCTTGAGGGATTTGTAAGGTTACTCTTTGTCCTCAAAAGAAACACAAATTAGTGAATTTATGGAAAATCCTTAGTGTGGATAGCTAAGGTAGTGGACGTAGACTTTGGTTGAGAAAGTCGAACCACTCTAAATCACTGTACAAATCTTTTCAATTTTCTGTAAAGCTTCCACCGAAATTTTTATTTTCCAATTAACCCCCTCCTTGGCCAACTCCATCGATCGATTAACTCAACATATTGTACTTCTGAACTTGCCAGGGTATTTTTATTTTGCTTAATATTATCCATTGCTTGAGGATAAGCAATAACTTAAGTTTGGGGGTGTGATAACTCTATAAAAAGGTCATAGTTGAGGTCTTTTCACTTAAGTTATTGACTGTCTAAGAGCTCATATAGGATCATATAGATGCATTTAGGAGCATATAGTTGCATGTGGTGAAATTTTGTTTGTCGCGGCATTTTATTTTGTAATCAGTGCTGCTTTATGAGGAAGGTGTTTTGTTTAATGATGTGCAGGATTTGGGAGCAAAGAAAAGAAAAATGGAATTGCCATTACATGATGAGACTACTGAGCAAAATGCGATTGTCGCGACATATCGGACGACATTTATGGGCAGAAAAAGTCAAAGAATTTATTTTTGGAATGCCATATTTGCACCGAATATCACATAAAAGGAACGAACTTTAGGGTGCTAGTGTAATTTTAACACAAAACCCTAGGTTCATTCTCCCCTATAAATAGGAGATGAAGCCTGACTTTTTGAGAAGACTTGGAGATTTTTAGACAGCCGCCAAGAGCCTAAAACTTCGGAGAAAAAGTTCTTTTTTTCCCGTCAATCATTTTTGCCGTGGCATTCCTCCGCTGACAAGCTAGAGGGAGTGGCGAACTAGGCGTCCAAGAGGAGCTAGATTGCTGGGACAGTTCGTGGTTACCAAGGGACGCTTCGACAGTGCACGTCGAAGGCTTTTCCTCCTTCCCTTTGCCTTTAGCTTTCGTTATTTATTATTTGGGTTGTAAGGAACGTATTAACTTTCTTTGTGGTTGCTTATTTCGAACCCCACCATGAACAAATCCTATTTGGTGCGAGTTTATTTTGGATATTTAAGTTTTGCTTTAATGAATGGTTATTTTTCTATGTTATATTATGTTTTGTTTATGAAGCTTAGTGCCTTAAGGTTGTAGGAGCTACGAGAGTATTCGTTCCTTAGGAGATTACTTAGTGTTCGAGAGAATGTCTAAGTAGCACATCCTTAGTATTCGAGAGAAATTAAGGAGGAGCCACATAAGCAAGGGATAGTAACTAGGCCTAATCCACCTTAGAGATAAGGCTAGGATTTCATTCAACTAAAAGGAGTAGTGCACGATCGATAGGTTAGATGTTAATGCTGCCACAAAAAGGTATTACTGAGACATATCATGTTATCTGGACCAATAGGATCCCTGCAGTAGCAAACGCTAATCGGTTTTGCCAAGGCATCTTCAACTTGTCGAGTCCCTTAACTAGAGATATCATAGGGCAGCCTTAGTAAACTCTTTCGGGCAGATAAAGAATAAAAGTAAGACCATTCTGAGAAGTAGACTTAGATTTTCCTAAGTAACTCCTATCACTCATTCTCGTAGTAGCTTGTCGTGTGAGGAGTCTAAAGTCTTTATAAGCAAATCCAGTATTTACAGTTTATTTTGCCTTTACATTTTCATTTGTTTGCACTCAGCATAATTTAATTTGCTATATCATATCCATTGACTACCATATTACCATCAGACAATTTCCACAACATCCATTCATTTTGCCACATCATTTTAATTTGCAAATACCATCACTAACTTTACTTAGGTGACAAAGTAAAGTGCCATGACAAACTTATTTGATTTCCCTCAATCCCTGTGGAGAACGATACTCACTCATCACTGTATTACTTGTTCGATTGTGTATACTTGCACATAATTCCGTATCCATAATTAGTACTCATAAATAGCGGACACATAGTCCACCCGAGAGTTTTTTATCATGTGACAAAACATTCAACAAATTACCCTCTTGCTCAGGGGTTAGACTAGAATAAATTATAACTGGAAAAGTATCATTACTACCTAGATAAACATATTTCAAATGTGATAGAAAAGGTTTAAGTTCTAAGGTAGGTGCATGCTGCAACGAAGGTTTTGGAGGAATGAATTCATTGAAGTTAAGGGGTTTAAATCTCATACATGGTCTAACTTGAAGTAAGTTTATACTATTCCACCTCCAATGAATCATCCTCAGACTCCACATTTAATTCAACTTCAGTAAGTCTTTCATTTACATCAATTGAAAAAAATTTGCCTAGGAAAATTTTGTTGTACGACCCATTCTAAACAAATTCACTTCGATTTAATATGAAATATTTTTTATTGGCATAAAGTATTATACTCTTCTAGATTTAAAAATTTGTGATGGCCAAATATTTCTGTCGCATCTTTCTAAATCGAATCAACGTCTTCAATGCAATGGCATTCTTCAAAATCATCAACATATTTAAGAGTGTTGAATACATTGATCGTGACGCTTTAATCAGTCACCCTCATCGTGAACTCTCCTTTCTCACAATCTATTAGGATGTACCCAGTGACTAAGAAATGATGCCCAAGAATAATAGGCGCATTATCGTTGGCCTCACAGTCTAGAATGAGGAAGTCTGCTGGAAAGACAAATTTATCAACTTTCACAATAACATCTTCAATTCTGTCCTCGGGATGAACATGTGATCAGTTAGCTAGTTACAAAATTACGGTGGTTTTTCGAGCATTATCCATTCCAAGTTTCAAAAATATGGATTTGGGCATGAGATTTATGCTAGATCCCAAGTCACATAGGGATCTCCCAACATAGTTGTCACCGATGGAGCATGGTATAACAAAGTTTCCAGGATCTCTTTGTTTTGGCAAAAGTTTACTCATTTCAGAACAATATTCTTTTTCTTTGTTTCAAGCAGTAAAACGTTGATATGTAGTTTATCAAGGGCATAAACAAACTCTTTGAAATGGATCTCTTTGTTATGTTTCTTCAACCGTTGAGGGAATGGTGGAGGGGGTCTGACTTCATCTGCTGCACATGTGGGTGAAACTTTTTCTGTGGCAATAAATTTTCCTCCATCAATAGGATGACTCGTTGAACCCTTGTCATTTTTTTTCTCTTTAGGCAACTCATCTTGCTCAATAGTTTCAGCTTGACTTTCAGATTTTTCATGTGTACTGTTATGGCAAGAAATTTCTTGCTTATTCCCCCAAACTTAACTTCCAGATTAATTTGGGTGCCACTCCTCAGCTTAAGCGCACTGTATTACTATTTTCCATAAGGCTTAGTGACCCCAATATCACTATAGAGGCTTCCTTGCATGCGAGAATGTAATGTCGTGGCAATTTGGTCTACTTGGTTCTCCAATGCTCTCAAAGATGAGCTATGAATTTGTAATAAAGATGTTTGGCTTTGCAACAGAGTACCATTGCCCTAGTTCTTGATTATTGACGAGTGTTCATTCATCAAGGCCTTTTTTAAACCCATTAAATCTTTTGTCGAGACCATAAAATCTTGCAGTTAAGCTTCAAGGGAATTTGAATTTGAGGAAGATGTTGAACCCTTGTTAATATTTTGCCAGGGCATCTATTGATGTTGAAAATTTATAGGTTCAGAAATATTTTGTTGTGGCATATTAAAATTGTATGCATAGTTGTTATTGGTCCCTTGATTACCCCACAGAAAATTTGGATGTTGTCACCATCCTGGATTATAGGTATTAGAGTAGGATTTGTTGTTGCTTCTATTGAAATAGCCCACAAAATTGATAGATTCCTGATTTTATGTGCATTCACTCTCATGATGGTTTTCATGGCAAAAAATACAAGCTGAGATGGTTACCTTGACTTCTTTCATCTCGCTAGAATATTGGCAGACACTGAATCCTTAGCGTCAAGTTTAAACGCCCCAAACACTTTTCTTCAATTCCAAGCCTTGTAGTTAGGAATTGATAATCATTGTTGGTTTTCCTATTAAGGATATTAAAGGCTTTCTCAGGTGATTTTTCAAGTAGAGTACCATTCACTGACGCATCCAACATCATACAAGTGGGTACGTTGACTCCATTGTAGAACATTATAACTTGAGTCTAATCGTAGAATCCATGGTTGTTGTACTTGCAAAGTAAACTTATGTATCGGTCCCAACACTTGTACATAGATTCATCATCGCCTTGACGAAAACTTGAGATGGGTGTTCATGTTAGGCGTTTTATATCGAAGAAGAAAATTTTTACACAAGTCATCCCAAGACCCCATTGAGTCAGGTGGAACTCTACTAAGCCAAGCCCTTGCGAGATCACGCAAAGAGTAGGGGAACAAATTTAACTTCATCACATCTTCGTGCACACCTTGCTGCCTAAACAAGTCGCACACATCAAGGAAAACACACACATGTTGTCTAGCGTCTTCATTAGGTGAGCCACCAAATTGACCGATAGAATTGAGCATGTTAAACATCACATGTTTGAGTTCAAAGTGGGCTGCTTGAATTTCTAGCGCCACGATTCTAGGGTTGAGATCATCGAGAATAGGGTTAAGTGATCTCGTATTGCTTGTGGTCTTGCAGCAATTCTGGGAACATTATTTGTTGTGGGATGCATATCTCTCTGATCCTCTATAAGGTTATCAGCCTGATACTGCAGTTGATTCATATTACCTCTGGCATGCTGAGCATGTCGTCTTCATCTGAACAATTGGTCGATCTCAGGTTCAAATGGTACTAATGGTTCATCGGCAGATCTTCTGGTCATGCAACAACAAAAATCTACAAAACCAAATAACAAAAACAAACATGTAAAACTAACTAAAAAACGTGAAAAGAAAATAAAAATTGCTATGGCAAAGCTTATCCAAATTTCTTCAGTTGCCAATCCCCGACAAAGGCACTAAAAACTTGATCGTATGTAAATATGTGTGTTATGGCATGCAAATCTGTACAACTATACACAATCAATGCAAGTAATATAATAGTAAGTGAATTACCGTCTCCATAGCGATTGGGGGAAATCTTTGAAGTTTGCTACAGCTAGAACTAGGTGTCACAAACTAATCATAAGTTTCTTGTCTAATGGTATTCCCAATGGAAAAATAAGTCGCGGCAAATGGTATGAACGGATGGAAAAATATGTCGAGGCGAGAAAAGCATGAAGTGAGCAGTGAAGTTTTGTCGTGGCAAGAAAAATATGCAAGAGTAAACGGATAAAAGTTGCTAAGGCTAAAAAATGGTGAGTTTCGAATATATACTAAAAACCTCACACAAACAGACTTCTAACAGAGCACTTGAGTTGGATTTGATACGGCGAAAAATTATTCTATGTCTAGGATGATCTTAGTATGCAATGCCTATGTTGCCCGACAAGATTTACTGCAATGTTCCAAGAGTATCTCTAACAGAGAACATGACTGGTTAGCGTTAATTGAAGCCCTTGGTTTGTCAAACTATTGCTACGTAAATACTCCTCTGCATAAATAGTAATGCTAGCCTATCTACTTTAGCATTTATCCCTTTTAGTCGAATGAAACCCTCTCTTTATCTCTAAGGCAGATTAGAACCTCACCATCTCGAATTAGTTCCTTTGTTTATGTAGATCTAACCTAACTCTTTTGAATATTAGGTATCAACTCCTAGAAAAATGGATATCTTTCAAAAGCTTTTACAAAGACTAAGAATGTTTTTTCAAGGCACTAGACAATCTTTCAAAAGCTCTTACAATGTCAAGGCAAAAGATTAAAAAAGTGAACAAAACAACATTTAACAAAAGCATACTTAAGAATTCATTAATAGTAAAATAAAGTATCATCCAAGTATTTCCAACACCAAATAAAACAGTTCATGGTGTGGTTAATATCATCCCAAAAATATTCAATAAATACAAGCTCTTAAAATATAAGAAATGAAGAACATGAGGAAAAAACTCCAGAATAGAGCTCTATCATGACATCAGACCACCACCATGACTGATCTAGCGCACCAGCCTCTCTCGAGGGCCTGGTCGTTGCTCCGGTGAAGCATGGCTATAGAGGGCACCAAGGATGGGAAAAGTGGAACGACGAAAAATGAAGAAGTTGCAGCCGCCTTTCTCCAAGCCATTGTGGTAGGGTATCTCTCTCTCTTTCTTTTGGAGGGTATAATGTGATATTTATAGTAGGAATTTCTATGGTTTAGTTCCCTTGGAATTTCCCTAAATACCCATATATTTCGCACCCAATGTGTGAATAAAATGGTAGCTGGCAGTGGTCCCAAATTCTTAACAGGGTCAGGGGTTCAAGTGAGGTTCATTGGACAATTGGTCATGCGATGTCAGCAATTTGGTCTTATATTACGTCAGACTTCTGAGATAAAACTCGCAGCGGCAAAAATTATTCCTCACGGTCATTGTCTTCAACTCCTTTGGCCCTGACATAGAATTTTGTCTTCAGTAAAAAAATTCTTCCTCTGTCATCTCCTATTACTTGCATCATCATAGCCAGCACACAACCCTTCTCATCAGCAACATCAGTTTAATTAAATAAAATCTGTCTGTCGCAAAACTTATCCACCACATGCAAAAAAAAGTCCTACGTGCAACAATATGCAACTAACATGCTATGTCAATGGCTTTTAGACAATCAATAACTTAAGTAAAAAGACCTAAAATATAGTATTTTTACAGAGTTGTCAATGACATTCATTCTAAACTGGTCCCTAAACTTTTTGAACATTCCATTTTCATCCCAAATCGTACATATATACTAATCATATCCCTTGTTAATAAAATCGATAAGTCAAGTTATATTATTATATATTTGGAAAAAAATTAGGTTAAATTAAGGTTAAAACTAATTACATGTTTGGATGAATTTGAGATGAAATTGGAATATTAAAAAAGTTCGGAGATTAAATTAGAAAGAGTGTCATAATTTAGAGATGAAATTGAAATATGCAAAAGTTTAAGGACTAATTTAGAATGATAGTCATAGTTTGATGATGAAATTGAAATATTTACAATTTTAAAAACCAATTTAAAATTAGAATTATAGTTTGGGGACATATGATGCAATTAACTCATTAATTTAAGAAATTGATGTTTTGGTCCCCAAAAACAAACATAATTTATTGTGTGTTAATAATTGAAATATATTACTTTTTTATACAATATTAGATTTATATGAAGTGCTAGTTGTTTGTTATATTGTTTTTAGGATAAACTACACGTTTAGTACCTTAACTATTACTTTTGTCCCGTTTTGGTACCAAAACTTTCATTTGTTTCAAAATCATATCTAACATTTACTTTTTGTTTCCTTTTGGTACCTCACCGTTAAAAACTTAGTAGAACAGTTACAACATAGCACTTTTTATGGGTATATTACATCATTGATCACTCACTATATTCTCTCTTATTTTTGGTCATAAAGGTTTAATTTTTTTAATTTAATTATTTAACTTTCAAATTTATTTTTATTTTAGTTAAATATTAATAAAATAATAATAATAAATTTCATGTAACAAAAATTATTAATAAAATAAATTAAGTGATTAAAACATGAGTAATTTGAAAGTTGAGTAGTTAAATTGAATTTTTTTTAAACTTTACTGACCAAAATAGGAGTGAGAAGATAGTTGAGTAATGAATGAATTAATTTACCCATTAAAAAAATTCCATGTATATAGTAGTCCCGTTAATTTTTAATGATGGGCATCAAAATGAAATATAAACTAAACGTTAGGTATGATTTTGAAACAAATGAAAGTTTAGGTACCAAAATGGAACAAAAGTAATAGTTTATGTACTAAACATATAGTTTACCCTATTTTTAGCGCTTTTTTTAAATTGTAAATTATTTTTTATAGGCCTTCATTACATTTTTAATGTTTTTAAATAAGCTTTTATATTGTTAGTAGTTATAAATTTTAGATTTAAAAGAGTTAGTTGCATTATATTACTCTAACTATAACCTTCATGGTCCTTAAACTTTTGAATATTCTAATTTTATTCCTAAACTATGACCTTGTTTCTAAATTGGTCCCAAAACTTTTGGATCTTCAAATTGTATCCCCAAATTCATCCAAATATGTAATTAGTTTCAACCATAATTTAACCTAAATTTTAATTTTTTTCAAACATAAAATAATAAAACTTGACCTAATGATTTTATTGAAGGGTATGTGATTAGTATATATGTACATTTTGGGATAAATTTTAAATGTTTAAAAAGTTTAGAGACCAATTTAGAATCAAGGCCATAATTTGGGGATGAAATTGAAATGTTCAAAAATTGAGGACTAATTTAAAATGATATTCATAATTAGGGGTAAAATTTAACATTTAAAAATTTAAGGACTAAATTAAAATAATGATCATACTTTGAGAACATATAATACAATTAACTCGATTTAAAAATATATACAAATAAAAATATATACGTGGAGTAAAAATATATACATTGGATGATGTTTTAATATATACGTGGAGTAAAAATATGTACATTGGATGATGTTTTAATATATACACGAATAATGGTATTACAAACTATTACTCCACGCGCCACTAGCGTTCGGAGCGCAACGTCAAAAGATCAATGAACTTTTGCATGGATTAAGTGATAATAGAATCCATTCATGTAACACCTTTAATTCGATTCTGAAAGTTTAATCGAATAAATAATGTCATGATTCTTTTAAAATAGAGGAGAAATATGGGAGAGAAAATAGAGATAATGTATCTATATTTTTATATTTTGATGAATACATAAACCCTATATAGATAGGGGTGAGTAATGCTCTCTAATAAATATAATACATGTGAAGAGTCAAATATTTTGACATTTCATCTTCTCAATTCATTGAAGAATGCTAAAAGTCACATTAACTAATAGGAGTAATAATGACATCCACATAATATATTTGTCTGCTATTTGTGAGTACTATAAATAGGTGCAGATATATGTGCAAGTATACAGAATCGAACAAGTAATACAGTGATAAGTTGAGTATCGTCTCAACAGGGAATTGGGGAAATCAAATAGGTTTGTCAAGGGACTTTACTTCGTCACCTAAGTAAAGTTAGTGATGGTATGTACAAATGAGAATGTTGTGGAAAAATGGAATGAATGATGTGAAAATGGAATGGTGGTAGTGTGGTCGCAATTGAATATGTCGTGGCAAGTTGAATGAAATGTCATGGCAAATTCAATTGTGATAACTGCAAACAAATGGAAATGTCAAGGCAAAATAAAATGTATATATACAATTTGATTAATAGGACTTTAGCTTTCTCACACGACAAGCTACTATGGAAGTGAGTGATAGGAGTCACTGGGAAAATCTAAGTCTATTTCTCCTATTGGTCTTGCTTCTATGCCTAGTTTGCACGACAGAGTCTACTAAGGTGCCCTATGCTATCTCTAGTAAGGGACTCGACAGATTGAAGATGTCGTGGCAAAACCAATTGGCGTGAACCCCTGCAGTGATCTTATTGGTCCAGATAACAGGATATGTCTCGGCAATACCTTTTTGCGGTAGCATTAACATCTAACCTATCGTTCATACACCACGCCTTCAAGTCGAATGAAATCCTAGCCTTATCTCTAAGGTGAATTAGGTCTAGTTACTATCTAGAACCCCTTGTTTATGTAGTTCCTCCCTAGTTTCTCTCGAATACTAAGGATATTTTGCCAATGTATTCTCTCGAACCCTCAAAACCTCCTAAGGAAAGGCTACTCTCGTAGCTCCTACAACCTTAAGGCATTAAGTTTCATAAACAAAACAGATTGAAGCATATAAAAACAACCATTCATTGAAATAAAAACTTAAACATCGAAGCAAACTCCCACCAAATAGGATTAGTTCATGGTGGGGTTCGAAATAGACAAGCACAAAGCAAGTTTCATCCATTCCTTACAACCCAAATAACAAAATATGAAAGCAAAGAACTAAGGGAATGAGGAAAAGCCTTCAACGTACATTGTTGGAGCTTCCATCGGCCACCATGAGCTGCCCCTAGCGAACTAGCTCCTCTCGGACGCTTAAAATGCCACTCTCTCAAGCTTGTCACGGAGAAATGCCACAGCAAGTAGGATTAACTGAGAAAAGTAAGACCTTCTCTCTCTAACTTCTAAGCTCAAATTGGCGTGGGACCAAAAGTCCTTTTCATTGTGGCTTCATCCTCTATATAAAAGGGGAGAAAAAAACTTAGGAATTGGTGTTGACATTCCTACGATACCCCCAACTTTGCTTGATTCTCGTGAGGATTGGGCAGTGGTCTAGCACGGGCATATGGAAATGGCCCATACTGGGTGGTTGGCTGAGCACCTGACATCTGCAGCATGGGCAGCATGGTCGGCATGGTCTGTGCAGTGCTAATCCAGGTGGATTTCTCACTCTTGGTGAATGGGGGACAACTGGCTTCAAAAATATCTTCTCGTACTTTGCTCATTTTCGAAATGCCAATCCAACTCGGCATTTTCATTCTGCTTAGCGGTCTCCTAATGTCATGGCATTTCCTTTTCTCTTTTCCTTGCTCTTAATTTCTGCACATCATTAGAAAAACACCTTCCCCATAAAGCAGCACTGATGACAAAATAAAATGCCGCGGAAAAACGAATTCCACCACATGCAAATATATGTTCCTAAATGCATCTACATAGTCCTAAATGAGATCTTAGACATTCAATAACTTAAGTGAAAAGGTCCCAAAATACGACCTTTTTACGGAGTTATCACACCCCCAAACTTAAGCTATTGCTTATCCTCAAGCAATGGATAGTATTAAGCAAAACAAGCATACTATAGCAAGTTCAGAAGTAGAATAGTTATCTGAGATAAAATTTCAGCCCTCAGCACAATTGGCTTCAACATGCTAGACTAGTTCGAGAAATCAAGTATTGTCCCCTAGGGCAAGATTCTTTGTGTGGGTGTGTGGGTTTTTGTATCCAGTCCATGCTTAACAAACTTAAAAATTTTCTAAGCAAGTGTTCTTAATTTTCCATGACATTTACAAATTTTTACGCCCACCTTGTTTTCTTTTCTTTCATTAATTCTGCTACGAGGGGAGTCAGCCTATCACACCTACCATCCCACACTCTAAGTAAAAGGGAGCATACCTTCCACCCCCGAGCTAGTCAGGTAGTGTCATCCTGTGACTTCTTTCATTCACTCATATCCCATAGCTTCCATTTATTTAACTGCAGTTTCCAGGAAATACCGTGGCATAGCGGAATGTCTCTCTACAGATATGTCGAGGCATTTATTCACAACTTCATTCCTTTTTTTATGGGGTTTTCATCATTCAAAGTTTTATGCCACGACATTTAAGAATTCTCTTATAAAAAAATTTTAAGTTTCTCAAGCATGGAAAGCATACAATCGTGTATTCAATGGTTTCAAAGAAGCAAGTCCTAGAGTTGGTTCTATCATCCTCAACCAGTCATGTACAATCTATCCTAGCATTTATTTTTTTCATCATCGGGCATCCTTAACTAATTCCAGCAAACTATTCAAGCATTTACTAATGTCATGGAAAATTTATTTTACTAACACTATCATGCAATGATTGGAGAATCCTTCTTCCCCCAAACTTGAGAGAAGCATTATCTTCAATGCTTACTAAAAACTAAGGTAAAACTAGACTACATGCTATGAAATGCAATGCAATGCAAGGTACCTTGACTTCATGCTTGTGGTGGTGCGACGATTGTGCGATGGGTGCGCTTCCAAAATTATGTTGGGCTGAAGTGTTCAGAATCTGATGCTAGTACGGTTGAAGGTTGTATGGACCCTAACCTTGCAAAGAAAAATAAAATAGTCAATTAAAAGGAAGCAAAATAAACATTTATTTATGCACAAGAGTAATTTTAAAATGTCACAGCATCCTTAAGATGTTGGGCCAGTATCAGCTTCATTCAAGAGAAGTGCAGTCTTCTCACGCAATGGTGGGACTCCTTGGTATGCCTTCAGGCACTGGCCATTGACTTTAAAAACGGACCTATCATCCATGTTCTTGATATCCATAGCTCCATACGGGTAAACATGGTGGACTTCGAATGGTCCCGACCATCGTGACTTCAGTTTGCCAGGGAAGAGTTTGAGCCTAGAGTTAAACAGGAGCACTTTCTGGCCAACATGAAAATGTCGTGGCAAAAGTATTTTGTCATGCCACTTCTTCATTTTTTTCCTTGTAGAGCTTGGCATTTTCATATGCTTGTGCTCGAAACTCTTCCATTTCATTCAGATCGACCAGCCGTTTCTCCCATGCTAGTTTTGCGTCAAAGTTCAGCTTCTTGATTGCCCAATATGCCTTATGTCTAGCTCAACTGGTAGGTGACAGGCTTTTCCAAATACCATCTTGAAGGGCAACATTCCCAAAGGTGTTTTAAATGTTATCCGGTATGCCCAGAGTGCTTCATCGAGTTTTGGGGACCAGTCTTTTCCTTCAAGGGTTCACCACCTTCTCGAGAATCTGCTTGACTTCACGGTTGGACACTTCAACTTGCCCATTTGTTTGTGGGTGATATACCGTGGCAATTTTATGTCGCACTCTGTATTTCTGCAATGCCTTGGCAATTAGCTTGTTGTCAAAGTGGGTGCCCTTGTCACTGATAATGGCTCTTGGTGCTCCAAATCGAGTGAAAATGTTATTGTGAATGAACCTGAGCACCGTCTTCGAGTCATTCCTTGGTGTCGCAATCGCTTCAACCCACTTGGATACGTAGTCCACCGTGAGTAAAATGTATAAATTTCCAAAAGAAGATGGGAACGGCCCCATAAAATCAATGCCCCAAACATCAAATAGCTCTATCTCAAAAATATTTTGCAGCGGCATTTCATGTCGTCTGGAAATATTCCCAGTACACTGGCATATATCGCGGGCCTTTCAAAATTCGTGGGCATCCTTAAATAGCGATGGCCAGTAGAAGCCTGGTTGGAGGACCTTAGCAGTAGTCCTCGCACCTCCAAAATGCCCTCCACTGGGTGTTATGTGGCAATGGTGTAAGATATCGCATTGCTTCTCTTCGGGGACACACCATCGAATCAATTTGATCGGCACATTGCTTGAACAAGTACGAATCGTCCCAAAAATAGAACTTGGCATCATGCAGAAACCTCTTTTTGCTCTGGCTATTCAATTCATATAGAAAAACACCACTAACAAGAAAATTAATGAGGTCAGCATACCACGGAATTGCCGTGACATATAATATTTTCTCATCAGGAAATTCTTCCTTAATATCAAAAATGTCATGGCATTCTGAAATGTTTTCTAGCCTAGACAAATGATCTGCAACCTGGTTTTCAGTACCTTTTCTATCAATTACCTCTAAGTCGAACTCTTGCAGTAGTAATATCCACCTAATAAGTCTAGGCTTGGCATCTTTCTTGTTCACTAAATATTTTATAGCTGAGTGATCAATGTGAACTATGACTTTGGTGCCTATCAAGTATGGCCTAAACTTGTCAAATACAAATACCACGGCAAGTAATTCTTTCTCAGTAGTAGTATAGTTTAATTGTGCCTCATTCAAGGTACGGATAGCATAATAAATAACATGAAAGATTTTACCTCTACATTGCCCAAGCACATACCCCACTGCAAAATCACTTGCATCACACATTAACTCGAACGGTGCCATCCAATCTGGGGGAACCACGATCGGTACAAAGATAAGTCTTTGCTTCAGCTCTTTAAATGCGCCATGGTATTTCTGATCGAACATGAACGACTAATTCTGTTGTAGCACGGTGCACAAGGGCTTGGATATCGTGGAGAAGTTCTTGATAAATCGTCTATAAAATCCATCATGTCCAAGGAAACTCCGAATTCCCTTGACAAAAGTTGGTGGGGTAGCTTCTTGATCACCTCAATCTTGGTTTTGTCTACCTCAATGCCCCTTGCAGAGATTTTTTGGCCTAAAACAATGCCTTCGATTACTATGAAGTGGCATTTTTCCCAATTCAGCATGAGATCAACCTCATCGCATCGCTTCAGTACCTTTGCCAAATTACCAAGGCATTTTTGAAAGTCTTCCCCAGAAACAGAAAAAGCATCCATGAAAATTTCAAGAAAACCCTCAACTATGTCAGAGAATTTGGCTTGCATGCAGCGCTAAAAAGTTGTCGGGGCATTACAGAGTCCAAAAGGCATTCTTCGAAAAACATACGTGCCATAGGGGCACGTAAATATTGTCTTCTATTGGTCCTCTGGTGCGATGGCAATCTGATTATACCGATGAACGACACAGGGAAATAATCCTTCTTAGTGGCCTTGTTGAGCTTGCGGTAGTCTATGCAGATTCGCCACCCGGTGACTGTGCGTGTAGGTAACAATTCATTGTCCTCGCTTGTCACCACGGTGATGCCTCCCTTTTTAGGTACGCATTGAACGAGACTCACCTAAGAACTATCAGAAATGGGGTAAATCACTCCAGCATCAAGCCATTTGAGAATCTCTTTCATCACAACTTACTTCATGATTGGGTTCAATCTTCGCTGTGGCTCTATGGATTTGTCGTGGAATTCCTCCAGCAGGATTTTGTGCATGCAGATTGTTGGACTTATTCCCTTCAGATATGTCATCATCCATCCTAACGCTTTCTTATGTTGTGACAAAACACTTAACAAACTAGATTCTTGGTTAGGGGAAAGGGCAGAGGAAATAATCACATGTAAAGTTTTGTTACTACCCAGATAAGCATATTTAAGATGTTATGGAAAATTCTTAAGTTCTAGGGTATGAGCATGCTGCAATGAGGGCTTGAGAGGAACAAATTCTTCAAAATTCAGAGATTCAAAGTCCGTACTTGGGCTAGCTTTGAGGAAGCTAGCCTGCTGCTCCTTGGCAGTGACTTGTTGATCGGCCACTCGCATGGTTAGCTTGCCCCTCTCGCAGTCGATGAGAATATGATCAGTAACTAGGAAGGGTCTCCCCAAGATGATGGGTACTGTAGCGTCGACTTCACAGTCCAGAATCAAGAAATCGACAGGAAAAACGAATTTGTCAACCCGTACGATGACATCTTCAATTCTCACTTCAGGACGCACATTTGAATGATTGGTTAATTACAAAATGACAAATGTGGGTCTCGCATTTCCTATCCCAAGCTTTACGAAAATTGACTTAGGCATCAAGTTTACACTTGAGCCAAGGTCACATAGTGTCTTCCCAACAAACTTGTCGCCTATCGAACATGGGATGATAAAACTGCCCGGATCATGTCTCTTTGGGGGCAGCTTGCTTAAGGAGGAGCAAAATTCTTTTGCCATGGTAATTGTCTCGTACTGCTCTACTTTTCTCTTCTTGGTAACAATTTCCTTGAGAAACTTAGCATACGTTGGCATTTGTTCTATGGCCTCTAAAAAAGGAACATTGATTTGCAGTTGACTCAGAATGTCAACGAATTTTCTAAATTAAATATCCTCGTTATGCTTTTTCAGTCTTTGTGGAAAATGAGGTGGGGGTCTGGCTTCCTGTACTAACGGGGTGCGAACAGAAGTTGCCTCGACATTTTTATTTGCACAGTTATAGGGGGCGAATCATCCTTCGATCTTCCCCAAAACTTGTCTTCAACATTAATTTGTGTACCACTTCAGAGGGTTAGCACACTGCAGCTCTCCTTAACATGAGGTTTGGTGATTTCAGTGTCACTCGGCAAATGTCTTGTTCTGCGTTCTTCTAATGCCGCAGCAATTTGACCAACCTGACTCTCCAGCACCCTCAGCGACGAACTATGGCTCTGAAGTAGGGCCCATTGATTTTTGATGGAGGTCGTATGATCTTGCAACATTGTCTTAGTTATTGCAATAAACTCTTGCATTGTGGCTTCCAAAGAACTAGTGTTTGATGAAGATGGCCCTCCCTTGTTAGAATTATGCCATGGCATATTCGATTGATAATTCTGGGAGTCATTGTAATTCTGTTGCCAAGCTGGTTGATGAGCATTGATGTTTCCTTGATTTCCCCATGAAAAGTTTAGATGTTGACGCCATCCAAGATTATATGTGTTAGAATAGGGGTTGTTGTTGCCTCGTTTGAAGTTGCCTACAAATTTGATGGATTCTTGATTGGTTGGGAAGTCACTCTCATTGTGATTGTCGTGGAATAATAAACATGTTGAATGAGCTGCCTTCACTTCTCTCACTTCACTTGGCCTTTGCAAATTCTTCAACATGTTGGTGATTGCAGCAAGTTGGGCGGACACGTTATCGTTAGAATCTAGCTCGAAAGCTCTGTGTGACTTGCGCCCAGCTCCAAGCCGTGTGGATGGAAACTGATAATTATTAGTGGCAATTTTATTCAAAATGTCAAATGCCTCTACTGGTTATTTGTCAAGCAGCATCCCATTTGCCGAGGCATCTAGCATCATCCTCGTGGGTGCGTTTACACCATTGTAGAACATCACCACTTGTGTCTAATCTTGAAAATCATGATTTGAGCACTTACGAAGCAATGCCTTGTATCGATCCTAGCACTCATACATCGACTCGTCATCAGCTTGACAAAAGAAAGCAATGTCGTTCCTCATTTCTCAATTCATGTTCGAAGGATTATACCGCAACAAAAAATTTTTGCACAGATCAGTCCACGACTCCATTGAACCCGCGGAAACACCACTCAACCAAGCCCTTGCTCGGTCACGCAAAGAATATGGAAATAATTTTAGCTTCAGAACATCTTCGTGCACCCCTTGTTGGCGAAAGGAATTGCATACCTCCAAGAAGTTACGAACATGCTGCCTGGCATCTTCATTTTGCATGCCCCCGAATTACCATATGGAATTCAGCATATTAAACATGACAGGTTTGAGCTCGAAGTGGGCTGCCTGAATCTCTGGTGCCACTATTTCAGGATTTAAGTCATCTAAGATCGAGTTTATGCGATCACGAATAGCACGAGGTCGGGCTGCATTCCCACCATTTAGATTTGCCTCGGCATTCTAATCTTCCTCATGACCAATGCCTTGATTTTTGATTTGGTACATGTTTACACATTGAGCTCGTCTTCTTTGCCTAAAAAGCCTCTCGATCTCCGGTTCAATTGGTTCTAATGGCTTGTCAGGGTTACTTCTGGTCATACACCACGAAAAACCTGAAAAAGATAAGAAAAATAAAAGGTAAAACTATAGAAAATAAATATAAATAAGCAAAATCAAAATGCTATGACAAAACAATTTAACTTCCAGTTGCCAATTCCCTAGCAACGGCGATAAAAACTTATCCGCTATTTTTTAGTACTATAAATGGGTGCGGATATATGTGCAAGTATACACAATCGAACAAGTAATACAGTGATAAGTTGAGTATCGTCTCCACAGGGAATTGGGGAAATCAAATAGGTTTGTCAAGGCACTTTACTTCGTCACCTAAGTAAAGTTAGTGATGGTATGTACAAATGAGAATGTTGTGGTAAAATGGAATGAATGATGTGAAAATGAAATGGTGGTAGTGTGGTCGCAATTGAATATGTCGTGGCAAGTTGGATGAAATGTCGTGGCAAATTCAATTGTGATAAGTGCAAACAAATGGAAATGTCAAGACAAAATAAAATGTAAATATACGATTTGATTAATAGGACTTTAGCTTTCTCACACGACAAGCTACTATGGAAGTGAGTGATAGGAGTCACTGGGAAAATCTAAGTCTATTTCTCCGAATGGTCTTAATTCTATGCCTAGTCTGCCCGACAGAGTCTATTAAGGTGCCCTATGCTATCTCTAGTAAGGGACTTGACAGATTGAAGATGTCGTGGCAAAACCGATTGGCGTGAACCCCTGCAGTGATCTTATAAGTCCAGATAACAGGATATGTCTCGGCAATACCTTTTTGCGGCAGCATTAACATCTAACCTATCGTTCATACACCACTCCTTCAAGTCGAATGAAATCCTAGCATTATCTCTAAGGTGGATTAGGCCTAGTTACTATCTAGAACCCCCTTGTTTATATAGTTCCTCCCTAGTTTCTCTCAAATACTAAGGATATTTTGCCAATGTATTCTCTCGAACCCTCAAAACCTCCTAAGAAAAGGCTACTCTCGTAGCTCTTACAACCTTAAGGCATTAAGCTTCATAAACAAAACAGATTGAAGCATAGAAAAACAACCATTCATTGAAATAAAAACTTAAACATCCAAGCGAACTCTCACCAAATAGGATTAGTTCATGGTGGGGTTTGAAATAGACAAGCACAAAGCAAGTTTCATCCGTTCCTTACAACCCAAATAACAAAATATGAAAGCAAAGAACTAAGGGAAGGAGGAAAAGCCTTCAACGTGCACTACTGGAGCATCCCTCGGTCACCACGAACTGCCCCTAGCGAACTAGCTCCTCTCGGACGCTTAGAACGCCACTCCCTCAAGCTTGTCACGGAGAAATGCCACGACAAGTAGGATTAACTGAGAAAAGTAAGACCTTCTCTCTCTAACTTCTAAGCTCAAATTGGCGTGGGACCAAAAGTCGTTTTCATTGTGGCTTCATCCTCTATATATAAGGGGAGAAAAAAAACTTAGGAATTGGTGTTGAAATTCCTACGATACCCCCAACTTTGCTTGATTCTCGTGAGGATTGGGCAGTGGTCCAGCATGGGCATCTGGAAATGGCCCATACTGGGTGGTTGGTTGAGCACCTGACATGGGCAGCATGGTCAGCATGGTGCAGCATGGTCTGTGCAGTGTTAATCCAGGTGGATTTCTCGCTCTTGGTGAAAATGGGGGACAACTGGCTTCAAAAATATATATATTCTCGTACTTTGTTCGTTTTCGAAATACCAATCTAACTCGGTATTTTCATTCTGCTTAGCGGTCTCCTAATGGCATGGCATTTCCTTTTCTCTTTTCCTTGCTCTCAATTTCTACACATTATTAAACAAACACCTTCTCCATAAAGCAGCACTGATGACAAAATAAAATTCCGCGGCTAAATGAATTCCACCACATGCAAATATATGTTCCTAAATGCATCTACATGGTCCTAAATGAGATCTTAGACATTCAATAACTTAAGTGAAAAGGTCCCAAAATACGACCTTTTTACGGAGTTATTAATATTCATAACTCTCCCCCTTGGATGTCCATTATCTAATTGTTCCTCGTTAAAACTTTACTAGGAAAAACCTAGTGGGAAAAAAACCTAGTGAAAGAAAAGAGTACATAATTATACGCTTGACATGTTGCCTCATTAAAAACCTTGCCTGGAAACCTTGAGGGAAAAACCAAGGTTAAGGGGAAAATAGTATTGTGCATATTTACTCCCCCTAATGGCTACATCACTTGAGATCTCTAAGGTGACGCATTCCAATGTAGTGTACTAACTTCTGAAACACATATATAGGAAGTGCCTTAGTGAATAAATATGCCAAATTCTCACTTGAACTGATTTGATTAACTTTTATCTCTTTACAATTCTAAAGGTCACAAGTGAGGAAGAATTTAGGTACAATGTGTTTTGTTCTATCACCTTTGATGTACCCACTCTTAAGTTGTTCAATGCATGTTGTATTATCTTCAAACAAGACAGTAGCAACTTTTTTCCAGATTATAAACCACAGTTATTCTGTATGTGCTAAATCATAGATCTTAGATATACATATTCACGACTCGCTTCATGGATTGTTAAGATTTATGCATGATTAGAAGAAGTTGTTGCAATCGTTTTCTTCATGGAGCGCCAAGAGATTATTGTACCACCATATGTAAAAACATATTCTGTCTATGATTTACCATTATGAGGATCTGACATAAATCCTACATCTGCAAAACCAATCAACTCTATTTTGGATTTATTATGGAAAAAAAAGACTCATATCTTTTGTTCCTTGGAGATAACGAAATACTTTCTCGGCTCTAGTACAACGTCTTTGAGTTGGGCATGAGCTAAATCTTGCCAACAAATTTACAGAAAATGATATATCAGGTTTGGTATGACTAGCAAGATACATAAATGCCCCAATTGCACTGAGGTATGATATTTCGAGACCAAGAAAAATTTCATCATCTTCCCGAGGACAAAAAGGATCTTTACTCGGTTCAAGTGCTCTTACAACTATTGGGGTAGTCACTGGATGTGCCTTATCCATATAAAATTGCTTTAGCACTTTTTTATATACATTTATTGATGCACAAGGATTCCATCTTTTAGGTGCTCAAATTGTAACCCCAAACAAAATTTCATTTTTCCAAGGTCTTTCATCTTGAATTCTTTCTTTAAACAATCAACAATAATTTGAATCTCTTCATAAGTTCCAATGATATTTAAATCATCAACATTTACTGCAATAATAACATATCCAATTCCACGCTTCTTAATCAAAATACATGGGCAAATTTATTCATCCTTATAACCATTTTAAAAAAAACACACACACACGCACACTTAGGCAATTATACCACATGTGTCTGAATTGTTTCAGTCCATAGAGAGATTTATTCAATTTGATTGAATAATGGTCTCGAGAACCTGAATTCACTGCTTCTAACAGTTTAAATTCCTCAGGGAGTTTCATGTAAATGTTAATATCCAGTGGGTCATACAAATAAGTTATTATTATATCCATTAGGTGTAAATCGAGCCATTCTCTTATATCCATACTTATTAAATATCTAAATGTAGTTGTATCCGCCACAAGATAATATGTCTCCTCATAATCAATTCCAGGTCTTTGTGAGAATCCTTGTGCAACCAAATATGCTTTATATCTCACAATTTCTCCCTTTTCATTTCTTTTATGCACAAAGACCCATTTGTATCCCACTGGTTTCACACATGTAGGTGTAAATATTATCGGTCCAAACACTTCTCTTTTCGCTAGTGATTTCAATTTAGCTTCAATTGCTTTTTTCCATTTTGGTCAATCATCTATTTGTCTACATTACTCGATTGATTTTATACAAAATATTATATATCCATTAGGTGTAAATCGAGCCATTCTCTATATCCCTACTTATTAAATATCTAAATGTTGTATCCGCCACAAGATAATATGTCTCCTCATAATCAATTCCAGGTCTTTGTGAGAATCCTTGTGCAACCAAATATGCTTTATATCTCACAATTTCTCCTTTTCATTTCTTTATGCACAAAGACCCATTTGTATCCCACTGGTTTCACACATGTAGGTGTAAATATTATCGGTCCAAACACTTCTCTTTTCGCTAGTGATTTCAATTTAGCTTCAATTGCTTTTTTCCATTTTGGTCAATCATCTATTTGTCTACATTACTCGATTGATTTTGGTTCATGATCCTCGTTGCCATTCATAAAATCTAGTGCTACATTGCATGCAAAAAAATCATCGACGTCGATTTGATTTCGGTTCCATTTAATATCGGACATGACATACTCAATAGGAATCTCTTCATTTTCAGGTACTTGAGTTTCTTCTAAAACTATTTTCCCAATTATTTCTAAATTATCTTATGGAGATCTTGGTAAAAGCATTGTTTCCTCGATTTGACCATCATTCTTCTTTTCTTTTTTCTTTTTCGAGGATTCTTATCTTTGGAACCAATTAGTCTACCACACTTCAGGAATGCATTAGACCCATTAGCAACTAGAATTTGTCCTTCTAGGATGTCAAGCATTATTGGGGCATTCACAGCTGGTATATGTAACTTAGTCGCTCTCTTTGGGTCAGTAAATGCGTCTGGCAATTCATTAACTAAACTTTGTAAATGAATAATCTTTTGAACTTCTAATATACACTGCTTAGTACGATGATCAAGATGAGACAATAATAATTTTTTTCCAATTAATTTCCTTTACTAGTTGTTTGATCGCTCCCCCTAATGTTGGAAAAATGACTCGTAAAAAATAATCCACAAAATTAATAGTAAATAAATTTGCAGTATATGGTTATAGATATTTAATTATCAATGTGTATTCAAATCCAACATATATACCAACCTTCTCTAAGGACCCATCTTAGTTCTGTATTATGTAGCTATTGGAACATATACGACACATCCAAAAGTTTTTAGATGGGATATATTTGGTTCTTGATCATGAACCATTTGTAATGGGGATATTTTATGATAACTTGTTGGCCTGATACGAATCAATGCCGCCGCATGTAAAATTACATGCCTCGAGCAGTGATTGGGAGTTTAGACTTCATGAGTAATAGTATTGCTATCAATTGAAGTTTCTTAATTAAAGATTCTGCAATACCATTATGGGTATGAACATGAGCTACATGATGTTCAACACTTATTCAAATGGACATGCAATAGTCATTAAAAGACTGAGAAGTAAATTCTGTAACATTACCAAAGTGAATTGTCTTAATAGAAAAATCTAGAAAATGTGCTCGCAATCAAATCAAATGAGCAAATAACCTTGCAAATGTCAGATTGTGAGTTGATAACAAAGATATATGGGACCATCTAGTTGATGCATCGATTAAAACCATAAAGTATCTAAATGATCTGTAAGAGGGATGTATAGGTCCACATATATCCCCTTGAATTCGTTCCAGAAAATTAATTGATCCATAATTTATCTTTGCAGGTGATGGCCTAATTACCAACTTGTCTAGTGAACATTCAACACATGAAAAAATATTTTGAAGAATATGTTGGCTCTTCAATGAATGTCCACGTGAACTTTTGATTATTTTTCGCATCATAATTGAAGCGTGATGACCTAACCAGTCATGCCAAACAATAAAGTTATCAGTAAGCTTCTGTTTTACTATAGCATGTGTTTCTATTGAATTGATTTTTGTGTAGTAAAACCAATAGAGAATGTAGGCAACTTCTCAAGAAATATTTTCCTTGATTCTCGTATTTGAAAAATTCTTAATTTACTTCGCTTATAGTCTCAATATAATATTCATTTTGACGAATATCTTTAAAACTCAATAAATTTCTTTGAGACTTAGGGGAATATAACACATCAATGATTTCAAACTTTGTTACCTTTGACAATATTATATTTGCTCTTCCGGAACCTTCTACAATGTTTGTACTACCAGATATAGTGTTCACACTTCCTTCTTTTATTATTAAGTGAGAAAATATCTCTTATCTTGAGTATGGTGTGAGTAGTTGTACAGTCTGCTAGGTATAAATCTTCATCATTCAATGATAATTGCCTTTGACATGTTTTCATAATTTTCTTCAAAGAAGAAAAAAAGTCTCAAAAAAATTATAATGTCCAAAACATATATCCAAATCCAAACAGTTAAAATATCCGATGATAAAATGTCTCATAAAAGTAATAGTAAATTGTCCCTCAAAACATAAAACATAGCAATAAAATCCATAAATTAGAACCTAAATAATTAAAAATAAACATAAGTTGATAGAGTTTAGTACGATCAATGAAAATTTGTGGACTTAATTATTTCTTTCAAGAGTAAAATAAAATTCAGCAGTTTCCAAGTGAATTGTATTGCTAGCATTAAAATCACATCAATAGATTCATGTACGCTTTCATCAATATATTATATTTATTCTTGATATTTTTAAATTTTAAATTTTGATTTCATATTTATTATAATTTGGTTCTAACAAAAATAAAAAGAAGCATGATTTGAGACCAACCGCAAAATGATAATGAATGTATGGAATTTGTATTTATAGAAATGATATACGTAATTCTTCATTCATTATATATAAATATGATTCAGTATATGCAAAATCCTTTGATCATTATCATTCCACTTACACTATATTTTACCATATTTCAGTTCCTAAATATAAAATATTAATCTCGAACCTATTAAATAATTTCAATAATTAAAAAAGTTTTTTTTAGATATTGAGTTTAAATAATTATGTTTTTAGAATATATGTGTTATTCATTTTCACATAATTTTATTTTAATTTTAAATCCTAAAATCTAAAACTTTAACATTATGTACGACTTTAATTCCTAAATTTTAAACATAAATTCTTATTCTAAATCCTTAGATTTATTTTCTTAAATCTTAAATCCTAAATAGAACATATATCATTAGAATAAATGAACTAGTGTAAATTAAAGTTTATATAATTTATATATTAGATAATTTTTCATTATAAATATTTATATTCAAACTAGCTAGTTGACTGATAAAAAGGTATCAATAAGTTGCTTCAAAAAACTCAAAGCTGATGATTAATTCTTGCAATAGATGCTCTCCATTTTATAAAAGGCAATTTAAAGAGATTATATAGCAAATGCACTTTATTGTTTCAGAATCTACACTTTATTGCAATAGATAAAATCTAATCATGGTGGTCGATGGTAAGAAAATCAAACAACAAAACATGTTTTATAAATTAAGCTAATATATACGAGATATCTAGATTAAATCACTATTACAAACAAGAGACTTGTATATTATAAAAAAAAACTTGTATATATATATAAAGTAATAGACAAGACTTAAATAATATACAATAAAGGAAAACGTAAAATAAACCTATTCACACGTGTCAAAACTATAAAAAAAAAATATGCAAAATCATACATCTCTTTATAAAATGTCACTTAAATATTAAATCTCAATGAAAGAAATCATGTCACGTATTCTTTTAACAATAATAATAGATTATAACTTAATAGATGACAGATAACATCTTTTAAAATAAATGAGATATATGAGAAAGAAAATAAAGATGATATATTTATATTTTTATATTTTGATGAGTACATAAACCCCATACATATAGGGGCAAAAAATACTCTATTAAATATAATACATATAAATAAAGAGTCGAATCCTCCAACATTTCATATTCTCAATTCATTGAAGAATACTAAAAACCAAATTAACTAATAGGACAGTAATGACATTCACACAATATATTCATAACAATGATCAACTTATTTATTTAATTTGTATTTATTTATTGATACTAAATCAATCGGTTGCATTTAACGAATCCCGCAATATGGACTCAAACATGTAATACAAATAAGATACAATGCAAACACGAACATATTAATCTGTATACGATACAATACGAACACAGACTACCACCAAGTAATCATCAAAGAAAATGAAGATAGAAAAAAACCTTAAATCTTTATTTGCCAATTCAATTCGCTTATGTTTTACTTGCCTTGAAGCAATCTCTTGAATTGCTCTCTGCAATAAGACTTCCTATTTCTACTTTGTCCATCTATGGTAGTAGAAGAGTTTATCGGTTTTCTCTCTTTCGACACTCTCTCTTTACACTCTACAATTCAACCACTGGATTATGTCATCCATTATGGTTTCTCGTTCCGGTTCGAATAGGAGATCATGTAACAGACCTTCAAACAATTTGATCGTTTTGTCGGTTGAGGCAGCCTCTTCATACAGTTTCTGGGAAGCTCGAGGATCGGTTACCGTATCATTCATGCCGTGGAGAACAAATAAAGGAACACTCAATCTGTTCATACTCTGCTGCAAGTAGGATGTGATTCTAAGAATTTCATAACCAGTTCTCACCCGGAGGGGTCCCGTGTACACCAGTGGATCTGAATACTTGGCCACCAGCGCCTCCGGGTCCCTAGAAACTGGCAAGCCCTTCTTATTCGTGACACTGACCTGGTACCTTGGCAATAGGAATGATACAACTGGGGCAAGCACCTGTCATAGGTAGAAGACACAATGAAATTACTCATCATTTTCGTCATCGTTTTAAACTAATGCCTCTGTCGAACTGTTTCACAGCTTTACATCATGTTCTTCCGAACTTAACAAAAGGATGGTAAACCAGTTGGAAAGAAGATATAACTAACGGAAATGCTTACCACAAAAACAGGATTAGATGGCTGTACACCAACAGCTGGGGAAGTTGTTATAATGCCTGATACCTTGGCTTCGACCTTCGAATCAAGTACAGCCTAAAACGGAAATAGTCATAAGTTAAGTGGTACAAAATCAAGACTGAACGGTTTTGCTTTTCCAGTTTCGGTAAACAGACATGAATAATGAACACAGATTAAAGAAAAGCAACAAACGGTAGTAATATTTGATTCAAAAACTACAGGGGCATTGTTGTTCTTTATGAAACCTTACCTTAAGGACAATCGCACCACCCGTTGAATGACCGAAGCAAAAGCATGGAAGCCCAGGATTTTCAGCTAAAACCTTTTCAAGGAACATTTTCTGTAGCAAGGTGGAAGACGAACAAACATGATTTAATTCGATCCAATACTCGATTCAAATATTATACTTTCGTCGCTGGATGTTAAAACATACCACATACCATATCAGTGACAGCATAATCAAGACAATGAACATATCCATGTAGCCCATCACTTCCACCATGTCCTACAGGATATGAAGAGCAAATAAATTTGAGAATGAAAACAAAAGCAAAATGAAGTGACCACCAAAGATAAAAGCTTACAACAAACAACTTCCATGTAAAAGAAGAAAGTTGCAAGCCATAACCCGGGGGATGGTAGATGAAGTTGGAAACCATATTTTCAACTAGTCTTGGTTGATTTTATCATAGAGGTTTCAGTTATCTATTGTTTTAGGCATAAGCTAGCACGCTGCAAGATGCAACATTAGTCGAAGAATGTTTTCTCCTTTTCGACATTTTTTTACCAGGGAAACTTTCTAGTACTGTGGAAAATTCATCTGAACTGAAATCTAACTAGCCAATGACGAGGAGAATATCGGCAAAAACAATACTTCTTGTTTCTACAGGTCATCTAAAAAGGAAGTTTTTTTTTCTTCCAGATCCTCCTTACTATAACACTTAAAAGTAAGCTTACTTATTATGACGAGCTTCAAATGTTACTTTTTTGGCACCAATGGGCTTCCCCCAATGGAAATACTCAAGCCCCTGCAACATCCAAATATAGATGCATTGTTGAAGAATATGTGTCTCTAGACTATGAACAACATTAAATAGAAGATGACCTGTGAAGGATTAAGGAATGGAATTTTAAAAATGATTTTACACAAGAATCGAAAACTAAAGGTATATTCAACTAACATAAGCAGCTAAAATGCCCTTTGAAGACAAAGCATTCTTTTATGTTGAGGCTGAAAACACATTTCTCCACAAATCATATAAGTAGGCAGCTGTATATTAGCAATTCAAAAACTTTACAAAAAATAGTTGAAAAGTGTCCTTGATGTTCGACAAACCGGTAGAAGTCACCTTCGTTTTTAAGTTCACTTTTCCAATTCTAGTTTCTAATTCCTTTTTAAACATGATCTCTTCCCTTAATGCTAAATAATATTTAACAGTTATCTTGAAAGGATACACTGACTTGATTAGTGTCGAAAAAGTACTAGGAAAGGAAGCATCGGAATCTTAGTTGCAGTAATCAGGATACAAATCCCGACAACATGAATATATATATATATAAGGACACAAATTTCTAAGCACGTAACAGGAGCAGTATATCCCTTTATCCCAATATTTCCTTTCTACTGGGAGGCCAGCATCATATTATCACTTGCCATTACGACCAAAAGAAATCACCATAAAAATTCATATACATGTAAGAGGGGGGCCTTGAGGACTCTAACAAGAGATGTACAATGGAAGGCATTCTTTATGGTAAGAATTATTGAAAATAAAATGTAGGAACAGCTACTGGTTTACCAGAAATGGGTCAAGTCAACCATACAATATGATCTCTGATTTTCATGCTACTCATTTATGTCAAAAATAAATGGCACGCAACAGAATTTGGGGCCAAGCATAATGTGATTTTGCATGGAACTAGAACTTACCAATCCAGTCCATTCCATAGACCTTGAATCCATGAGCATTTAGAAGCTTCGCAAAATCACTGTACCTCCCGCTGTTGTAAATATTGAAAAATTGTAAGAGAAAGAAACAAAAAGCTACAGAATCAATTGAACAGGGCCTCTACAATGGCATCGGATTGAAATAAAAAATCTGTGTTCATTCAGGCCATGCAAAAGAATAACTACTCCCCTGAAAAAAGACATTCAAATAACATCACCATCAAAGTGAATAATAAAGCAACCAGTAAACAAAAACAGGGTGACACAAATTGTAGAAGACTATAACATGAAGCCAATTAAAGAAAAATAGTTTATTTAATTGTTAAACTTTCAGATTGTAAATATGAAAAGGAAAAACTTATTGCAGAGAAATTAATACAAGCAAATCCTTACCCCATTAAGCTTCACTGTGACAAATATGCCCATATGATTAAAGTTGTCTGGTATATCATATGTATTCGCAGTTCATTCAAGGAGGATAGGTTAATAGTCAAATGTCAACAAAATCTAAGGGTTCCACCTATCAAAACCTAACGACTGAGCTCAGGTTAGTTAGGCAACAGACCATTTCGCAGCAATCAAGATTAGTCGGTGTACCATTTAAATTCTAAACTTTGAAGAAAACAAATATATCAAACAAGCATGCAAAATATAAAGAAATCAAATAAGAAATGCACTTAATTAGTTTGCTAGTTCAAATGCATACAAGTAATCACATAGACATGAATTATGTAGATCATTTATCAACGAAAATGCCCACACATTAGTCTATGTGAAGTACACTTCAATTAGTTGCTTAGTTGTCAAAGGATAAGCTAGAAACTAACAATTCTAATTTCATATTTAATCAGTTTCTCAAATTCTTATCATCCCATGGAGCATATTGAAAACATGGCCTAAAGCATAAATTCTTATCAAGTCGGCCGACAAAGACTCTTAACACCAAAGCATAAATGTATTTGCCTCCCAGCCATGTAAACATCTAAATTATCCATACAGTCGAATTCACTTCAAGCAAAGATAGAACTGAAACTTCTTCATACAGGGATATTCTTATTTCAGGCAGTTAAAGTTCGATTTTGTTTCTTGCTTTTACATTTTTAGTAAAAGTTCTTTCAACATTTCCATTTGCTCATTTTAATTTATTACATTGTCTCCAGCACACTTCAAAAAGTTATGGCTTGATATTAACTAATTCTCAAGAATTTAACAAGAATATCAGTTCCTATTGGCTCATTAGTATAAGCAAAATAAATTTTACACACGGAACAGTTGGTGATGATTGACGAAAGCATTTTGTTTTATCAGCTTTTCCTTTTGAAAAAGTCCAATTCAATAGGAAAATGTGACAAATGATGACTCCCTTGGAAGATGATAAGGAACTTGCAGAACATTCCACAAATATGTGACAAACTATGGCAGACAGTATTGGAAATATTATCTCCTTACCAACTGCCAAAATATTCTACCAATATGCAGGCAAAAGAAGGCAGGGGACTATAACCAGAAGTCATGGGTGTGCTTGGTAGAGCAGAAAAGTTAAAGGATGGAAAGAGGTGAGTTGAAAAAACAGAAACAAAATAAATTTTGAGTGTACTAGGTAGAATGGAAGAGGCCATCCTTCTATGGCTACTCTACCAAGCAATTAAGGGAAAGAAAACAGCTTTTTAATTTTTATTTTCCAGGCAAGAATAATCTTTTAAGTGGCATCAATGATAAAAAGGAATGTTATTCTCCAGGATTTAGGTTTGAGCAACAACGCTTACGGGATGTGGGCGTTGACAGTGACTAAGAAAGATTAAAATAGATACTACCTTGCTATCCCCACATATTATTCAAAAAGATAGAAAAGTAAGAGCAATCTTTGGGGCACCCTCGTGCTGCAGGGATTATAAGGGCAGAAATAGAAACAAGACATTGTTTCTATTTATGCATAGTTTTAACCACTGGTGTCATTGGAAACTCGGCCATTTCTGCAGGCTTCTGTCAACATCCCAAAGCGAGGAAATTTCACCACAGTTTTCAGATATGTCTCTCTTCAATTAATTGTTGCATTTTAAGATTTTTCAGATTCAAAGATGCAGAAGCAGCAGCAAATTCAAATTAGCATATTTTAATCATTTTTCCTATATTAAATAAAATAAAAAATCTCAAACTCAATCTCAAAAACCACATTTCCAGAGCTATTTTCTAAGTAGTTAAATTAAATTGAGAAGAAACCATTAGCATCAGCTTGAACAAAAGTGAGCAATTGGTGTTTTTAATTGATCAAAGAACTGACCTGACTATGACTGAAGCTGGAGTCCAAGACTGAGTGAATAACGTGTCACCTCTTGCACTAGTGAACAGAGAAAACTCCCTCACCGTCGTGATCATCATCTTGAACCACCCTCTGAATCGCCAGCGACCGCCTCGCGACAGCCTCCTGGTCCACAACCACCGCCTCGCTCCTACGTGGCAACATCGCCACCGAAACCCTCACCACAGCCGAAGAAGACGAAGAACCTTTCCTCCGACTCTCCTGTTTCTCTTCCTTCCCCACTGTCTCCCCGGAACCGATCGCGGAGGCGCGTACCGTTCCCCGGAACGGCAAAAGCAACATCAAAACGAAAGCATTTAACAGCAACAAGAAACTCCTCAAAGCACGCAAAGAGAACAGCGCGTTTATACGACCACTCGCACCAGAGGTTAAAGGCTCCACCGCCATTCTTTTAAAAGCGGACGAGATTAAGCGATTGAAATCCTTGGATACAAACTTGGGTTTCAAATGTTGAACGTTCGTTTTCACATGCAAATGAGAATGTTTGTAAATTTTAGGATACTGAAACTTAGTTACTCCGGGTATTACAACCGTTCTAGTTGATGAACAGATCATGAACAGAAAAAATGTAAAATACCCAGAGTTTTGTTTCTCCCCTACACTATAGTTCTGGAAAAACGAAATCAATCTAAAACACAATTACCCAGAAAAACAAATATAAAGGCAAGGTGGATGGTGATGGAAAAAACTGATATTTTTAAATTGGAAGCTTATCTACAAGAATTTATGGTGGAGAGATGAAGAAACAGAATCAAAATTGGTTTTGGTTTTGTCTTCAAGTTTACTACACTACAAATGTTGACGGAACGAAAAATGTGTGTTCAACATAGGGTAAGTCGTCGGGAGACGAATCAAAATCTTTGAAAAACGTTATAAAGAGTTTGTGTAAATTGATGGTTCTGGAAATTACATGTGGTGGGGGCTGAATGGAATAAGAAAAACAATAAAGAAATACGTTAAGATTGATGGGACACGTGTCGGAAGGCTAAGGCGAAACACATGACGGTTTACGGGGCGGAGAACCAACAGGTAAAAGCTCCACCAAGCAATGTCAGGATAGGGACAGGTAGTGGAGGCCGGTGGATGATGTGTTTATAATTTTACAAAAATATTTAAATTTGTTTAATTTATTTCAAATTTTTATTACTCACTTAAATATAAACATATAACGGGTAATTTTTTATTTATATTTTTAAAAATAAATAAATAAAATTTACATAAACTCTAACGTACTAAGATTAAAATTATTCTTTATTAATCTTATAAAATGTCTGGCCATATTAATTGGTTCAACAACATAACCCACACCCATCCATACATTTTTTTTTTTGGAAATTCTTATCCACCCAATGCTTACGTTTTTTTCTCCTCTTATTATTAAAAAATAATAAAATTGTTGTTGTTATGTTTTTTAAATTTTTTTAATAATAATGTGATATTATTTTATGATGACAGATCAATATTATTTTAATTTTTTAATAGTATGTAATAAAAATAAAATAAAAATATAATATTAAATATGATTATAAAATAAAAAAGATAATTAAACAAGCAAATGAAATAAAAATAATAATTGAGATAGTAAATATGTAGTTTACCCTAAAGTATCTAAGTGGCAGTAGAAGTAGCCAGTGGTAACTGTAGTCTTTAAAATTTAATTTTTTTTATATTAGTAATTTATTCTATTGACGCTGCTCATATTAAAATTTTATTTATATTTATCATATATAAAAAAATATTATTAATATATATATTTATTTATTTTAAAAATATATTTTTAAATCCGTCATCGAAAATAATCATTAGTATTTGCGAGTGAAATTTCTAATTCTGCACAATCAAGTAGTGGTCCATTATCTTTCACGGGCCACTACTACAATGATCATTAGCATTCCCGAATATCATTGCATAAAAGTTATTCCAAATCAATACAATCAAAATCTCCCTTTATTCTTAGTAGATAAAAATATAATTTAAAAAACATTTAGTTCACGAGGTGTATTATTATTTATAAAAATAACATTATTAAATTATAAAATTTTGTATTATTAGTTAATATGATTAGTTTAATTATTTTTATATAACTATCGATATCTGATCTATTGATTAATTAATTTAGATCGAATACTACAAAGACGAGAGCAACCCTTCTAACCTTGCATTTGTGAACCTCTGATCTTGCTTAAGAGATTTAGTGTCTCAACTCTCATCTCACTAAACCAACTTATTGTTGGCTAATTTAACTTTTATTTTAAGATTTAAAATTTATTATAATTTTTATTTATTAAATAAAATTAATTATTTTTTATTAATAAAACACAAAGGTAACGAAAGAAAAAGGCTAAAAGACAACGAGCTTATGAGAGCTTAGACGAGGGTTAGACAGCGGACACTAGCAAAAGACAATAAAACAATATGATTAACTACTAATTATTATCTTCAACTAAACTCGAATTATAAAATCTAAAGATAAAATATATTAAAAAAGAAAAATATAAATAAATTTTAAATCTAATCATAATCCTAACTAGAGGAAAGTGAAAGAGGAAGGGAGACTTTAGAAGAAGAAAAAAGAGTGTTTGTAGTGAGTCTAGAACCTATGATTTAATTAAATATGAGCAGTTTTATCAATCAACCAAATGTACTTGCTCATATCTATTGAACAATTTTTATCAGTGGCAAAACTTGATGATAGAGTTTTGGGGTAACTTAAAAGTTTAAAAAAATTAGAAGTTTAAATTATAAATTTTAAATGGTACAATTTATATTTTTTCAAATAAAATTAGGGTATAACTAAAATTTTTGAAAATTTGAGAGGATTAATGAGAATTTTTAAAAATTATGGGAGATGTTTTAATTAAGAACATTCAAAAATTTAAAGTTTAGTATGAATTTTTAAACATTTTGGGGCAAATTAAATTATTTAAAATAATTAAGGATCTAAAATTAAATTTTCTAAAATGTTGATGTAGCAATGGCCCCACATGCCTCAACTGTGTTCAGCCATTGGTTTTTATGATAAAAAAAAGTGACATTTTTTCTGTTTAAGTTTTGGCAAGTACATTTGTAAGATATATATATTGACAAGTAACATGTGTATTGTTGATATGTTAAAAAAATACCGAATAAACATCACTTTATTTTTAATAAAAAATTGATAATATCAAAGGCCTCATTAAAAATAATACTTTTGATAGCATTACAAAATTTAAGTTGAAAAACCTCGAAAATGACAAAAACATTACAAAATAGAATGATAAAATAACCAACAAAACGAAACTAAAGCTCAAACTAGTGGAAACTAGCTAATCCCCAGGAAGCTCATGGTCTCGATCCGTAAGTGTGCCATCCGTAGCATCAACATGCAGTAACTCGTGCACTTCTTGAGGAGGCTGAGTGTACGTGTCAGTATCCAAACTATCCAAACGTGCAAGCTTGACAAGCTGATCCGTATAACAGTATAACCAGAACATCTAACACGGGAAAAGTTCACCTCCTATATCTTCCTCCTCGGCTCTTGAATGAATGACAAGATTCTTGGACCTCCATTTACTTCTTTCAAACCCTTCACCAATTGAGTGGTCTTCAAACTGCCCGCTTCAATCACCACACGACGATTACCCTACTCCCAAGCTATACACATCCCTACATATATGTCCCGAAGTTCTGCTTCTAAAACCGAACACACCCCAATTGAATATATAATTAGAGGTGTGTAAAACTTTAATGAAATAATATATATATATATATATATATATATATATATATTCAAAAAGATAAAAGTTAATTGAATCGTGTAATATCCCGAAATTAGTTAGTTTAATTTTTTTTATTTCGATGATCGAAAAATTCTTTTTTGATAAATTAAATTTTTAAGATCAAGATTAATTTTATTTATAATTTAAATTGAATAATAAATTACTTTGTTAATAATTTAATGATTAAATGACACAAGTGATGGCAACATGATAAGTAATGTTCATGTGAATATTTTAATGCCCATGGTTATCTTGTCGAGTTTAGAATACAATTGACATGTCATAGAGTCTATAATATTTGTAAGTATATTGTTTAGACTTCAGTCTTATTTGTAACAGAGGGATGTTGGTGATTGGTTAGACTTATATCCCGACAATGACGAAGAATTGATCATTAATTTTTGTGCTATTACACTATTTATGTATCTGTATGTCGAAAAAGTACCATTGGGTTAGTATTTAAATATTTGTTATACTCATGATCATTATTAATGTTTTTGTCATTGTTATCGTTAAAAACCAATAGTCGACCTTTTATATCGAGATTTCTTTCTCCAACTAAAATATGAAGTTCCCAACAGGCGTACTTCATGACCCGAAGCTCAGTAAGACTCGAACCCCAACGGTTAACTACCACTCAAAAGTTTAACAACAAAATGAGACTGAGAACCTTAAAATTCTGATATAAAATCTCAATTGTTATTTATTTTCAAGACCTCAATAAGCGTAAATTTGAATTAAAAGGCCCAAATAAATTTGTCTATAAACTGAACACGCTTTTGCGTACATGGTAAGTTCTTAGAAAGGTATGATTGATGAAGTTTGCTTTCTATGAGTTTTGAAATAAGTTTGTATTGTCAAAGACTATTATAGAAAAAGCAACAAAGAATGTACGATTTTTTTTCAAAGTGAAAAATAATAAATAGAGTACGTGTTAAAGACACGTGTTAACACGAGTTCAAATCAAACAGTAGTAATAACACACGTATATATTTATCTTCAATCACTCAAAAAAAATATTTAAAAAATTAATTTAAATACTTGAAAAATTACAATATCTAACTAATGTGAGTTTTGTATTGTCAACTCCTACATTGATTAGATATTGATTTTTTAGGTGCTTAAATATAGTATTCTAAATATAATTTTATTGAGTGATTGAAGATAAAATTTTCATACGTGTGCCGCTGTAATCACTCAACTTGTATTCGTGTCAATATATATCTTCGACATATATTATATTTCTTATTTTTTTTGTCATTTTGATCCTTTAACATTACAACCTTATTTCAAAACTCATGAATGACATGTTCTACCGGCTAATCTTATTAAGTATGCAAAATAGCATTCAATTATTTGCAATGTTTTCAAAACCGGACCGGACATTGAACCGGTGAAGGTACTGGTTCACTGGTTCAACCGGGTTCAACCGCGGTTGAACCGGATTTTATATAAAATAATATATTTTTTTAATTTTACATAATATTCAAAGCAATATTAATATATATGTAACACTTTTTTTAAGTTTACAATATTAAAAGGTATAAAAATATCACAAGTCATAACATGTATAAATGAAAAACCATAAAATCAAGTGAAACAAAATGATTCAAATCAACTACAACATAATATTTAAGGTAAAACATATTAAATAATAAATATAATTATATAATTATAATCAAAAAAAATAAAATTGGGGTTTAAAAAAATCATAACAAATGATGTCATTTGGTTTAATTGTTTAAAAAAAACAATCTCACATGGCTAAGAAACATAGAAGAGTATCCCAAAAGTTTAAAGAGTAAAAATATGATAACAAAACAATCCCACATGGCTAAGAAACATAGAAGAGCATCCCAACTTACTTCTATAAATAATAGAGGTAATTTGACATTCAAAATCATGGAGCTTTTTGGTGAGCACAAAGTGAACTATTCTTTCGCTTCAATTGAGCTCAAATTTTAGGTTTCAATTGAGCTCAAATTTTAGGCTTCAATCGAACTTCTAAATTTTTTTTTGAGTTTGTGCCTTTTCGATTTCAAGTTTTAATATTATATTTCGAGTTGATAATTTTTAGCTCGTGAGTTTTTGAGTCGAGTTGAGCTTACTTTTAAAGTTTTCGAGTTTGAGTCGAGCTCAACAATACTCGAATTTGACTCGGCTCGTTGAACAAACGACGTTGTTTGGTTTAATTTTTTTTAAAAGAAAAAAAGTGAACCAACAGTTCAAACCGGTTTTACCGGTTTTCAGCCGGTTCACCCCGGTTTTCAACCGGTTCTTCCGGTTCTGTGCTAATCCGATTTTGGGAGTTAACCGGACCGGACAGGCCACCGGTTCACGGTTCAACCGGTCGAACCGGCCGGTCCGGTCCGGTTTTAGTAACATTGATTATTTGTGTTGCGTCCGATCATTCACACTTGTTCTAAATGTTGAAGCATGAATAATAGTCATGTGGTTGCATGTATATTGAGTAATAGTCTGTTATGCAGTCTGTTAGAGCTGGTATGCACAGCTGTTATGCTGACGTTCATGCACTTATAGGCTTCATTGACTAGCCTATGTTGTATAAATATGCTACAATTGTTCTTGAATAAATGAGCAACATTATAATCACGTTTTTAAATATATTCTCTTTGCATTTTCCTTTAGTTTGTTTAACATGGTATCAGACGTCTGCGATCTTGTCGTTGTTTTCCACACTTATGAACATTTCAAACATACAAGCTTGCGTACAGGTCATAACCATGTGTGTTTTTGGGATATAACATGCACCATAGTGGTTATCAGTGTTTAGCGCCCGATGGGAGAGTCTATGTGTCTCGCCATGTTACTTTTTATGAGCAGGTGTTTCTGTTTGTTGCTCGAATGGATCAGACGAATGTTTTTTCCGAGGTCAATCAACGTGGTGGAGCTTACTTTTTGTGGTTCCTGGTGCTCGATGTGTCTGTGATGGTTCTCACAGGTGGCTACGAGTGTACGTTTTAATCAACCCAAGGTGTAAGAATATGGTTGTGTACCAGTTTGTGAAGCAAGAACGTTTGTGAATGTTTAAACTGGGGTTCCTGGTCTTGTTGTGGAATAGGCTGGTGACAGTGCTGGTTCTGATGCAAGTGGGAGCAGTGATCGTCTTTCGACTATTGTGCAAGATCATGCATAGCAGTATGGTGCGTTGTCAGTTGCTGAGCCGATTCCTAGTAGTGCTTCTAGGAATTTTGAGGATGGTCTAACTCTTCCTCCTTCTCGAAATGGGCATCCGATGGTCACTCGTAGTAAAACGGGAGCTTTTAAACCAAAGTTGTTTGTTGCTAAAAAACAAGTGGGTGATGGTGAGCCTTGCACAATTGTTCAGGCTCTTTGAGACCCTCGATGGAAGGAAGTAGTTTTCGTCGAGTATGATATCCTTGTGAAGAATAGTACGTGGGTGCTTGAGCCGCTTCCAGTTGGGCGAACGACAGTTGGGTGTAAATGGTTATTCAAGGTCAAGTATCATAATGATGGGTCTGTCTCAAGGTATAAGGCTCGTCTTGTGGTGAGAGGTTTTTCTTAGGTGCCTGGTCATGATTTCAATGATATGTTTAGTTCGGTGGTAAATACTACCACGGTAAATATTGTTCTTTCGTTAGCCGTTACTCGAGGATGGAGCTTGTTGCGTGTTGTGAGTACTATAAAAGTATACGCAAATAATGTGCAAGTATACACAATCGCTCAAGTAATACAGTGATGAGTGAGTATCGTCTCCACAGGGATTGGGTGAAATTACAAAAGTCTAACCAAAGCAAAGCACTAATTTATCTAAGTATAGTTAGTCTTGATATATACAAATGTCATGACAAATGAAAAGTGTATGAAGGTGGATATGGAGTGATGGTCTGATAGTGTAGTGAATGGAAATGCAGTGGCAAGGTAAGATGTTTAGTGCTGAAAATGGTGTAATGTCGAGGCAATGAAAAATGGTAAAAACAATAAATAAAAAACAAATAAAATGATAAGAATATAATCCTCACGTGACAAGCTTCCAATGGAATGAATGGTAGGGATTGATTTAAGGATGCTAAATTTATCTCTCAGGTATATTTAAGTTTTATGGACTTCACTTACTCGACAGGGCTTTCCTAAAGTGTTCGCAAAGGAACCTAACAGAATAGGATGCCAAGGCATCTACTTTCACTCAACGATGTTGGCCAACCTACCCTATTGATAAAGACACCCTTTTTAGTCGTTGAAATCCTATCATAGTCTCTCTCGAGATCTAAGGGATTAGGTTATAGTATTCCTAGGTTGGTTCAAAGCCCCTTGAAAATACTATAGCCCATTGCTTATGAGGATCTTGTCTTGCATTTCTCTCGAATACTACAAGTATTTTTAGCTTAGGTTTCTCTCAAACACCTAACCTTCATCTAAGAAATGGACACTATCATGCCTCTTACAAGCTTAAATGGTGAAGTATTCACAAGCAAAGCAAGCAAATAACCAAGATAAACATAAATATACCATTAAAATAAAGTTTAAACAACCATAAAACCAACCACCACCAAATAAGTTAGTTCATGGTGGGGTTCAAAATATCCAAACACAAAGTCATGAAAATACTCGTTCCAACAACCCACAAATAAATGGAAAACAATAGCAGCAAAGGGAAATGAGAAGAAGCCTTCGATGCATGCCATTGGAGGTCTCCTCGGCCACTATAAACCATCTTAGCTCGCTAGCTCCTCTCGGCGCTTAGCTCGCCACTCCTTGAAGCTTTATCAATGGAGGAAAACCCAAGGAAGAAGAATGGAAAAAGAAGAATAAAAATATGATTTTTCTGCTTTATGCGTGTGTCTCTTGCCTCCTATTCCTTCTCTCCCTTGAGGTGTCATATATAATAAAAAACATCTAGGGGTAATGATTAGTTTGTTGGGTGCAAAATACCCCTCATACCCCTAAAATCACACCATAAGCGTGAACCTTATCCTCCAGGTGACAGTGGTCCTCTAGTAGGCAGTTACAACAATCATTTCACGTGCAGCGCCAGCTGTATCTTTTTTCATTTTCTGTATCGGAAATATCAACGCATTTCATTCTGCTTCAGCAACGTGTGATGCCGCGGCATTGCTTCCCAAAGGGTTCTTTTTCCTGCTATTCCCTGCACACAACAAACAACTACACCTTCATCTCATACAACACTATTAAGAAATAAAACATCACTACCACAAAAATGCAACTATATGCAACTACATGATCCTAAAATGACTAGAATGTTCTTTTAAACAAACAATAACTTAAGTAAAAAGGCCTTAAAAGTAGCCTTTTTAGGAAGTTAACAGAGCTTTAGACAGGTTGACGTCAATAATGCATTCCTTAACGGTGATCTTGGAGAATAAGTGTATATGGTACAGCCATCGGGTTTCGAACTTGTGGCTAATGATGGCTCTCGATTGGTTTGTAGGTTGAATAAGGCGTTGTATGGGTTGCGTCAAGCCCCACGCATTTGGTATTCCAAGTTGCGTCATTTTTTTGGATCTTGGGTTTTATGGAACTTCGACTAATACATCTCTATTTATTCGTCAAAATGGTGGAGCTTATACGCTTATTCTAGTGTATGTTGGCTATATTATTATCACGAGTGAGTCTCGTGATGCTATTGATGATGTTGTTCGGTTGCTCAATCAGAAGTTTTTGTTGAATTATCTAGGTGAGCTTGGGTATTTTCTTGGCATTGAGGTTCACCGAACATCTGAGCAACTGGTTTTGTTCCAACATAAATTTGTTCGAGAGTTATTGGAACGAACAGGTATGGTCAGCTATAAACCTGTGCCTAACCTTTCACCCAAGTTGACTTATGATGCTAGGAAGTTGCTTGTGGATGCTTTGATATATCGTAGTGTTGTTGGGGCATTGTTATATTTAAGTCACACATGACCAGATATAGCTTTTAGTGTTAATCGTGTGGTGAAGTATATGCATCGTACTTATGACGGTCATTGGTTTGCTGTGAAGAGAATTTTGCGTTACTTGAATGAAATAGTTGATCATGGTTTGGTGTTTCGGTCATCGTCTTCCTCTTAAGCTTGTTGTGTAACTGTATTTATCGATGCTATTTGGGCAAGTAATGTAGATGATTGTCGGTCTGTTTTTAGGTCATATGTGTTCATTGGGTGTAATCTGGAGTGCTAGAAGGCAGAAGACGGTGGCTCGGTTGACAACCGAGGCTGAATATCATAGCATTGTTGATACATTATCTGAGGTAGTATGGGTTAAATCCTTATTAGCTGATATGGGTGAGTCGGTGTCTACGACTCCGGTTGTATGGAGTGACAACATGAGTGTCATTGCGATAAGTGCTAATCCCGTCTTTCATGCTCGTTCCAAACATATCGAGTTGGATCTACATTTTGTGTGGGGAAAAGTGTCTCATGGAAATGTTCAGGTGAATTATGTTCCTGCAGAGCACCAAGTTGCAGACGGGTTAACTAAACCCTTGCCAAAGTCTGCTCATGTTTTGTTTCGACAGAAAGTTCAAGTTGCTGATGCTTATAAAAAAACAACCGATGGGGATGGGGAGAATGTTGAAGCATGAATAATAGTCACGTGGTAGCGTGTATATTTAGTAATAGTCTATTATGCAGTCTGATAGAGCTAGTATGCATAGTTATTATGCTGACGTTTATGCAGTTATAGGCTTCATTGACTAGCCTACATTATATAAATATATTACATCGGTTCTTTAATAAATGAGAAACATTATATGGACGTTTTAAATATATTCTCTTTGCAGTTTCCTTTAGTTTGTTTAACACTAAAAAAATGATACTTTGATAAATAACTAGAAATATGTGTAATATGGGTGTTTGCACAAGTGTAGCTGCTGAATTTCTTGTCATTAGAATCAGTTTATTGATTGCTTGGGATTATGGATTTAGAGCCGTTGAGTATGAGTTGGATGCTCAAGTAATGTGCATGTTGTAGAGGCGGATGATATCAACTTACACTTTATGGGGACAATTATTATGAATATACGAAGCTTGAGAACGCGTGGCTGGGAGATAAATTTTCAGTATACTCTTCGTGATGGGAATTTTTATACCAATATCCTTTCGAAAATGGGATGTAGCATCAACGAAGAACTTGCAATCTTTAATTCACCACCTGCAGAAATTCTTCCTTTTTTGGATATTGATGCAAGTGGAATCTCTTTCCCCATAGACTACAAAATATATGAACACGTTTCTTCTCTGAATTTCCCTTTGTAATAAAAAAAGAAAAAGAAAAAAATATGAGTAATTTTAGTAATTAATTTAATAATTTATATATATATATAAACCGAGTTATTAGGTTATGGTTTTTTGTTACTCTCTTGGTTTTTAAAGTTTTATCATAACCAATTTTGACTGACTCGTATTACAAACTTAATTTTAGTGAATTAGTCTCTAAACAAGAATTTTATGTATATACAGGATCTCAAACTCAAAATTTATTTAAATATTGAGAATATAGAATTCAATGAATAACTTCTGATAACATTTCATAAAGCTCATTGTTAACTACGTTACAACCAGCTTATATAGAAGCTGTAATTTCATGTGTACTCAACCTCTATAACAAACTTATAACAGAATCTGATATTTCTTAACAGCTATAACAACTCACTTACACACACAACGCTCACATAAGCAGCACATACACACATTACTGTATATTCTAGAATACAGTGTATTCTGGAATACATATTCCAATATTCTCCCCTCTTCATCATCTTCTTCTTTTAGTAAGATAATACACACATCTTCTCTCGAAACAAATCAAACGCTCCTTTTGTTAGTGGCTTTGTAAGTACATCTACTACTTGATGAGTTGCAGGCACATAATTGACTTGAAGCTGGTTTGCTGCCACCTTTTCACGCACAAAATGAACATCCATATCAATATGTTTGGACCGTGAGTGATAGACAAGATTAGTGCTTAATTCCACAATACTAGTGTTATCACACCACACAACATGCATGTTTCGATATTCAATACCAAGCTCACATAGCAATAAACTCATCCATGTTACTTATTCAGCAGCATCAGCTACACTTCGATACTCAGCTTCCATGGTAGATCTCGATCCAGTTTTCTGTTTCTTAGAGCACCAAATCACAGGACATGGGCCAAGAAATACTGCATGACCAGAAACTGACCTTCTGTTATCCAAGTTTTCACCCCAGTCAGTATCAGCAAATGCTACAACATCCTGTGAAGCACCATTACTGGAAAATGTTAGGCTATAATTTAGTGTACCTGCCAGATATCTGAGTATCCTTTTAACAACAACTAGATGTAATTCACGTGGAATTATGCTACTTTACTGACACTGAATGCTATATCCGGCCTTGTATGGCACACATACAAAAGTGCTTCAACAATGCTTTGATATTCCCGGGCATCATTTAACAGTTCACCGGCTTCCTGAGTCATTTCGAGGCTCCAATCATTGGAGTAACTGTAGGTGCAACATTTAACAGGCTTGTATTTTCCAGCAATTCAAGAATGTATTTGCATTGAGACAATATCAATGCCTTTTCTGTACGCTTAACCTCAATTCCCAAGAAGTAAGCCAAGCTCCCTAAATCCTTCAAAGAAAAGTCATGACTCAGAGCATGAACAATACGATCAATACTAAGAGAATAGTCACCTGTAATTATAATGTCATCGACATACAAAAGTATGTATCTATGACAAACTGCATCAATTTTAACAAATAAAGAAACATCAGTTTTGGACTCTGTAAACCCCAATCGAATCAAGCTTGCTTTGAGCTTGTCATGCCAGTTTCTTGGTGCTTGTCTAAAGCCATATAATGCCTTATTGAGTTTACACACAAGAATACCTCTATCAGCAGCATATTCCTCAAATACAGGTGGTTGTTCCATAAAAACATCCTCAACTAACTCACAATTTAAGAAAGTATTATTTACATCAATATGTCTTATGCACCACTTCCTTTCCACATCAATAGACAACACAACATTCAATGTAGGAAACTTGACAACAAGGTTGTAAGTATTATTGAAGTCATAACCTGGAACTTGTGAATAACCCTTTCCCACTAATTTGACTTTATACATTTGTACAGACCCATCAGGGTTCTTTTTTATTCGAAATAGCCATTTACAACCAACAACAGTAGTAGACCTATTTGTAAAGAACTGCAGCACTGTAGCCCACACAGCAAAAACTGTCTCAGCATCTATGAATTAAAGAAGAAGAGATGGACTAATCGTTGAAAGTAACCAGGATGCAAGAGCACTATCATGAGCTACAAAGTCCTCATACACCTCATTTGGTAATGCTTCACATGATTCAACAAATACTGTCACTGGTGGCACATGCATGGATCCCAACAACAATCTCTCCAAATGGTGACTACGAACCGTTAACATGATTTGTTGCTTCCATAAAAGAAAGTTAGTTTCATCTAGAATAACACTAACTCTCTTGTTGGAGAAACCTTTAGAGCTTCTTGAAGGAATCTACATTGGCAAAGGAAAATTGTCACCGTTCATCATACTTCCTTCTTAGGCAGCGAAAGAACAGAAGAACCTCCCAAGATCAGTAGCGAAATATACCATGTTGAGAAGATAGAATTCAATGAATAACTTCTGATAACATTTCATAAAGCTCATTTTTAACTACGTTACAACCAGCTTATATGGAAGCTGTAACTTTAAGTGTACTCAACCTCTATAACAAACTCATAAGATAATCCAATATTTCTTAACAGCTATAACAACTCACTCACACACACAACGCTCACATCAACAGCACATACATATATTACTGCATATTTTAGAATGCAATGTATTCTGGAATACATATTCCAATATTAAACGATATCAACATGATTATGGGTGTTTTTGATAAATCATACCAAGAACATATGGGTAAAAATGGAAGGCCGAAGCCATGGACAGCTAGCTAATCACAACTATTATCCTATCATACGCAATTCCTTAATACCATTTCGTGTCGGAAAATGATTTATCCACTTTTTAATACAAAATATGTATATATACACATAAAAGATGGGTATTTTTATTTTTATTTGTTTAAACGATCGCAACTAAATTTCATCGATAAAAATAAAAAGATGAATCCGAATTACAACACACCCAAGCATAGAAAGAAATATTAGAATAATCGTCACATAAAAATTCATACAAAAATATTAAACCCAAAGATATAAAGAAAAAAGAAACATTCCCTTAAAAATGATGACCAACATCAAAACAACTCATTTATAAAAATTTATCGTCTCTATCGAATGACACACTTTACAAAGTGATAAAAGAGTGGTGAGTGAACCAAACTATATGACAGGCTCTACGATATCAAATTTTGATTATATCGACAAACAACCTTTTACCAAAGAGAAAATTTGACTATACTTGACAACTGATAAAACAATAAAATAAATGTCATTTGTTCAAATATCAAAAAGACCGCAAATATATGTTAAAAACATACCAAAAGTTATAAGGATCGTGTCACAATAAAAAAAAAATACGTGCCATAAAAGTGAAAAAATGTGTAATAAGAACAAAGATTTTTATTTAAAATTTAAAAAATGAAAAAAATAGATGACATAATATAAAAAAATAATAATCAGTGAGAATTGGCAACAATTAACATTATGATTAAAATCACCGATAATTAAACAAAAATCAAAAGAGAAAAAAAAGACATCATAAAAATATTAAATATTGAGAGAAATCTTTTTATTCTTAAATTTAAAATGTATATCTTGATAGATATAAAAACGACAATAAATAAATAAATACACGTGACGTGAAGTTGTAAAAGAACAGGTGTAATAAAAGCAATGGATATTAATGTTTTAGAAAGAAAGAAAGAGAAAAAAATGGAGAACTCGTGGCATGGCGTGTCGGGGTACCGTGGCGTACTAATCTCAACAGAGCGGTTGGGAGATTCAACTTTTAAATTCAAACACCATAAATTTGAAACATTCGACTCTGTTGGTCTTTGAGTTTCATCGACGAGCAAAGGAAATGTCGACTTTAAACTTCCCGCCGGTTCCTACCTCCCCCAGAGACGATGCTGTTCAGCTTTACCGTGCTTTTAAGGGTAACCTTTCTTTTCTTTCTGGGTTTTCTATCGCTTTTTTGTTTTCTTAAATTCATGATAATGGGGATTTTCTTGTACATTTTACTTTTTGTTCAATTTTGTCTTGCAAATCGAAAATTCTTATGAACCACCTAAGGAATTTGTGGAGAAATGGTGTTAGGATGCATTTGCTAAATTGCTTGGAGATTTAGATTTCAAATTTAGCATATAAAAATATGATTATCCTGAATATTTCTAGAATCATGAATATAGGAATTTCTTTGTAAATTTGAAATTCTTTTTTATGTTGCCTTTTAATTTTTCATTCAATTTTAAGTATTTAAGAATAGTCTTCTGATATATTAGTTTAAGAAATTTTTTCATGTTTTACTTTTCCTTCTAGGGCTGGGATGTGATACTGCAGCAGTGATCAATATTCTCGCCCATCGAGATGCAACTCATCGTTCTTTGATTCAACACGAGTATAGAACAATGTATTCTGAAGACCTTCTCAAACGACTGGTCTCGGAGCTTCATGGAAAACTAGAGGTACTGGTATTTGTGTGTATCGCATATATGAATTGTAAGGAAAAAATGGTATGTGTGTATCCATGTATTTGTGTGTTGCATATATGAATTGCAAGGAAAAAATGGTATGTGTGTATCTATGTATTTGTGTGCGGTGTATGTGAATGTCCTGATTTTCACCTTGGTACTTGTATTTGAGTTTTCAGACTGCTGTCTTGCTGTGGATGCATGATCCAGCAGGACGTGATGCGATAGTCATAAGGCAGGGACTTTTACCAGATGTAACGAATCTTGATGCTGCAACGGAAGTTATATGTTCGCGCACCCCATCCCAGATTCAAACGATTAAACAAATTTACCAGTCAAAGTTTGGGGTTTTTCTTGAGCAAGATATCGAAAGACATACCTCCGGTGATCATAAAAAGGTACATTTTCCAGATATCAATTTTGGTATGCCGACCTTCCTAGGTGCCCTATTTTGGTAATCTTCAAAAAATAAAGTATAGAAACCAACTTTTTAATATACTTGATTAGCAGATCACCTTTTCATTCTCTTTTTCAACAAGCATTTGTTCTTTTAATACTATGGTACTGTTATTCATGGAGAGGGTCTAAAAGTTTCCAAAATATCTGTTTTTAGTCTCGCTTTTTTAATCTTTGGTCAATATGGTCCCTTTATGTCATATATGGCTTATCAACTTGATAACTCTTAAGTAGGAGAGTAAGATATAAACAATATGGATGGAAACTATTACAATGGACCTCACTTTTATGGCTGGAAGGGGCATAATGGTGAATATGGTTGATGTAGTTGATCATACAGAGTGGGGATATACTTAGTTCTTTACTTCTTTAGTATGTTAAGACTCGAGAGCCAAACTCACTCACCGGATGTTGTCGTAAAGAGGGAGAACATTTACTTAAATATCGTCAAATAATCCTTCGTCTTGATTAAGAGTGCCCCTATTATTGTGGATGGTTTACAAAAGCCGGATGGAAAGCCCGTCACAAGCAACTTGTTATCCATCTTTCCCTATATTTGGGAAACTAAAAGCACTCGTAGGCAGAAAGTTAAAGCCACTGATGTTGTGATTCAAATACTTTGTACAGCTCTTGCTTGCATATGTAAGCACCCCCCGATATGAAGGCTTTGAAGTTGATAGAGAGATGGCGTTGAAGGATGTGAAGGACCTCTATAAAGCAGGAGAGAAGAGATGGGGAACAGATGAGAAAACTTTTATACGCATATTTAGCGAAAGAAGTAGGGCACAGCTAGCAGCTATCAGTGCTGCTTATCGTGACATGTATGGAAGCTCCTTGAAAAAGGTTAATTTTACACTTATCACCACTTTTATTTAACTTCTTGTTGCGATGATTAACAAAATTGAAATTTTCCAGGCAGTGAAGCGTGAAACATCTGGGAAGTTCGAGGATGGTCTCTTGACAATTTTAAGATGCTCAGAGAATCCTGCAAAGTACTTTGCTAAGGTAGATATAGTTTGTGTCCCATGCTGCATTTGGCTTTTAGCTATTGTATATGATTAGCAAAACAATATAACCGGCAGTAGTTCAGTTTAAAAGGATTGAAATTGCATCTTTGTTTGTTCAATAGTCCCGACGATGTTGAGTTGAGACCGTTGTAAGTTAAAGACGGCGAATTTGGAATGCATGCTACAGTTGCTACTCCTGTGGATGTGATGGTTGTAGGTGTTTAACAAAATTTTCAAACAAAACCCTTCGTATCAATTTCACTTATCTACTCTATGGTTTATATCGTCGACCCTCTTTCCTATACTTCCACTTTGTATTGTCAGATATTGTCCCGTCATTGATTCCATTTCTTGTCCAACACCGAGGTCAACTCTGATTTTGTCTATTACATTCTGTAATATGGGTTTAAAACCTTATAGGAATACATCTTCTGGGAATTACAATGCTACTATTCACATGCTTGTTGCCAAAATTACATGTTTACGAATCTTATTCCTTTGTGAAATGTGAAACCATGTAGGTACTGCGTAAGGCAATGAAAGGTCTGGGAACAGATGACACTACACTGATTAGGGTAATCGTGACACGAACCGAGATTGATATGCAATATATAAAATCAGAGTACCTGAGGAAATATAAAAAGACGTTGAACGATGCAGTTCACTCAGAAACATCAGGCCACTATAGGACTTTTCTTCTCGCACTTTTGGGACCGAACTGTTAAGAGTAAGGGATGTGAATACGGTTTGCTTATATACAATATTGCGAGTTATGTCTGTCTGTAAATAAGTAAACCAACCGGAACACCATATGTTCGAATGATGTTTTCCGTTGGTCGAGTTCCTCTCATATCGCTTTGGTAGAATTATAAGTGATTGCGTTGTTGATTAGGTGATCAGGAACCATGTTAGAAGGTCTTGAACTGCAGTTGGTGTGAATGATGGCTACCCTTGTAGAGCGAGAATGCCTGTGTTGGATATAATATTGTTTGAATGCTTGCTTTTCCGTTTCTTTGCCTGTCTCGCTTTTCATTTAGGGTAAACTACACATTAGTACCTAAATTATCATTTTTGTTTCGTTTTAGTACTTCAACTTTCATTTTTTCCAAAAAGATACTTAACGTTTACTTTTTGTTTCACTTTAATATTTTTCCATTAAATTCTTAACAGACATATTGACATAGTATTTTTTAAATTTCCACATCAGTAAACAAATCATATTTTTTATTTAACCAATAGTGCAAAGTCTGTGACTTGAACCCACGCTCTCCAACAAAAGCTGGCCAAGCAAGTTAATTGTTAATAATTCAGCGCGACTTATATTAAATCTGCATTGCTTAGCACCATAAAATAAGAAATTTTAATTAAAACTGAGACTCAAATCGAGGACCTTTCCTCAAAAAAAAATAGTGTCTAACCATTAAGCCAATCTATGAAATTGGTTATATATTATCAATTTTATGAGTTAGGATTAACCTATGTAATATAAAACTCTTTAGTTTTACATAGATTTAAGAACGGCGAAGAGTGAATATATAGTTGAGATTGATTTTTTTATTTTTTTCAATGAATATCTTCTCATTTTCTACTGTTAAATCCTGACAAAACTTCGCACCAGCTCTCTGAATCGGCTGATGGAAGCCTCCGTTTGTCCCCGCCTATTCTCATCAGAGATGAGACACGAATTACTTCACGATCCCACCGCCCATGCTAGCGGGCTTGATGCACCTTCATAGACTGGTGACCTTCAGAGTCTCCTATGGTTTCATAAATAGTGTGCTGGACAGTATCAGTTTTTGTTTTTGGCTGTTCTTTATTATCAGCCTTGGCCCTTGCTGCGATGTACTTCAATGCTTAGTGTATCCTTGATTGCAACGATCAATAGAACTATGGTTTTACAAAAAAAAAAACAGTATTGGTCCCATTGAAAATCTTTAATTTCAATAATAAATAACCATAACATCGTCTTTATTTGAAGTAGTTTTCATGTTACTAGTTGACTGACAAGACCTTTATTCATATATATAAAATAAAGCTAGAAACCTAGTTTTGCTACATATCTATTGTTGGGTACAATCTGTTGGCGCAAAAGAGACAGTCCTCTTTTGAAGATCGTACTCCACCTGGAAATTTATTCGTGCATAGTTTCCAAAGAGAAAAAGGGTCTCAATGGTTGGAAATATCAGCATACAACCTCAAATGTGTTCACAGGTTGCAATCGAATGTCAGCACCAGTGAAATGGAACGCATCTCCGGAACATTGATGTTATTGTCAGTCCTAAAACACAATCTAGACATGCTTGAAGGATCTTGAACCGGCTCTTCTCTAAAGACTTCTTTCACCATAGCCACTAAGCCATTATACAAATCTTGTTCTAGGTACGTCATTGTTGTTCCAGAATCAATTACGATATTCCCTTGTCCTAAAGATGACCGCACGGTCTTGTCTCCAATGCTAACACCTTCAAGAGTAAGGTAGTAGTACGTTTCAGGAAATTTGGATACAAGCGGAATTGAAACAACTCCCGGACGAGAGATTATCGATTCTTGTCCGAAGAACAGTTTACCACTGGGTTTTGCTGATAGTGGAACAAAACAATAAGAGAATCTGTGATCGACTTGAGTTCGGATTTGAGAAACTAGAGAAAAGTTCCCCCCTCCTAGGCCAACAAGTCCAGCAATGCCAGGGTTTTCAGGTCCAAATATAACTTGATTATCGTGTCCACAACCAAATATAGACAAGGGGAATGTGGCTTTTTGAGAAACAAAATTCAAATATAGACAAGGTGAGAAATGGACTGTAGAAAGGAGAAAGTGGTGAATCACGATGAATAAGTTCAACACTGAAACAAAGCGGCGTCTTTGCTTTAACCACTGATTCTAATTCAACCATTAAGACACAAAATCAAAGTGAGAAAAATAAACACTCGATGGTGCTTCATTACAAACAAACAAAAACTAAATAACTGAGAAGAAAGATAAGATGTAGATGATATGATGAATCTCTACCATACGTATGAGGTGTAGGTCACTTAGCATAAGCTACAACTTGTACAGGATTTGTTATTTAGTTGGGGATTTTTTTGTTTTCTCAAAGTTATTGTATGTTCTCTTTTTTCTTTCATGTTATATATCTGATTTTTGTGGTGAAGCAGAGACTGCAACAGTAGGCATTGATGGGTTAAAATATTTTTAATATTTTCTCTAGTTGAATGATAAGTATGAAATAGTATAGCACGAAGAAAATGAGATTAAGAAAATATTAAATTCCAATCGTATGAACCTTTTATACAGAATCAGTTGCAGTCATAATTCGGGTGCCTGCTTCTTGTTAACTAAACGCTAAACATCTCTCTTTTGTCTTCTTTCCTTTTAATTATTATATTTTACGTAATAAATACGATTGATCATAACTTTAAAAAATAAAATCATCCATAAAAGTAGGGTCGTGAAATAATTAATTAGATGGTCAAATTAAATTTTACATTAAGTTGAAAAAATATATCATTTCTAATCAAATTATTTCAAAATTAATAACACAACAAAGTTTTCTTTCAATATTCTTGTGTCACATTCTTCTTTCTTTTTAATTTTGTTTAACCAGCAGCGACACTAATCTTAATATTAATTGTCGATCTTCGGTGTTTATTGTTTTTCTTATTCTTTTTCATATTATGTTCTTTGTTTTTTTTTAGTTTTCTAATTTTAAATAAGAATCGTTTGTGACACGTTTTTCTCTGCTCTTGTAGCATGTTTCTTATGGCTTTTGGTACACTTTTCGTATACCTCTGCGGTCATGTTGGTGCTCACACAAAAATTCTCACGATATTTGTTTTCTGATTGGTTTGTCGGTAGTCATGTATTGTCAGATCCCCTCTTTGGTAAAAGGTTGTTTGCCGATATAATTAAATTTTTATAGCGAAGCACCCCGCCAAATTGTTTGGTTCGCTCACAACTTTTTTATCACTTCATAAAGCTTCTCGATCGACAAAGACAATGAGTTTTTATGAAAGTTACCGAGTTCTTTTGATAATAGACAACATTCTCAATAAAAGGTTTTGTGTTTCTTCGTATCCTTGGGTTTAATATTTGTTTTACGTATGAGCTTTTTAATGATTATTGTCCCTATTTTTCTTTCTATGTTTAAGTGCATTGTAATTTTGAGTCCTTTCATTGTTTTTAGTAATGAAATCAATTGTCATTGTTATATATATATATATATATATATAACATAACAAATATTTAATGAAATGTAAAAAGTAATATTCTGGAGATGGAAGTATCAAGTTTAAGCACAAATGCAGACTTCAATTGTGAAAGCAAGGAAACCGACACGCGTTGTTAATCCATGAAATTGACAAATTTATGTCAACAAATCAAGATCAGACAGATAAAACGGTAATAATAATAATAAAATGAAATTATAACAGAATCGAATAGAAAAGTATAAGATAAGAAATCGTCTCCTCGTATGTATGCATTGAATTGGATGAATAGAGATGTAGAGGTTTATTTACATAATTCTTTTAAGATAGATTTGGCTGCTCATACGATGTTGGAGAAACGTTCGTCGATTGCCTCTCAAAATACAACAACAATATGAGCAAAGCACTAGCACGACTGCAGTACTCAATGAACTATAATCTCACCTTTTTTTTTCACCGAATACATTTGAAAGTAGAGAAAATAATTGTTTTATTGGAAAGTTTGAATAATGGAGCAGTTAATATCCAAGAATCAAGAAATCATTAATGCATAATATTCTCGTTTATTAAAGCATAATATTATCATCCGTTAATGCATAATATAATCGTCAATTAAAGCATGATATTAGCATCTAGTGAATTAAGATAACAATTACCTAAGATAATATCTAAATTAAAGTGTCAAATTTCATTTCATTTCATCCTATTTAATTCCAAATAAATTTTTTCTTTAGGATCATCTCTTCATTTTTCTTTTCTTAGATTTTCATCAAGTCTTATTTGAAATAGCTTTCATGTTACTCGTTGACCGACAAGACCTTTATTCATATGTGAAATAAAGCCAGAAACCTAGTCTTGCTACAAATTTATTGTTGGGTACAATCTGTTGGGGCAAAAGAGATAGTCCTCTTTAGAAGATCATACTCCACCTGGAAATTTATTTGTGCAGTGTTTCCAAAGATAGAAAGGATATCATGGTTTGGAAATATCAGCATACAAGCCAAGTTTCCATCAACCTCGAATGTGTTGACAGGTTGCAATCGAATGTCAGCACCAGTGAAATGGAACACCATCTCCGGAACACTGATGTTATTGTCAGTCCTAAAACACAATCTAGACATGCTTGAAAAATCTTGCACCGGCTCTTCTCCAAAGACATCTCTCAGCATAGCCTCTAAGCCATCATACAAATCTTGTTCTAGGTATGCCATTGTTGTTCCAGAATCAATTACGATATTCCCTTGTCCTGATGATGACCGCACGGTCTTGTCTCCAATGCTAACACCTTCAAGAGTAAGGTAGTAATACGTTTCAGGAAATTTGGACACAAGCGGAGTTGAAACAACTCCAGGACGAGAGATTATCGATTCTTGCCCGAACGACAGTTTACCACTGGACTTTGCTGATTGTGGAACAAAACAATAGGACAATCTGTGATCAATTTGAGTTCGGATTTGAGAAACTAGGGAAAAGTTCCCCCATCCTAGGCCAACAAGTCCAGCAATGCCAGGGTTCGCAATTCCAACTGTAAGTTGATTACCATGTCCACAACCAAATATAGACAAGGGGAATGTGGCTTTTTGAGAACCAAAACTCAAAGTATCAGAGCTCAGGACTCCTATAGTCCTTGACATGTCTCCATAGTAAACATGGTATTGACAATCATTGGTTTTTGAGCAGTTTGTTTCTGTCAAAGTTCGACAAGTCTGTGAATCACTGGAAAACGCTTTGTAAGTGGAAGATGCTTTGGGATCGAAAAGAGAAGAGCTTTGAGAATAACATTTAGTACATGGAACACGTTGTATCCATGAAAGGTCACTTCCGGTGTCTATCACCACCCAGTATTCAACAGGTGGGGTTCCAAAAGAGAGCTTCATCATGTAATCCACGCCCACTTCAACTGGAGCCACGACAGATTGGATGACCTTTTGGTTAACCAAAGACTGTAAATGTTTGACTCGGTCCCTTGAACGAATGGTATTATTTGTTAGGATCTCTAAGGAGGTGAGAGATGGATTGTAGAAAGGAGAAAGTGGTGAATCACGATGAATAAGTTCAACACTGAAACCAGGTGGTGTATTTGCTTTAACAACTGATTCTAATTCAACCATTAGGATAGACAAAATAGCAATGAGAAAAATAAACAGTTGATATACATATTGCTTCATTACAATAATAAAACAAACTAAATAACTGAGAAGAAAGATAAGATAGAGTTCCAGTAACAAATTGTATGTTCTCTTTTTCTTTCACGTTATATATGTGATAGTTTTACATAAAATAATTTTTTATATTATAATTAACGTGCCTTAATTATTATTACTTTTTAACATTTATTAAATTAATTTAATTTTTTATAGAATACGCTAATTTTATTAAAAATAAAAATATTCAAATTGCAATGAAGGTTTACAACCACAACTGTAAACTAAACATATAATATTAATATTTTTCCCAAACACAAAAAACTAACCATTTAAGATGACACAAGGACCATGCAAGGAAAATGTTAAAAAAACCTGTCCAAATAAACTCGAACAAGAGATAAATATGAATAGATCTGACTGCATCAACAAATGAACCACAAAAGTGAATAAAGTTATTGAAAGTCCAATGACATACCGCAAATCAGAATTGAGGGATGTGGAAATACTATCCACGAACGTAAATCACATATCTAAATTCAATCCGAGGGTCCAAAGCAGGGAAGATCATCATGATAACAAATCAACGTCATCTTGATCAGTACGGTGAGGTCAAATCCAACCCTAAAAAATAAATAAAAACAACGACCAAATAACAAAAAACGTGCCATAGAAACAAAGAAAAACGTGTCATAAAGAAGAAGAATATGTGTCAAAATGAAATAATAAATAAGAATAAAAATAAGAAAAAAACAAAGATACTCTATAATAAAGCAAATGAAAAAAAATGAATACCGACGATCAATAATTTGTACCAAGATTAGTGTCGCCGTCAATCATAAAAATAAAGAAGAAAAGAAATTAACGACAACTATAAAAAAAAGAGAGAAAAAAGAGAACAAACCCTAATCGAAGGATTCGTTCAATTGATAGTACTAATTGACAACTTTTTCAATTTTATTTTTATTATAATTTATTAAATTAATTTAACTACCATATCATAAAAATATTTAAAATTATCGAAGGGTAATATTAATGCAACAAGATCAGGGAGTCGTATAACGAGTTTTACAATTTAAAACTATTACATAGTATCGAGAAATCATGTATTGTACAATGAAAATGAGTTTAAAAAAATAATAAATTCCAATCGTATGAACCTTTTATACAGAATCAGTTGCGGTCATAATTCGGGTGCTTGCTTCTTGTTAACTTAAAAGTTAAAACTAAACGTCTCTCCTTTTTTTCTTTTTCTAAATTATTATATTTTACGTAATAAATACGATTGATCATAACTTAAAAATAAAAGCAATCATAAAAGTCGAGCCGTGAAATAAATAATTAGATGATAAAATTAAATTTTACATTAAGTTGTAAAAAAATATATCATTTCTAATTAAATTATTTCAAATATATAACATAACAAATATTTAATGAAATGGAAAATGTAATATTCTGAAGATGGAAGGAAGTATCAGCTTTAAGCACAAATGCAGGCATCAATTATGAAAGGAAGGATACAAGATCCGAAAAATAAAATGGTAATAATAGTCAAAAGAAAATATATCTGATTCAAATAGAAAAATGAGATAAAATAAGAAATCATTTACGCGTGTGTAGGCATAAAATTGGATGAGCTGAGATTTTGAGGTTTGTTTACACAATTTTCTTAAGATAGATTTAGCTACTCATATGATACAGGAAAACCGTTGGTCGACTGTCTTCCTAGATAGAATAACAATATGAGCAAAGCAGTAGCACAGTTGCAGTGCACAACGAACTGTAATCTCACCTTTTTTTTATCACTGGGAATGTTTGAAAGTAGAGAAAATAATTGTTTTAATGCATGTCTAACCTTGATAGTCTGTTTGGTTCACAGAATATAAGATTACCAGAGAATATGATTACTGGGAATGTTTTATTTTGTGTTTGGTTTGTTTAGCAGTAATGTAAGATTACCGTGTTTGGTTAGACGAATAAAAGATTATTGGAATGTATATTTGACAAAATTGTCCTTATTATATATTTATTTTTTTAACAAGTTGGAAAATATTTATATAATATTTATATATTTTCTTTAAAAAAATTAAATTTATAAAATTTATATTTTTTTTATAAAATTGAAAATATAAAAATGTTTAATGAAAGGGTAAAATTTTATTTTAACCCCTGAACTTCATATAAAATTTTAATTAAAGATTTTTTTTTTGTAAATCTAAAATATTTTAAGGATAAATTTGTAATTTAATATTCGAAAAAATTTTATTATTCAATGACAGAAGAATGATATTTTTGAAGAAAAAAAATTTAAGGGCATTTTAGTCCAAAATGCCGGTAATCCAACAATATCTAAGGAAAGGGAGGTAATGATATTCCCAGTAATATACCCAAAAAATCTACTATTAGTAATAAAACATTACCGGAAATGAGATTCCCAGCCAACCAAACATGGGAATGTGGATTCCATTCCCATGGGAATCCTACATTCCTTGATCCAAACACCCCCGAAGGTTTACACGGTTTAAATAGGAAATCCACACTAAAGAATTATTGGAAAGTTTGAATAATAGATCGGTTAATATTTGAGAATCAAGAAATCATTAATGCATAATATTCTCATTTATTAGAGAAAATAACCTCAGTGACCAAAAATGCCTCATAATATACGATTTTAACCAACTTTGTTTGGATTTGCCAAAATGACCAACTAAATTACAATGCGATCGATTATTCGCAACGCGATCTCTGGTATCGCAAATCAGTTTCCAGATTCGCAACGCGATTCTGACTATCGCAACGAGATTCTGACTATCGCAACGCGATTCTGACTGTCGCAACGCGATGCTGACTATCGCAATGCGATTTTCAAAGCGCCATTATTATCGCAACGCGTATTTCTTTTTCAAATTCCAAATACGAATATTAATATATCGGAACACTGAACCGTCCACAGTATATCCCGTAATCGCAACTCATAACCTAAAACCCTAAATCACAACTCAGTCTCATCTCCATCTCTCACTCTTTAAGGCGACATCCGTTCCCATCTCCGACGAAATCAGTCCCCATCTCCGACGAAATCCGTCTATCTCCATCTCAGAGCCACCCTCACAATCATTCACGGTCAGAAATGGAAAATCAACCAAATCAACCACCGATAGTTAGTTTTTTTAATTATTTTTATTTTGAAATTTGTACATTATTATTAGGTTTTTCATATTGAAATTGATGATAAGTTTACTGGTAATTTCAATAATAGATTAACCATTTCATTTAGATTGCTTATTAAATTCATTCGATTGCTGCCAATACTGTTAAACTGTTTAGTCTTTAAACCCTGTGAATTTAGTATTTGTCTTTGTTTTGTCTTTTGATTGAAGTAATGCAATCCATTTAAGTTTCAATTTTAGTATTTGAAACCGAGAATCGCAACGCGAAATGAAAATCGCAACGACAGAATCGCAATGCGATTTTAGTTTCGCGTTGCGATAGTCATTTTCGTGTTGCGATTTTCATTTTCGTGTTGCGATTTTAAGTTTCAGAAACTATTCTTCTTCTGCAAATTGAAACTTGAATGAATTGCATTACTTTAACAAAAAAACAAAGACAAATACTAAATTCACAGTGTTGCAAATTTAAGTTTGAAGAATAAACTACTACTCTTTATGTTTATTGTTCTTGGTATATTTTCACAGTGTAGTTTTTGGTATATCTAACTTGGTATGTTTATTGTTTTTGTAGAAATTTTATTCAGCTCAATTGACCTTAAGAAATAAATTAAGCCTGGCCAAAACAATTGCGTCGAAGCTTTCACCTGCACAAAGAAAAATATTTGAGGATACTTGCTTCGGGCCATGGCTGAAAGTACAACATCCGGGTGGAGATGTTATGTTGACCCATCTGTTTCTTCAAACCATTACTAGCGATCTACCAGAGACTATACAACGTTGTGATGAAGAGATATGGTTTGATTTTCCACCGGCGTATACGTGTTTTGGGCGGGAGGAGTTTTGCTTAATCGCCGGTCTAAGCTTCGAACACGATGATGTAGGTTGGTACACTAGACATATTACCCGCCTATCATGGTTATCCCGGGTTTTTCCTGAGCTGTCAATGGAGAAGCCGAATTTACACGTGGAAGACTTGACGAGATTATTGAATAAGAAAGATGGTTTTACTCGGATGGATGACGTCGATGTTGTCCGAGTATGCCTTCTAATACTTTTGCATGCCGGTTTTTTAGGCAGAGAGGCCAGACAACCTATTCCTAATGATCTAATTAAATTGGTAGAGGACCTAAATGCATGGGAACTATTTCCGTGGGGTTCGTATCTATGGAAAGCTACATGGAATAAGTTGTCGTCTGCCTTTGATGATCGAAAAAGTTTACGTGGCGATGGTTCCAAATACACTTTGTCAGGCTTTATTTGGGCTTTTAAGGTAAGAATTTTTATATAATGTTTCCAAAATTATAATTAATTATTATTTAACAATTACTAATGTTTGTTATTATATTGTTTGTAGATTTGGATATTTGAGGCCTTTCCCCCCATGCAGACATATGCATTAAAAACTTCTAATGATATTCCTAGGGCTATTTCCTGGAAGAGGAAATGGACCTTGCAGCAATGGGAAGATTTACTACCGTATACGACAATAAATAATGTAAGTTAACACAAATACTACCATATGTTTATAAACAAGTTATTATTAGTACACGTTTAACTTTGTTTGAGCTTTTATATTGTTAGGAGTCCAACACTCCATTACAGAGGCTGACACCCACGGAAGCTGAGCTTGCCACTGATTGGTGGCAAGCTAGTAAGCATTTTTTTGATGACACGGATGATGAGCAGCCTCCACTTCGAGAGCCATCACCTCACCCAGAGCCATCACCTGATCGACCCGACTATACACCTCCACAACGAGAGCCATCACCTATTATGTCACATCATCGAGCCTCTTCTCCACCATCACCTCATGATAGACGACTGGCAAAGATGCCACGACGTTTATCTCCCTGTTCTCCACATCTACCTCCATGGGATGAGTTAGGGTAGTTACGTGATGAGGTCAATGCCTTGCGTGAGGAGGTCGATACTTTACGCGATGACAATGGTGCATGGCGTGTTGAGGTGTCTACTTTACATGGTGAGGTAGCCGCTCTACGTGAGATGGTAGCATCGTTGCAGAATGAGGTTCATACTCTACGCAACGAGGTAAGTTTAATATTTTTCATATTTAACTTGATGATAAATTTACTCGTAATTTCACTTAGATTAACCATTTCACTTAGATTGCTTAGTAAATTCATCCGGTTGCTGTCAATACTACTAAACTGTTTATTCTTTAACCCTGTGAAGTTAGTATTTGTTTTTGGTTGTCTTTTGGTTGAAGTAATGCAACCCATTCAAGTTTGAATTTGCAGAAGAAGAATAGTTTACTTTCGCAACGCGAAAATGACTATTGCAACGCGAAAATGACTATCGCAACGCGAAAATGACTATCGCAACGCGAAAATGACTATCGCAACAAAAGAATCGCAATGCGAAATGAAAATCGCATTACGATTCTCTCGTTGCGATAGTCAAATTCGTGTTGCGATAGTCATTTTCGCATTGCGATAGTCATTCGTGTTGCGATTTTAAGTTTCAGATTCTATTCTTCTTCTGCAAATTGAAACTTGAATGAATTGCATTACTTCAACCAAAAGACAAAGACAAATACTAACTTCACAGTATTGAAAATTTAAGTTTCAAGAATAAACTACTACTCTTTATGTTGTCATTGAGCCTGCACTAAACCTATTTGTTGTCCTTTTAAATGTTTATATAAGTGATTACTTCTGGAATGTTATCTGATGCATTTTGTGAACAATGATAGAATAATGACTTGGGTGAATACCGTGCAAGTTTGAAATATATTTGTCTTTGTTTTCACTGTCTAATATCATGTCTGTTTATTTACTGATTTATGTATTAATTTATTTTTAGCGGCTCGCTAAGGTGGATACTCTACATCGGGTTTTTCTTGCAAGACGGAGTTCACGCATCAGACGGTGTGCACGTGCCATTAAGTCTCCGTTCACCCCAATAGTGCGAAGAATCCGTAAGAAAAAGCCCGATTCACCTGTCATCGTTCAAGAGGCCTCCCCTATCGTTCAAGAGGCCCCTATCATCCCTCAAGAGTCCCCTCCCACCGTTCAAGAGGCCACTGTCATCGTTGAAGAGGTCCCTCCCAACATTCTAGAGCCCGATTCACACGGCGTAATATATCGAATTATTGAGAAACCCCCTCACGTGCCGGACATGATGGATGACTGTTGGCTTTCGTATAAGTTACCGGCCAGTACCATTCCGGCAGATGAAGTGGAGAGGAAACAACTACCGGAAACAATTCTGGATAATACCCTTTGGGCTAAGACCGCAGTTGATTTTTATCTACGTGAGCGGAGCCAAGGGTGTTACGCTGACATATACAAACTCAAAGATGATATGCATTTGTTGATTGAACGGTCTTGGTGGGGTGTGTTATTAGGGGTTGAATACAATGGCTATTTCGATGGGGGTAAGTCTTATATTTCTTCTTATATTTCATTTTGATTAATTTTTTTTTAAATTTATTTAATTCACTAATATATGTCTTTTTTTTGTAAAACAACATATTGATGCATGTGTGTCACGTCTTCTAATAGTAAGGAAATTGAAGAAAAATAAAAATAAAAAAATACGCGATATACAATTATGTCGACGTCTTTTCACGTAGTTCACTTGAAGAATCAACGACAGGAATCATATGTGTTGGCTAATGGACAAGCTAAACTTTATCCTGCATGGTGGGAGGTCGATAAGGTTAGTATTTATTTTTTTTAAATATTTTAAAGGTGTTCATAAATAAGTGCGCAATTTGAATTATTACTTATGATTGCAGGTGTTTATCCCTATTTTGGAACGTACTCATTGGCTTCTCGTCGAGCTTCAGCTCCCATCCCTGAAGACAATAGTATATGACAGCATGATAAATTACATATCATTGTTTGATTTGAGAGATATTATTAAGGGATGGAGCTCTCATTTGGCTAAATTCTTGGATGCGATTAATTATTGGACTTATTCTGGAAACAAGAAGCCAAAGAAGTTCAATGTTACAGTTATTAGAGACGAGACAGTGCCACAACAAATGCCGGAAGCCAGAAAGGATTGTGGTCCTCTCGTATGCATGTGCTTGGAGCGTTTGACGACAGGAAGTACACAGTTTCTACCTCCCACCGATAGAGATAGAGGTGCAGTAGGCTTGTGGTTTCGGCATTTTATGGCTAGAGCGATATATTCGAGACGTTGCCTACCTGCATCCGCGTTATAAAAGTGTCCATAAACAATTTGTAAGTCAAATGCAAGTGTTGTTAAGTACCTAGAATTCAATAATAATTTGTTGTTTGCTGGTTTTAGATGTGTAGAAAGTGTTATTTGAGCAAATGTTTGGTTTCTGCAGGTTAATCCTGAAGTGAGCTGCATGAAATTGATGTATGGGTGCATAAACAACTGTCTGGGGTACACTTTTTTTGATTGTTTAATTGATTCTTAAAAGTCTGATTTGTTTAATTGATGAGGAAAATAAGAATTATTATCATTTTTTGCTTGTTTAATTGATTTATAAAAATTGATTTGTAAAAGTTGATTTGTTTAATATTGATGTGTAAATAATTCTTATTTGTGCTTGTTTAATTGATTGAAATGTAAAAGTTGATTTGTTGATTTCAATCTGCATCATATTGAAGGCAAAAGACCTGTTGGAGGTACACTTTCGCAACGCTAAACTCAAAATCGCAATGCGAAAGACAAAACCGCAACGCGAAAGTCAATTCGCGTTGCGATAGTCTAATACGCTTTGCGATTTTCTCGTTGCAATAGTCAAATACCTGTTGCGATAATCAAATTCGCGTTGCGATTTTCTCGTTGCGATAGTCAAATAGCCGTTGCGATAATCAAATTCGCGTTGCGATAGTCAAATTAGCGTTGCGATAGACAAATTCGTGTTGCGATTTTTGAGTTGCGATAATCAAATTCGCATTGCGATAGTTAAATTCGCGTTGCGATATTCAAATGAATGTGTAATAAGTGATAACAATTGAATATATCATAGCAATGTTCAAACTCAAGTTACTAATACATGCCTAACTGAAAATGTTAAAAGTTTACACATAAAATACACATAATAGTCAAATTCGCGTTGCGAAATTCAGATGAATGTGTAATAAGTGATAACAACTGAATAGATCATAGCAATGTTCCAACTCAAGTTACTAATACATGTCTAACTGAAAATGTTAAAAGTTTACACATAATACAATGTTTGCAATTAAAAATCACCTAAGTTAATAGTCCCAAAAGGTGAAGCCGGTTGTGATTGAGATTTTGATTTTGATTTCGATTTTGATTTTGATTGCCTTTTTCTTGACACCATATGAGCTTTTGATTTTGATGAGGATCCATATTTTGGTAGAGGAAAAGATGATTGTGATGGCACTGGTAATCCACATGTCAACCTTGTATGCCCACTTTCCTTGCACCGACTACATGTCGATCTCTTCTTCTCTTCACCCTTAGACGGTATACGATCGTGACTTTTTGGTCGGCCAGGTAGCCTTCTGTCCATGGCTGGTGGAAAAACTGTTTGTAAGTCATCTGGTATATCCCACTCAGAAGGATATGGAATAGGGTAGATAATCTCGGCATAAGTCTGTCGATATACTTCTGTAGTGTAGCAATCCATAATGTATGCGCTTGAATCATCTTGGTTTAGATGAAGAGCAACTTTTATAACATGTCCACACGGATAACCAGATGTTTGCCATTTCATACAACTACACATCTTTGCATTTAGATCGACAAGCCCATTTAAGTTATTATCCAGTACTTCAAACAAAGTGTTTGAACATGATTCAACTCTTCATGACGTTGACTTCACAACAAGTTTCATTATCTTTTTTTCAGTCCATGGTGTAACACGATGTTCCAATGTTCCTGTAAATTTAAATAAATAATACTTAGTAAAATATATGATAAGTTACGAATTTAAAGAAATAATACCTGCATGGTTTCTTTTCTTGTAGTACCACTGTTGAATAGAGGCTCGAAAAAACTCCATTAACATAGTAATGAGTAATTTCTGGGAATGACGACTTAGAGCGTTGATTGATTCTGCACTATTAGACGTCATGAAACCATATCTTGCTCTAAGTTGATGTACTCTTGACCATCTTTCAAACCCGACATCTTATAGTGTTTGAGCACACTGAGGCAAAACACGTCTTAAACAATTTATATGCTTATTAAAATCCACTTCCCGATAAGCTTTTACAGAATTCCAGTATGTCCATTTGTGATTTTTTATACCAGCAGACCTTGATTTTAGATTTCTATATAAATGAACACCACAAAGTCCATGAAAAGCATCTGGGAAACACCTTCTAACAACGTTGTCAATTGAGTTTGCCCTATCAGATATGATTGTCAGATTGCTAATAGGACCTATGCAATCCCTAAGATGCCCCATAAACCATGTCCATAAATCAGAGATTTCAGTTTTGCCAACCCTTAAGCTATTGGCAGTTCCCATTGTTAGCATCCATGGCTACTGCTAATAAGTTTTCTCCAAGGTATCGACCTTTTAAATGTGCTCCGTCAACTATAATAAATGGGCGCATGCAAGAATAAATGAACGAATCTACAAAATCATATACACAAGAAATATAATCATTTAAATGTGAAATGCATGTAACTAACAAAAATGAGTCAACAAAATTATATTGATTTACTAACCGCAACACCAATGGCAATAAACAGCAACTCAAAGCGTCCATCTCTATCTGTTTTGATATGAGTTACCGACCCAGGATTTTTCAGCTTTAAATTGTGACAATAAGCCGGCAGTTGGGCAAATGATGCTTCTGGCGACCCCCTCAACAATTCCAAGGCATAACATTTGGCTCTCCAAGCTTGAGAATATGAGATAATATTCTTGAACCGAGCATTCATGTCAGTCATAATTTCATGTCCCCAATATACCCTGCCATTAAAAAACATTAACTCAGCCAGAAAACCACCCAACACCTTTTTGTTTGCCTGTCTATGGTGAGGAAAAACTTGGGTTCTTGAACATGTATGTTTATCAATAAAAGTCCTAACTTGAAACATTTCACAATCTTTTATCCTCTTTGCAATCATACACCACGTACAGCTTTTTTCAATCATACACCTTGTTTCGAAACGATATTTGCTTGATTTGTTAACTTTTAGTTGATAGCCATCTTCCACACATTTCGTATACAAAGCTATCTTCAAGTCTTCCTTTGTATCAAAACAATCATCTTTCTTGATACGAATAATTTTTGTGTAACAATCAACTGCTATTTTTACCAACTCTTCTTCCGGTATCTGAAGTAATTCTGGCATATTCCAGTTATACTCCCGTGGCATTTTCTTCGAGGATTTCTTCTTCTTCTTTTTCTTCTTCAGGGTTATATGAATTACATAATGGATGTTCAACATGTTCATTCACAGTCGTAACTTCCTCCTCATTATCATCAACAACATCTTCCTCGGCAGCGGCTGTTTCATCATCAAAATTCTGGTATTGATCAATATCAAAATCATTACACGCGGGGTCTGTTTCTTTTTCTGAAACATCATCAAAATCCGAGTATTGACCAAGATCAAAGTCCGGGTATTGACCAAGATCAAATTTCGAATACCGACTAGTACTCACAGTTTTTTCTGTTGGCTCATCATCGTCTAACTGGTTAATACGAAAATTGGAATTTGGTGCTTAAAGTTGATTGGGATTTGGATTAGGGAAAGGTTGTGGGTTTTGAGATTGTGTTTGGTATTGGAAATGTGGTGAAATAAAATTTGCTTAGTGATGAAATTGTGGTGGAACCATTAAATTTTGAGCACCATAAACTGGGGTTGAAAAACTTAGTTGATTACTACCCGCTACTGACCCAACTTCACTACTTCTAGGTTCAACAACATACAATGTAACATCATCTTGCGAAACACTAATGTAAGCAATGAATCGTTCAACATCTTCATTGTCGATTAACAAATAAACTTTACCTTTTCTCTGATAAGATAGCCTAAATCCACTTAAGGGCTCTAAATTCAATTTATTTGCAACACGTAACATTAGAGTTTCATAAGTTAACTTTTTTAATGACAATTTTAGTTGAAGATTCATGGGTAAAGGCATATATTGTAAAACACCATGAACATTCTCCCATGACCCTCCAAAACACAAATCTATCCAAACATGATCAACATTAGATGATTTCATTATTGTAAATTAATTTACTAAACAAACGAGCTGCGAAACTAAAACCTGTTGCCGGATGGGGAAGGATGTCGTTGGATATAGGAACGGATGTCACCGGAGAGAGTGATAGATGGAGATGGAATGAGTTGTGATTTAGGGATTTAGGTTATGAGTTGCTTCTGCTGCGTAGTTATATACCCAAAACATTTGTGTTGCGAAACTAAAACCTGTTGCGAATTTGAAATTCAGTGTTGCGACAGTCAGAATCGCGTTGCGACAGTCAGAATCGCATTATGATTTACATATTCGCATTGCGATTTACATATTCGCATTGCGATAGTCGGAAAATCGCAACGCGAATTTGGAAAATCGCAATGCGATAATCAGAATCGTGTTGCGAATCTGGAAACTGATTTGCGATACCGGAGATCGCGTTGCGAATTATCGATCGCATTGCGATTTAGTTGGTCATTTTGGCAAATCCAAAAAAAGTTGGTTAAAATCGTATATTATAAGGCATTTTTGGTCACTGAGGTTATTTTCTCCATTTATTAATGCATAATATTTCCATCCGTTAATGCATACTATATTCGTCAATTAATGTATAATATTTACATCTTGTGAATTGAGGTAACAATTATCTAAAATAATATCTAAATTAAATAACGATTAAATTCAATTTGATTGTCATTTTTAATTGCAAATAGAATTTTTTACAAGATATGATCTTTAAAAATATTTTCGTATTGGGCTAAAATACCCGTAGGCCCCTCAGAGGGCTCGATCGATTTAAATATTTAGGTCGCCTAAGGCTCCGTTTGTTTGGGGAAAACATTTTAGGGAAAATATTTTTCCCGTTTTCCTATTTTTGGTTCAAGTAAAAGAGGGGAGTCAAAGTAAATTATTTTACGGTCAACGTAAAACTTCTCCCCAAACTCCATTAGAGGTGTAAACGAGCCGAGTCGAGCTCGAGTATTACTGAGCTCGACTCGACTCGAAAACTCTGAAATGAAGCTCGACTCGAAAACTCACGAGCTTAAAATTTTCAAGCTCGACTCGAACTCAAAATCCTGAACTGAAGCTCGTGAGCAGCTCGAAAAGGCTCGAAATGAAAAAAAAACTTAAACTTAACTCGATTGAAGCCTCAAACTCAAACTCGAACATGAACCTTAAATACATGAAATCTTACTATATTTTTTAAAAAAAATCAATACATAAATATTATTATTATTATTATTATTAATTTATTTTTTTAAATAAAATCTTAATATATTATATTTTTCGAGCTGCTCACGAGCTTTTCGAGTCGAATATCGAGTAGCTCGTTTTAGCTCGTTAAGAACTCGAGCTCGAGTCCGAGTCGAGTCCATTCGATGCGAATATTTATCGAGCCTTGATCGAATCAATCTCGAATAACTCGTGATCTGTCTCGTCTCACTTCCATCCCTAAACTCCATAAAACAACTTACCCTTTGAAAAAGGGTAAGTCATTTTCCAGACGCTCCTTCACATTTTCCCTTCCCTGTCTCCGCACCCAAAATCAGTCGCGATTTTCTAGTGGCCTCCTTCTCACCGGCGAAACTGACTCAGGCGGACGGTCATCTTCTCAGGTAAATCTCTCTTTTCATCTTCATTTTTATCTTCTTGGTTCTTCTTCTTTCAGATAAATCTGTAACCTCGATTTGTTTATGTTTTTCCTTGCAAATCAGAGTTATTCCTAATAACTTCAATTGTTTTCATCTGTTGATGTTAAACCTAGTTTGGGTTTAGGGTTCTTGGAGTCATCAGAGCCGTCGCTGCAACCTCCTCCTTCCTCCATCGAAGTCCTCTCCTCGGAGGTTCCTATTTCTAAACTTTTAACCTTGATTTTTGATTAAACATTTTTTTGATTTGTTGATTTTGTATTTGAAGTATATTTCTTCTTATGTGAATTACACTATGGAGCCTGTCAATTTAGGTGGCCTTACTTTACTTAAGGTGAACCTTTGAACCTCTTTTTATTAAAGAGAACAAGAATGAAGCTTGTATTGAAGTAGTTTTAGAAATGAATAAGAATCCATTAAATTTATCAAAGTTCTTTTGTAGATTGATAGTATCTTTATAAATTCGAACATGCTAAACTCTAAGTTTTCCATTCTTTAGGGAAGGGTGAGTACTGATGAGGTTCTTGGATTGCATAACTCTGATTTAGTCCCTGGAATCTATGAAGGTTTGTAATGATGTTTCTCTTTTATCTTTTTACCATACTTCATTTTTGGCTCTCATATTGATTTTCTTGTTCTGATGAATACATTTTGAGCATCTTTTCAAATAACGAACATGTGGTGAAGATAGATTGTTAAAGCTCTGCAATCCGAGATTCAAAATGATCATCTATCACTTGAGGGAAAACGAGTGTTAGAGGTGGGCTCCTAATTCTAATTGATTTTATATGGCTCAAAAATAGCACTCCAAGATATTGGCTTCACTTCTAAAATCTTGATTGCCATCCTCACCGACTTGATAGATTGTTTGTGTTATTATTAGGGTCCCTAGTGAAATGCCATGTTGCTATGTGTTTACTGAATATTCTTAAAAAAAACAAAGTGGAACAATAATTCATGCATGCAAAAAGTCATTGGTTTTTACTTCCAACCTTTTTTTTGAAACACTAATAGTTCGATTAGTTAACTTATGTGTTACCGTGGATACTGGCAAACACCCTTATGTTGTTCAGGGGAAATTTTATTTCGTACTGGTTTTGTGTTTGATGAATTTCTGCATAAAACAGTGTAGCTTATGCTTTATTGCTTTTATTTTCAGGTCCCTCTGGTTTGAATATGGCAAGTGTACTTTCATATTACTAGAGTGGCATATGAATTTTTTTAATACATTATTAACGTTCTAATATTTCTAGCATACATAGTCCTTCTCATAGATTTGACTCCTAATAATGATGACTTGAAATATTGAATTTGTGAATATAGGTCTAGATAGATGTCATTAATATCTTGGCTTGTTTTGTTTGCTGAGTTTCATCTAATTGTTTTCAGCTTGGATGTGGCCACTGACTTCCTGGGATATTTTCTTGTCTCAAGGTAAATTCATGCATACTTGACCAAACTATGTTGTGATGGGAGTATTTGGTAAAGTTTCATCATCATTTTTATCTGTCTTCAGGGTGCAGTTGAAGTGCATTTTCAGGACTTCAATGTTGTGGTACTCCGGTGTCTCACCATCCCAAATGTAAATGCAACTCTTTTGGAGAAGTCTCAACCAGCCACAGCATCCTCTAATTTACGGGAGGTATGGAAGCTTTCGTATAAGTAGATCCTCAATTTTCGGCCCATTGTGTATTTAGTGTGCTACAATACTAAGGAGTGAAGCATGGGTTTCGATATTTGAAGAATAGTTAATGTAACCGTGGAAGTTCAATTGTGACATATGAACATTATGAAATGTAAATTTAACTTTTAACTTCTTCATTTTTCTTTTGTCTAAACACTTCAAATGAATTATTTTAATACATAAGAATAGAAAATGATCTCTTACCTTCTTTCTTCCTATATTTCATTCCTATTAAGTAAACTCATTTTTTTATTCTTCTCTTTTCATCCATGTTTGAACATCTTTTTATATTTGTCTTATTACAAAAATTTCCGCAAAGTTAAGAAGTGAACTTTTAATGTGGTGTAATACTATTAAAAATGTACTACTATTGTTGTTTTAATAATGATTTAATTTTAATTATTTACTTTGATAATATATTTTTAATACATTATCAAGATTATATCAATTAAACCTACATATAATATTAATTATAAGTTAAAATTTAATTTTAAAAATACTAATAAATAAAGTATCATGAATACTTCAAACCTAAAATTGTGTATTTATAACACAATCAACATAAATTATTATATTATCTACAAATTTAATTTGGTGTACTTATAGAAATAAAACATTTAATTTCAAAATTTTATAAAGAAAAATATAAAAATATATACATTTTTACAAAAAAACAGATTTCGTATATTGTTTTCAGAGAAACTAATCAAACAGTGTAAAACATTTTACAATGCAACATCCAAACAATGTAAAATGTTTTCTGGAAATGTAATTCATTTTCCAGAATTCATTTTTTGAAAACTGTTTTCAATGAAACAAACGGACCCTAAGTCATACCCATGACCCTATTTGGTTTAGATTCACATCGATTTGTACCCCCATGTGCCTATGCCTGAAGCAAAGTCATGTCTTTCACATTCTCCAACACTCAAATTTGTTCATGTATATACACATGCACACTTAGTATCCCATCAATGTGAGATATAAGCTCTCCATTTTCCTCAACATATAATTCATAATAAATTTACTTTGAGCATCAATTTCTCATTCATCGCTCAAGCATTTTGACTATATGATATATCATTGTAAAGATCTTATGGAGTAGAATATAAAAATATAATTTTATGATTCAAACCTTCACCTTTACCCATTGAAAATATGCTTCTAATTTTTTTTTTTTAAAAAAAGACATTTTCCAACTATCTCCCATATGAATGAAATAGATTATTTAATTAAAACAATAAATCGTTGTGTGTGATAGAATTTACGATCGATAATTGCATAAGATAGATAGGCATCAACCCTTGAACCTTCCCTTGTGTAAGTATATTATTTTACTAGTTGACCAGTAGACATGATGTCATTGAACTATTATGTTGTTTATGTAAATGATGATATACCTCATACAACTATCTCAATGACAAGATTTTTAGTTTTCATAGTTATGTCCATATAGTCGTGGACATATCATGGTTCTACAAGAACTATGCTCCATTCGTCTCCTTAAAACAACCACACTTTACTCTCATATAGGTTACTTATGTTGTTCGGCACACTAAATACAATGATCATTAAACGCATTGCTTAACATATCCCTCTTTTCATCATTGTTTACATCATGTGAACGAATTAGGGATTATCTCAATGACAAGATTTTTAGTTTTCATAGTTATGTCCATATAGTCGTGGACATATCATGGTTATACAAGAACTATGCTCCATTCGTCTCCTTAAAACAACCACACTTCACTCTCATATAGGTTACTTATGTTGTTCGGCACACTAAACACAATGATCATTAAACGCATTGCTTAACATACCTCTCTTTTCATCACTGTTTACATCATGTGAATGAATTAGGGATAAGAATCTCCCACAGTGACCTCATAATGTTTATGCAAGTAGGTTATCCCTTTGAACCTTGATCTACTAAATTTTGCTTGGTTAACAATATTGTGTCGACAATGTATGTGTCTCGAATTACTGTTATACATCATATTTTGTGCTCTACTAAATTTTGCTTGGTTAACATATCAAGGTCTCTAGAGTTTCAAAAGCCTCCAAAGTGAAATATCCTTCGGACTACTATAGTCTATTGACATGATCACTGGAAATTCCATGTGATCTTTCAGAGCCAAATCTTCTATGAGATAGAAATATCTAAAAAACCTATCAACTTACAAATAGTCATCATGACCATAGGTCTAACGTTAGCACTAAGGGTCAATATATAAGTCACTATGCATGGTTGGATAAGGGATATTAACTCTCTTTCTCTCTTATAAAAAGTATACTTCAGAGACCAACATATGATTTTATGTTAGCAGTAAATCAATAAAATTCTAAGAAAAACAAATTTATAAAATTTTCAAGGACAAAATTAGATTTTTCTTTTATAAGAAAATGAGATTTTGAGAATTTATTTGTTTTATTCTTGTTAACATTTTGGATAGCCTTCAATATAAAATATTATCAATGAAGGTAAATTAAATTGAGGTAGGAGGTCTTATTAAATCATAATTGAATTTGTATGACTGAAATCAACAATTTTATGCGGATTGTCGGAATAACTTGTCCATTGGGCTTTTTGGTTAGTGATAAGGAGGTCTCGAATGAACATGCAAGTTTGAGTATGAGTATTTGATCGAGTCGAGTTGAATTAAATTTTTTTATTTAAGTTGAATTGATGAGTCCAATTTCAAGATTCAGACTTTATTTGATTTTTTTCGAGTTGAGTCGAATTTTTCGAGTTTTTGTTAAATATAATTATAAACATAATATAAAGTTATGGTATGAAATGATCCAATTTAATGATCTCTCTAACCATATACCTATATATTCTTCATATTGTTTTCACATGATGTTATTTAATAAACCAAATGTCATCTAAAATTATAAAATATATTTGTAAATTTATTTTTTTTAAAAGGTTATTTTGAGGTGAAAATATTGATTAGAGTATAAAGGAATCGACAAATGGATGGAAAGAAAGAATTTGTAAAGAAAATATAGTAAAAAGCAAATTTAATAAAATGCAAAATTAGAAGATTAAATTACAAAAAGAGTAAATTTGTTGATAAAAATAAGAATTGGAGTTACATAAATATTCTTTAGTATTAGAGGAATAGTTCAAAAATAGAATTAAAATGACGAAGAAATCTAAGGTATGAGGAATTAGAGGTAAGTATTCAAGTTACTCAAGTTGATTTGAGTTAAAAAATTTAGAGTTAGTCGAATTGACGAATTATATTTTATCATTCAAACTTTATTTAATTTTTTTCAAATCAAATCAAATGTATAAAATTTGAATTGTATCGATTTTTCAAATTAAATAGAATTTATTTATCTTAATCGAGTCTATCGTTCATAAAAACTTCAATCCCTTCCACGCGTACATTATAAATTAATGTCAATTTAGCTACTCCCTATGTCCCATAATTTGTGCCTCAGATTGACTATGCACATAATTTGTGTCTCAGATTGATTATGCACGTCTTAGATTTATTTTGATAGGTGTAAAAAAGTGGGACATGCAATGATAAAAAGGAAATATAAGTATTGTTGTTTGTTGACGTTTATAATAGAACATTTTGAATAGAATATTTTTAAAAACCAAAAGAAACACATTTTGATGGGACAGAAAGAAAAATAATTAAAGTGATATTATCCTTCCATCCAATACCCCAATATCCCAAAGGTCATGAATTCAAATTCTTTTGTGTAAAATTTTCGACTATGATAGTTTAATCTGTTTAACTGTTCATTAATAATCACCATGCCAATAGATTCATTAAGTGCTTAAGAATATTTACGTTGTTTTATTTTGTATATATTTACATTTTAATATTTACATTAAAATATGACCAAAAAGAATATTCACTTTAAAGAGGTAATACATTGAAATCATATGGAGATGTTTGGTTCGCGAAAAAAATTATTATCAAGGGAAATAATTTTTCTCGAAACTGTATTCCCACGTTTGGTTTACAAAAAAGATCATTACTAGATAATAATTTATTATCAATAATAACAGTTTTTTGTTGAAATGGTAGGAATGTCATTACCTTTAAATTCTTAAGTAATACATAATTCTCGTCACTTTGGACAATAATACCCCTGAAATAATGAATTCTTTTCATATGGATTTTTCTATATTCTTATTCTTTGCGTTTTACTCGAAATTATAACATGATAATAATATACAAAAATATTAATTTAGTAAAATATTAATAAATTCGAATAGTCAATATTATTTATGTTTTTAATATTTAATATATTAATTATTTTATAATTTTATGAGATTAAAAAATGATATTATTATAAAAAATGATATTATTTAAATCAATATTTAACTTTGAGTTACTAAACAAAATGAATATTATACATTGAAAAGTAATATATTAAGATACTTATGAAAATTATTTAAAAATATAATTTTGATATACTAATTATATATGTTAAATGAATTTTTTCTCAAAAGTTAGATAGTGTAACAATTAAAATATTTTTATAAATTTTCATTCAAATATTTCTAATTTAATATTAAAGTTTAATTTGTTGAAAAAAAATCATATATCACAGAGATAATTTGGTAAAATATGCATTCAAGTAATCTTATATTCTTCCAACTAAATACTATAATCTTATAAATATTGTAATCTCATATTATAGCTAAGCAAACCAAACAAGATAATATAACATTTTTAAAATAATATTATATTATAATAATCGTATTCTCAAAGATAATCTTATATTTTGTGAACCAAACATCCTCTATTAGGGAAGGAAAAAACACAAGCAACGTTTTACATGACAATCGATGATATGACATCCCATGTTTTTGTGTATTTTTATTTCATTTTATTTTATTTGGTTAGATATTTTACAGTGCCTACACATTGAAGATTGCCAATCATTGGAGTTTATCCCATTCTTGCTCATGGTAGACCTAAAATCACTTCAAATTAGTGATTTTGAACTGCAAAATCAGTTCATGGTTAAATATTAAATTAAAGCTCGTAGTTTAAGTTAATTTTGATTTTACTCCATTTTATTTTCTATAGTTAATTATATTATATCTCTCATTTTCTATGGTTTATTATACTTTTTGCCCTTAAGTTGGTATCCTAACTCGGTTTCTATCGGTATTGTCCTTAGAAAGATTGAGATTGAAGATTGTCCATATATAATTTAGAATATAAAAAAGGTTAATGTTAGAGTTTTACCTGACTTTTATTTTGACATAATTATATTTTTATATTACTTTTTTATTAAAAGTAGAAAATGTAGTTGGAATAGATTTCTTGTTATGTAAGTTTCTTTTGTAATCAAATAATTATTCCCATAAATAGATATTAAAAATTAAGATAAGAAATCCGTTTTATTCTTCTTTTTCTATATATATTAGTAAATTTCTCCTACTCGTGATTTTTCTCATTTAGGATTTTCATGTAAAACCCTAGTATCTCTTTTACTATATGTTAATTATATTTGTCGTTATCTTATAAAAGGTTGGTATAAGAGCACATTCATGTTTGATTTCAATCACAGTAATGGTGTTTATGAAGTGTAAAATTTTATTGTTGGATTGTAACACTGGATTCATCTTGTGGCAGGTAAAGATGCAGACAATTCTTGGGCAGATTGATTTGGATGATGCGCTACTAGGGTTAGATAAGATGTGTTCATCATTGACGCTCAATGAAAAAACGACATAAACCTTGAAAGACCTTATCCCAATTATATATGCATATGTCGAATGAAAATCTATAGAGCACATTGAAGGAGAAGACTATCGCTATGTTATGGTTGAAGCTGGAGCAATTACGTATGAGAAAAAAACTCTAACTAACAAGTTGCATCTGAAGCATCATCTTTATTCTCATCATTTGACTAATTAGTATATAACATAACCATCTTTAGCCGAATGAAATTTTTATTGCTATAACAATTGGTACAAAAGCTAAGTTAGAGGATTCCCAATAGAATCCTTTAAATAAATAACAACACCAATTGAATCTTCCCTTCCGGAAATCCCCATACCCTAATTCGAAGAAGAATTTATGGCAGTCTCATCCAGAACATAGGGCTTCTAATATTCCTTAAAATCTTCTAGGATTTTAAAACCTTAAAATTTCATCCAGAACAGGGGTCGAATGACAAATCCCCCTCAAAAACGCTCAAAACACTGGAAATTCTACTTCAAGATAAAGTGGGAACAAAATGCAACTCGAAACACGCGAATCAAGCTACCCTCGTGCTCGTCTCACTTATCTTCTAAACCTTGAACCTCTACGAAGGCTTTATCAATCGAGTACTCTTCATGAGGCAAAATTCGAGCTATCACTTTTAAAGCCCCTACCTGATGCTCTCCTGCCACCTCACTAGGTTGAAAATTGTTTTCCTTCTTCACAATACTTGTGTTCATCACTACGACAACAAGCACATGAGAAATTGATGCGAGGAGAGCAAAGATTTATATAGTTAGACGAAACGACACGTCCTCCAACAGTGAAAATAGCACGACATTCAACTGTGACAAACACAGGGAACTACACATTAAAACCTCTGAGCTGTTTGACGAGCAATAATTACAATGTTTCCAAAATAAATGGCTTATTAAACACCTACAAACGATCAACTTTATGACATTGCCTCAATTAAGGGGGAGAAATGTTGTATCCCTGCTAAAGGTCCTCTACACACATCATTCTCGTGCCTTATAACCACCAGAGGACCTCAAACATCCCTAGCCATCTGGCACCAAGGAAACTTTGAAAGACAGAGAGAATGACTCTAGAGGAAGGATCTCAAATATCTAAACATCCCTCAAGAAATTGTAACTAGTTGATATGACCTCTAATAGGAATATGTGATCTACCATAGTCTAATTTATCGCCACCTGACCGTATCAACTCAACGTGTTAAATTATGAATAGTCATCATGATCAAATACTTGACACACACTAAGACCACTATAAAACCTATTGAGCAAGAAAAGATGCGACCTAAGTGAAATCACCTCACCTTTATTCCCCTTTGTTATACCTCCTCATGGGGACAGAATACTTTAACAGTAATCAAAAATAGATCTATTATTGATTACAACTCTCCATCCAAACTAGTAAGGATGAATAGCATATAACTTTCATATTTCAATTGATCTCTCACTAGACAAATATATAAAGTTGATAATAAATACGTTTAAAAAACTTAAACCAAACTAACGTTTAAAATTTGAATAAATCTAAAATCGGTTAGGAAGCTCACAAAAACGGTTAGGTGGGTTGGTCCACAGTCCACACACTTATCTTAGACCACGTGCCAAAGACACCTAAATGGACAACCAAGCACCCACATTATTCACGCGCACCATTACCGTATTTGCAACGTTTTAATTAAAAATTGAATCATAACAGGTTTCAGAATGACCCAAAACAGCCGTCCTATCTTACAACTAGATCGAGAAATGATATAATTAATTATTAAAGTAAAAAAAATAATGTATTAAACTTTTTATAAATTTGTAACATTATGTAATAAATTATTATTTTGTACGTGGAGTATGTAAAAATTTTCAATAATATTTTTTATTAATCTAGAATGAATACAATGTAATTCATTTAATTTTGAATGTTTATACACTCTTGTATACCTGGGGCTCAAACTCGAAATCTCAATAAACAACAACAATTCCTTAATTATTGATGTCGTTTGGTTTGTGGCTCAATAATATATTTAAAATATTATAATATAAAATTATTGATATTGTATAGGTATGTATCCCATTTAGTACATATTTGATATTTTCTTATTGGAATCAATTGGTGGATATTTAGAAGGTTATCTAAATTTACTAATTTATGAAGATATGGGAATCTAATATTAAAAGAACAAAATCAAACGTATGCAAAATGGCAAATTTATGGAAATCAAAAGATATTATCTATTTCCCACCAAACTTCTCCTTTTCCAACCTCCTCAGTGCTCATATATATATATATATATATATATATATATATATAATATCATTTGCTTAGCAATTAGATTCAGATTTGAAGAGTGAAAAATTGTGTTGGGAAAGATGGGTAAAAGTGGGAACGGTGAATTAAAAGGAAAGGAAGAGATGGGAAAAAGTGTTGCAGTTCACAGCCAAGTGAGGAAAATAAAGCAGGAATCAGAAACGGTGGAAATCATGGCCGAGGTGAGACCTGCTCGACAACACCACCACCAGCTTTCTCCATCTCCTTTGGGGTTAAGGGGAGCACCCATCTATGTCGGTCTCTAGATGTGTTCTAATTATATATGTATTCTAATACTAGATGCCCATAGTTCAATCCCCTGGTTTCACTTTGATTTCCATACTCCTCTCTCTCTCTCTCTCTCTCTTCACAAATCTTTGTATAATCTCTATATATTAAATTTTTGTGTATGTTAAACAAACATACTGATATCTTTGTTATATATTTTTCCAAAATCAGGACTCTGTTTCTCTTTTATATATATATATATATATATATATATATATATATATGGGTGAATTCGTAATAGTTGAATATAAGGATATATATATATATATATATATGGGTGAATTCGTAATAGTTGAATATAAGGTAGTATATGTTTTAAAATCATATTGGATATTTTCGGGATCATGAGTGAAACTAAAAAAACAAGTCATTCTAGAACAAAAATATATTCTATTACTTTGAACAATTAATTTAATATTACATTAATAAATCTTAGAAAATGATGAAATTAGGAGTCTAAATTATAAAAGTAAAAAGTATTGGATATTTTCGGGATCATGAGTGAAACTAAAAAAACAAGTCATTCTAGAGCAAAAATATATTCTATTACTTTGAACAATTAATTTAATATTATATTAATAAATCTTAGAAAATGATGAAATTAGGAGTCTAAATTATAAAAGTAAAAAGTGAGATTGAAAAAATTAAGGGCATCAACTATAAAAGTAAAAAGTGAGATTAAAAAAATTAGGGGTCTCAATTGTAAAGGTAAAATGTGAGATTGAAGAAATTAGAGGCCTCAATTATAAATATGAAAAGTGGGATTGAAAAAATTAAAAGCATGAGTTATAAATTTAAAAAGTGGGATTGAAAAAATTAGGGGTCTCAATTATAAAGGTAAAATGTGAGATTGAAGAAATTAGAGGCCTCAATTATAAATATGAAAAGTGGGATTGAAAAAATTAAAAGCATCAGTTATAAATTTAAAAAGTGGGATTGAAAAAAATTAGAGACATCTATTATAAAAATAAAAAATTCATATTGCAAAAATTAGGTGCCCTCAATTATAAGTGTAATTGAAGTATATTTAAATAAAATATAGATATTAATATATATATATATTTAAATTATTAATTAGATTAGAAATTTAATTCAATGATGGTACATATATATATATAACTTTAACAAAAATGTAAAGAAAAAATATTGAATTCAAATTTAAAATATAGAAATCTTGCATTAAACATAACTTAGCGTAGATATAGTTTTTGGCAACCATGAAACAAATATTTAGCTTGGTTTAGCGTTGTGCACATGCTCTCTTCTAGGTTTCAATCTCCTTAAACTCAATCTTAATTTAAAAATATCTTGCATTAACTATAATTTAACATATGTAAAAAAATTCAATTATTGATCAAATATTAAACTTGGTTCAATGATTAGGTGTGACTATACACATGTCGTCATCTTATTGAAAGGTTATATTTATTGGATTACTTCTAACTAAAAATAGGACTAAAGAGACAGAATATATAAGTAATGATGGAAAAATGTGCTATTATCCTAATTACGATCAAAATGATAAGGATAAAATTGATTATTATATAAATTTACTAAATTAAAAATTTAATGACCTAGTTAACAAAGATATTTGTTAAATAATTAAAATAGAATTAATCTCATACTTTCCACTATTTTTGTCACTCTTTAGCTTTACATATATAAGTTGTACATAATTTGACTTTGGTCGGATATTACTAATTACCCTAAAACTATAATTAGCCGATGACTTATTACTTAGATACTGTCTGGAAAACCATAATTATTACAGAGCCGAGAAGAAGGTTGTGACTTAAATTCTTATTCAAGCATTTTAAAATGATGGTAATTTTACACAAACCAAATGATCTCGGTAATAAAGGAAATATTGTTATTTTTTTAGGGTTTAGGGTTGGGTCACCATAAATGCTAGAAGTTTAAACGTTCAATTTTTAATAATTGAGAATTATCTTTGAATAAATATTATATTGTACTTACTCTAGATTAATAAAATAAATTATGATAATTTTATTCTTAACTGCCACTCTTGGTTAAAGGTGGAAACATTAAAATGTGAAAAAAGGGTGAATTTGTTTTCAGTTTACGTCGAACCCAACTTTTGTACTTCAAAAATGTGAAAAAGGGTGAATTTGTTTTCAGTTTAAGTCGAACCCAACTTTTGTACATCAACGGCTAATTTTAGGCTTTACTACAAATTCCATATATTATACTCTCTAAACTGATTTCATTTGGAAAATGTTCAAATAAGTCCTAATATTTAGGGATTAATCATGCAAATATCAAACCTTTAAAAACAATCAAAAATAAATAAAACTTTTTTGAATTTACCAAAACCTTATTTAGATATTTTTAGTGAATTTGCCTAATACAATTGTGGTGTTGATATTGTCGCGAGGCTAGAGTTTCGCCTAGCGATCTGTGCGGACTTAGATGATAAAGTTCAAATTGATCGCATTAGTCTGCAAAATAACCTTTTAAGAACTTAAGTTCGCCAAAGCAACGAATAAGCCCTCAAGGCTTAAGAATTATGCAGAAGCATAACATCAAAGAAACTACTACAACTACCAAGAGAGACACTAAAGACAAAGAGCAAAGAGACGAGAGAATATAGAGAAAATGCTTCTTCTACTACTCAGAAGTGAAGAATGAATGGAATTGTTAGAAATGAGGTGGAGAATGTCTATATTTATAGTTCAATCTCCATACAATGGACGATTTAGATCGATTTACAACAACAACTAAGATGAAAGCCAAATCTTTATCTAGGGAAACATTATCAAATTTTATCAAATTAAATCAATTAGCATATTATTTTCTCTGGTTAAGAAATGCACACTGATTACAGAAAGAACCGTTCATAATATTACTTGGTAAGATGTCACTTGCTATTTTACTAATGTCAATGTCATCGGACCTTCTAGCATTCTCCAAGGATCAAGCCAATTCAAGTGGTCTCGGTAAGCACAAAACCTCTTTGGCGTCATATTGGTGCATATTTCTAGTCTCATTCTCCACCGTCAGATCTAGTGATATCTTCTTCATGTCATTAGAACGAACTCAGATTGGATCGCCTTGGATACTCATTGATGCCTCGACTTGCTCCCAACTCGCCTCAAAATTGGTTTGTCCCCTCATATAGATTGTTTGTTGTTAGCAGCCTAATGTAAATGATGAATATGAGTGTGCAGTTGATCATAACATACTTGTAACTAAGCCATGCACGTGGCATTAGCTGAATGAATCAACTGTTAGTTAGTTAGTTAGAAATGCAATTAGATTTAACTGTCTATATGTTGTTCATGCTTGTGTATATAAACCAATACATATCTCAGCAGTAAACATATATAAGTTCTGCAGTATTACAGTGTACAAATTACCATTCCAACATGGTATCTCTCGCCATAGATCTTGGGGGAGCTTTCTTTCGCTGCTTAAATCCCTTCTTGATGGAGTTCAATGCCAACATCAAATCGTTCACTCACAAGAAAGTAAATGTCGTTCTTGATGAGATGAATTTTCTCCTTTGGAAGCAGCATATTCTGCTCACCATTCGGAGCCACCGTTTGGAACGGTTTCTTACCGATGCCGTGACAACTCCACCTGAAATAATTGTTGATGATGATGGCATTACTCGAGTCAATGAAGCCTATGAAGATTTTATTGCACAAGATAGTGCTCTTGCCTCATGGTTGTTATGCATCATCAGCAATCATCTGCTTCCTCAATTTGTTGGGGCTGAAACTGCAGCAGCCATATGGAACACAGTTCTTCAATTCTTTGCCAATTGATCCACGACTGCAGTAATGAGTCTACATTACAAGCTTCAATCATTAAAGAAAGGTGGTGATAGTATGCATACTTATCTTACCCGGGTTAAGGAGGTCTGCGATGCCTTAGCTTCTTGTGGCAGTGTTGTACCTCAAGTCGAACACATAGCAAGCATTTTAAAAGGTATCCATCGGGAATACCAACCCTTCATGGTAGTTATAACCTCCATGAGGGAAACACTGTCCTTAGATAACATCTACACAATGCTTCTTCATGGTAGTTATAACCTCCATGAGGGAAACGCTGTCCTTAGATAACATCTACACAATGCTTCTTGATGCAGAGACTCAACTTACGAGCTTTAATGACCAGCTGGAGACCTTACCTATGTAATGCCCCAAAAATTTATTTAAGTATTAAGTTGAAATGATTTAAAAATACGAGGATTTATTAAATTAAATAATGAAAGACGGTGATGAATAGGATTCATAGCTTAGATTAAATTGTAAGAAAAGATGATTAAAAGGATATTTTGGTCATTTGGATTAAATTGAATTTAATATTCAATTAGTGGGGAATTAAGATAAGAGATAAGATGAAGATGGGAATAGTAAGTCAACTCTTTCATCTTCTTCTCTTATTGTCGTGGAAAACTCTCCCCTTCAGCTCAAAGGTAAGTTTCCAATTTAATGGTTATTTCCTTCGATTTTTTATAGGGATTGAAGCTTTGTATATTATGGAAGCTAAAGGAAGGTTTAAATGAGATTAAAACTAAGTTATTGATGAGATATTATAGATTAAAGAAAATGGGTTTTTGAGTAACATGATGAAATATGAAGGTTTATGAATGTTTTATGGTAGATTCGACTTGTCATCACTTAATTAAGAGATATGAAGTGTTAGAATTGGATTTAGAACATGTTGAAAATTGGCATGATTCTTGAATCTCATGTAGAAGAAAAGATCTTGAGGTTAAGGATGTAGTAAATGTGTATAAATGAGTTTAGATGAAGGTATTGGAGTTAAGGGTATGAAAGGGGTTGGAATATGGAGCATTTGAGTTGGAATTAAGTGATTTTCGTGCTCAAAATGTAAATTCTGAACAAAGTGCATCGATGCACAAGGAGTGTACCGATGCACACTTAAATGAATAAACATTGAATGCAGATAGTGCATCGATGCATAGGTTGTGTATCGATGCACCAGTTAGAGGAAGCATCGATACACTATAAAATGTATCGATGCATACATTAAATAAATAAATGAAAATAACATTTCTTTTAGTTTAAGAAATGAAAGATTTCAATATACTAATAAGTGATATTGAATGTGTTTTTAATGGATGCTTGAGTATATCAAAATCAAGCTCCCGAGTCTAGCAAAGCGAAAGGCAAAAACAAAGTAGTTTAGTAATCAGAATTTCGTATTGGAGATAATAGTAAGACGAACCAGGTGAGTGAATTTAATTATGTGCATACATGTGATAATAGTCAAAATAATATAATTTATTGATGTATGTATAGTGATTACTGAATGGCACTTTGTGTGCTAAAAATGGTAAGGAAATCATACTGAGTGTATAGATTTCCATATGGAGCACTGAGTGTGCTAAATGATAAGAAAATCATATTGAAAATATGGATTTCCAGATAGGGCATTTTATGTGCTAAAATGGTAAGGAAATCATACTGAGTGTATAGATTTCCATATGGAGCACTGAGTGTGTTAAATGATAAAGAAATCATATTGAAAGTATGGATTTCCATATAGGGCATTTTATGTGCTAGAATGGTAAGGGAATCATATGGAATGTACGAATTTCCAAATAAAGCACTAAGGGTGCTACAAAGATAAGTAAATCATACTAATGGTATGGATTTTCGAATAGGACACTTCGTGTGCTAAAAAGAAAGTGGAAGCATACTAAGTGTATGATCTTCCAGATAGAGCACTGAGAGTGCTAATATTAAAAGGAAATTATATGAATTGTATGAATTTCCTATGGAATGTATGGATTCCAATAATGATTGATATATGAGTTAATGGCATCAATAATGCAAATTGTAGTATATTCATTGGAATATAAGATTCCTTGGAGATTAAATATCAGAATATAACTTGTACGTTGAAATTTTATTGTGATTATTTATGCCCCACTAAGTAATACTTAACGTGTGTTTATTTCACGCGTAGGTTGAATACAGCTTGTAAGGAGATATTTGGATACTCAATCAAGGTCGCCTCATCAGTAACCGTATGACATAATGAACTGTTTTAGTAATATTTTAGTCGACATGTAGTTGATTTTAATAAAATAAAAATGTTTTAAAGAAATTTAAATGTATTTATGTAAATGGTAACTGTATAACGATGAATGGTTAAATTTTTATGAGTTTTATGCATTTTTGTCGAAGTTACTGTAGTAGTACTGTAGCAGTGCATCAATACACATTTTTTTATTCGAAATTTTGGTGCATCGATACACTGTTCACGTTATTGTAGAAGTGCATCGGTACACTGTTCACGGGTACTGTTCATACATATATTATTGTTCATGAAAAAGTAATTTTTTCAAATTTGTTATAACAAACATAATTCATCAATATATACACGTATTTTATTAATATAAGTTCAAATGTGTTGTTATTTTGTAAGAACGTTGTTTTAAAAAGTCAATGTGATATCTCAGACTCGTATCCGGGTCGGGTACGGGTTGGGGTGTTACAACCTATGAGTGCCAACGTTGCCCAGGGGGAAAATCAAAATTCTGTGATATCAAGTTCAGGCTATGATCATCGACCTGGAACTCGAACTGGTGGCAGGGGTCGTGGTAGGTCAAGACTGCAATGCCAGCTTTGTGGGAAGGTCGACCACCTTATCGATCGATGCTGGCATAGATTCAATGAGAATTTTTCTTGTGTTACTACTGATCGATGATCCAATCACTCGGACCATAAACCAGCTTCCTCTACTTACAATTCCATGTTATCATCCTCTGATACTGGGTGCGAGTGTTGTGCAAAGCATAAGTCTGGTTTAACTGTGGCTGGGCAACCACAAGGTCATGCATCTTCCATGTCCTCTGATCGGTGGATTATAGATACTGGTGCCGCGCACCATGTCACCTCAGACTCCAACAAAATATTAAATGCAACTGAATTTCTTGTCCCAGGTAAACTGCTAGTTGGCAACGACATGTCACTTGATGTAATTTTTACTGGTCACTCTTATGTTTGTGCTAATTCACGCATACTTTTGCTGAATAATTTGTTGTTTGTTCCTTAAATAACCAAGAACCTACTGTCTGTGTCCAAGCTTGCTAGGGACAACAACGTTTTTCTAGAGTTTCATGCAAATAGGTGTTATGTTCATGATGAGAAAACCATAAATGTTCTACTTGAGGGTGAGGAGCATGAAGGCCTATACTCGTTTGCCATGAATAACAACTCCTTAGGAGTGAATGTTGCTAAAGCCAACACTAGTTCAGTCTCTTGCTTTTTAGAATATATTTGGCATAGGCGCCTTGGTCACCCAGTTGCTGAAACATTAATGAAGATAACTAAAGAAATAGGCATCAAAGTCTATTCTAATGTAAATAAGACTTGTGTAGTGTGCCATATGGGAAAAAGTCATAGACTGCCCTTTGTTGAGTCGAATACATCAGTTAATTCTTTCTTTAATCTTATGTACTCTGATTTATGGGGGCCACCTCATGTGACATCGAATGGATTTCGCTTCTATATCTCATTTGTAGATGCCTTTACAAGACATACTTGTATATATCTGTTAAAACGAAAGATGAAGTTGTGCTGGCATTTCGTATGTTTAAAAAAACTTGTGGCAAATCAGTTTGGCAGCTCCATTAAAGCCTTACAAACTGACTGGGGAGGTGAATTTTGCACCTTATCACATATGCTAACCAGTGAAAGAATCTCACATCGATTAACATGCCCCCACACGCATGAACAAAACGGGGTTATCGAACGAAAACATCATCATGTTATTGAGCTAGCACTTGTTTTATTAGCTCAAGCATATTTACCAGTCAAATACTGGTCATATGTTGTTATTTCAGCAGTGTAATTAATCAATCGCCTCCCTACTACAGTATTACAAGGAGTATTTCCTTTCGAGAAACTTTATGGCAAGAAACTGAACTACATTATGATGAGGGTCTTCGGTTGCCAATGTTTTCCCCATCTAAGACTATTTCAGAAGCACAAACTCGTATTTAGGTCTCAAGCATGTACCTATCTGGGAATCAGTCCTCGACATAAAGGATTACAATGCTTGGCATCAGATGGGAAAGTTTATATTTCTAGGCATGTTGTATTTAATGAGTTTATTTTCCCTTTTGCATGTCAAGAAGCTTGTGAATCCTTGAAATTGCTTGAATCTACAAAATCAGTACGTTGGTCCTCCCAACCATTACGAGTTGTTGCTCGAAATATGCCACTCATTGTTGAACAACCTACTGCAAATGATGGACTCGGTTTTGATTCAAGCGATGCTGCACCAGTAAGTGTTGGACCTACAGACTCTAATGAAATCAATATTGGTACAAGCCACACTGAAGTCGATCATGTTCATGAAAGTACTAGTGTTGCTGCAGAATCTGGAAGTATCGCGCCAGTAATAGATGCGTGCAGCAGCCCTACTGAACCTGATGCTGATGATCATCATCGAGGCATTGTTCCTGATTCTAGTACTACGGGGCCTTCAGTGCATGTTCATCCCATGATGACACGTAGCAGGTGTGGAATTTTTAAACCCAAAATATTTTTGACTGTTGAAGATGAGGATTTCCCAGCTACAATAAATGCAGCACTAGAGTCACCACATTGGTCTACTGCGGTACACGAAGAGTATAATGCCCTACAAAATAATGGCACCTGGTCGTTAATGAAACTCACAGAAGAAAGAACCACAGTTGGATGCAAATAGATATTTCGAATAAAAAAAATCTGGATGGGACTGTACTTCGATATAAAGATCTTTTAGTTGCTAAAGGATTTTCTCAAACACATGGTTTTGATTTTGGAGACACATTTAGTCCAGTAGTTTGTTTTTCTACATTCAACATTGTTCTATCGATTGTTGTTTCTAAGGGCTGGGAGCTTCGACACATTGATATAAACAATGCATTCCTGCATGGAGATTTAAATGAAGAAGTTTACATGCAACAACCTCCTGGATTTGAGCAACTTGATGAGAATGGCAAGTCTCTCGTGTGCAAGCTTCAAAAGGCTTTGTACGGTCTTCGACAGGCGCCTCGTAATTGGCATGTAAAACTCAAGGAAAGCCTGCTACAACTTGGGTTCACAGTGTCTCGAGCATACCCTTCCTTGTTAATTAAACAATCAATCAATGGATACATATATGTACTAGTGTATGTAGACGATATAGTAATGACATGGCAATCGTCTACATTGATCGAAGAGGTTGTATCACTACTGCAAGCTCGTTTTTCTCTTAAGGATTTAGGGGATTTAAGTTTCTTTCTGGGCATTGAAGTCTAACGTATTGGTGGCTCGATCCTGTTGAGTCAAAAGAAATACATCCTTAAGTTACTTGAGAAGACATGAATGATGGCAGCTGCAGAGTGTGCTACACCTATGGTAGCTGCATCTAAACTTTCCAATGAAACATGAAATTTGCTAAGTAATGCAAGTTATTACATGAGTGTTGTAGGCTCATTATTGTATGTATGTCACACCAGACCAGACATATTGTTTAGTGTGGCACAAGTTGCACAATACATGCACGCTCCACGTGAAGTTCACTTTGTTGGTGTTAAAAGAATACTTCGTTATCTATGTACAACCCTAAACTTTGGCCTAGTCTTTTCACCTATCGACAGTGGACTAAATATAGTTGTCTTTGCTGATACTGATTCGGGAGCTAGCGTTGATGATCAAAGATCCATAACTAGATATGGTGTGTTCTTGGGAAAATGCTTAGTTACATGGTGCTCAAAGAAACAAAAGATTGTCTCTCGATCGGCAATGGAGGTCGAATACAAGAGTGTAGCATGTGCAGCTATTGACATAGCTTAGATAAATACTCTTCTAACTGACCTTGGTATTCAACAATGCCGTGAACCGATTATATGGTGTGACAATACCAGCATAGTGGCTATGAGTGCCAATCCAGTTTACCATGTTCAGTCCAAGCATGTGAACCTTGATGTGCACTTTGTTCAGGAAAAGGTGGTAGCTGGTCAATTGCTAGTTAGTTATGTCCCTGCAATGCATCAAATTACTGATGGATTCACTAAACCATTAACTCAAGTTGTGTTTGAGGAATTTAGATCAAAAGTATGCGTGCATTCCTTTGAAAAAAGGAAACAAGAAGAAGCAGGGAAAATGTTAGCAGTCTAATGTAAATGATGAATATGAGTGTACAGCTGATTATAACAGACTTGTAACTAAGCCATGCACGTGAAATTAGCTGAATGAATCAACTGTTAGTTAGTTAGCAATACAGTTAGAGTTAACTACCTATATGTTTTTCATGCTTGTGTATATAAACCAGTACATATCTCAGAAATAAATATATACAAGTTCTGCAGTATTACAGTGTGCAAATTACCATTCCAATATTTGCCTTGGCTTTTGCCACCATGTAACATCACAATTTATCTCATCATTGCATATATTTCGGTTGTAGGAGCTTTGATCACCTTGGATACTCGTTGATGCATCGGCTTGCTCCCAACTTGCCTTAAAATTGGTTTGTCCCCTCATATGGATTGTTTGCCTTGGTTTTTTCCACTATGTAAAATCACAATTTGTCTCGTCATTGCATACATCTTGGTCATAGAAGCCCTCTCCTACTATTCTTGATTTGCCTCATCTTCGATCCTCTTAATCCTTCGGAAAAGGCTTGGATGCCCCAAGATTGAACATCAGTTGAACTCTTAGATTCATCGACAACTCTAACTTGCCATTTTGAACTCTAAAAGGTCTCGTACGTCCCTTTCAACCTTTGGCTACTCCATAATGAAAGTTAGGTCTACCTCGACTTACACTCGTCAAAGAAAATAAATCAAATTGGAAAACACTAGGAATATGTTTGAGATGTACCTTTCTCAATTTTTCCTCAGTTGTATTTACTCTAAAATGTATCCAACCTCCTTTCCCCACATATTTTGATGCCCCTTGTTGCATCACTCTTTTTCCACGAAGTCTAGTGCCCCTTTTCCCTCTCCCATTGGTGGTATATCCATGGTCTCCATGTCAAATAAAGGAATAGGTTCCCTTAACGCATCTCTAATGATAGCCTCCAAAATGATGTTTGTATCCCTGAACATCCTCAACAAGCTCAATCGCAATTTTTTCGGACATGACTCGATCGATTTCTCTTTTATTCTCTAAAGCATTCTTTAATTATGTTTCCAGATTGATGAATATTTTCTACTCTTGGCCTCCTTCCATCTTGGAAAAAATCAACATCATCGAACTGAGTCTCATAGGCTCACTACACTTGGTCTTATCCCACTTCTAGGACGACTTAACTTTATTCGGGAAAACTCATCGTTCCTATCATAGCTACTTCCCCTTTGTCTCATCTTCACCATTGAGATGGCAACAAGGTTATTCTTCTCTGGACAGCCCCTTATCAAGTGCAGACAATCATAAAAGTAAGACTTCAATGGCTTGCTTTCTTCCTTTTTCTATAACACAGGCTTGGACTTGCCATCCTTCCTTGATGACTTTCCATGGCTACAACTACTTGATGTAGGGATGGCAAAAAAACCCGAACCCGACGGGGAAAACCGAAAACCGAATTAAACGGGTCGGGTTCGGGGATAATAAACGGGGACGGGGACGTGGACGGGGAAAACCCATTTATTTTAAACGGGGACGGGGACGGGGACGGGTTTGGTAATCCCCGCCCCGATTACCCGATTACCCGCCCCGATACCCGACCCGATAAATATTAAAAATAATTATTTATATATATATATATAATATTAATAAATTTAATTTAAATAAAAAAATATATATTTAATTTAAATATATATATATATACCCGGCCCGATTCCCAGCCCAATACCGACCCAATACCCGACCCAATACCTGGCCCAATACCCGTTTAAATAATCGTTTGTGCTAAACGGGGATACCCGTTTCCCCGCGGTTTTCCCCGATTACCCGACGGGGATCCCCGTTTAAATCCCCGCGGTTTTTTAAACGGGGACGGGTACCGGTTTTTTAAACGGGGACGAGGACGGGAGGACCAATACCCGGCCCGAACCCGGCCCGTTGCCATCCCTAACTTGATGGCTTCTCATTTCCAATCGAATAGTTTTCTTCGCCATCACTCGATTATCCCTCGTCATGGAAACCTTGATTCTGGTCTACTTGTCCTCATCAAGCTCAATCAGTGATTCAACTACATTTATGGCCTTCAAAAGGCTTTAAACACTTCTTTTCTCTAACTTTATCTTAGCCCATGGTCTCGATCCATTTAAGAAAGTGAAGAGTACATCACCTTTATTTAGGCTTGTAAATGAACTGAACGTTCAACGAACCATTCATGAACCGTGCGGCAGGAAGTTCGTTTATGTTCATTTATTTATTAAATGAACGAACATGAACAAGATTTTGCGTTCATTTAATTAAATGAACGAACACGAACAAAGGGCTCGTTCGTTCATTTACGTTCGTGAACGTTCGATTATATGTTCGTTTATGTTCGTTCATTTATGTTCGTTCATTTAGGTTCGAACAGAGGGCAAGTTGAATATGTTACAAAGATTATTGAAGTTGTTTGGATTTCAAGAAGATTGTTTTGTTGAAAAAATTAACTTTAAGACTTTATTATGTTCATATAGCTTATTTATGATTTATGTATGTTTTTGTCGTATTCGAACAAATTAACTCTAAAGTTGTAGGTTATATTAAAGAATTTTAAGTTGTTATTCTTGTTGTTTACTTTTTTTACATTCATTTATTGTGTTCGAATAAGTTTGTTTTTTGTGTTTGTGTTGTTCGTTTATGTTCATTTATTATGTTTGTTTATGTTCGTTCGTTTGTGTTCGTTTACGTTCGTTTATGTTCGTTTATCATTTAAATGAACAAACATGGACGAACATGAACAATCTATATTCCTTAATGAACGAACATGAACAAAAAAAATTTGTTCGTTTATTTATTAAATGAACGATCATGAACATACTTCCGTTCGTGTGCGTTCGGTTCGTTTATAGTCCTACCTTTATTCATGTAGAAGAACTTAAAGTATCAACTTGTTGAACTTCTAAACATACTCTTAAATAATGCCATCATACTTAAGACGTCTAACTCATATCGATATGTGTTTAGCATTCTCAAAGTAAAATTGCTCCCTGAATTTGGTTTGGAAAATTTTTCAGGTCCTAATACAAGTGCCACCACATTTATTGTCGGTTCATTTACGGCGCCACAGTAACGACATTAATCAAATAAATTGAAATAGTATTTACCTTGTTGGCATCATCCTTAATGCCCATAGCTCGAAAGTATTGCTTCATATCCCACAAAAAATTCTTCACATCTTGCATTAACTTTGTCCCATTGAACACCCTCGACTTATGGACATCGATTTGGTGCTTGGATTCCCCTATTAGCACCTTTTTCCTCATTTCAGTCTTACAAATGAGTAGCTCACTCTTGAGCTCATCCATTTCCTTCCTCAAAGCCATCACTCAAGCTTTGAGAGGATAACCCCTTTTATTCGTAGTCTCAAGCAACTCATCAAGAAGACCGTGTATCTCTTCCTTGAAATCGTCCTCTTTGGACTTCAATTTATCAAGATGTGTCTCTACAACATTATGGGGTCTCCTTAGCCTCCTTCTCATATTCCTCAAGCCTAGTGACGTTCTTCTCCAACGATAAACTGATATTTTAATGTCATTATATTCATATCTATATCAGACTTCATATCAAATAAATAGATTCAAATAATTAAGTTCGGGTCAAATTTACCATGTCTAGAACCATATGATCATGTTACGAGAATGAGTAATCTAGCTTTAATGAACTCAACAATTGAATTTGTAGTTTAGAGTCTGTAAAGTTGTCAGATTAATTAATTCTATACATTCTTATAATTTAGGGTACCACGGATATTTTAATGCGTACATAAAGTTCTTGAACATAATGCAATGGAGTTGAGCATGCTATATGAAACATCTGCACTTCATTAACAATTTGTCTCTCCAAGAGTTTTAACAACAGCACTTTCAACCATCCCTTTCGAATATGCACCAAAACATAACTACAATCCCATTTGTTTTTAATCCTTCAATAGAAAAAAAATGGAGCTTAATTTTGCAGTGCAATTAATTCGAAACCATGCTCTCCGTCTCTTTCACGAACCCGTCTCCAGTCCAGTCCTTATCGGAATCTAAACCTTTTTTAACAGCTTTCCTTTGCCGGACAGCTTCTTTTTGTAGACGGACAAGTTCCGTATGTGTCGTGAAATATGGAAGGGAAGCCCTGAGGAAACAAAGAAAAATGCATTATCCAACCAAACGTTTTGCAAATTATGTGCAATTGCCATTGCGAGAAATCAAGAACACACCCTCTGAAATCTTCTATTGTTTTGAAGTTGTGCTTCTTCATGAAATCCTTCAGTTCTGCACAGAGTTTCTTCACAAGGCCATACCCATGCATCATAACACCGGTACAGACCTACAAGTATGGTCAATGATTATGAAAAGCTTAAAACATAAAAAGAAATTGATTACGGACTTCAGTAATTCATGAAATAATGAAATGAAACTAATACGAGTTGGAAGACTGTAGACAGCCGAGTAAGTTTTGCTCTCAGCAAATCATATTAATTTGTATCATAGAACTGTCACAATATCACTTCAAATTTCCGGGTAAAAGGCTCATACAACTATATAGAGTTTTCAAGAGTATTGCTATGCCACTACACAGCATTGCACCGAACTCGTGTCCTCAAACATTTTTCAGCTATTTATTATCTGGAAAGAGGTATTATGTTACACTTTACAAATAAAACAGTATCTGAATATGCATTCCACATATTCAGATGGCATAATATAACTTTGACCTTAAGATTGACATGCTAAGACATCATTTAAAGGAAACAATTTTATCCACAGGCATGAAGAGATAATAGTCACATTATAGCAGACTAGGTTACTCAGACACGGGTTCAAGTGTCGGACACAGGTATGTATCTGACAGGTATATGGATAGATTTTTCTAAGTTTTCCGTACATTTGGAGGATCCTTGGAAGTCATATGCCCATATCCAAGTGTCGGACATGGGTAATTCATCAAAAATGACAGCAGAAATCAGATTTTAAGGATTATTACCTGGACAGTATTTGCACCAAGAAGAATAAATTCAGCAGCGTCACCCCCAGTCTCAACACCCCCAATGCCAGAAAGTGAGTAATCCTTCATATTAAACTCCGACTTCATCATTTGTGCAATGTTCATCACTTTAGCAAGTGCAATAGGATGGACTGCTTTGCAGGAATAACCCCCAGGAGTTGAGTAGCTGTAAACAGAAGTTTAGGTGCATAAAATCTTCTGGGATGAATTCTGAGCCAATCAAAAACAAAAGATTATTAAATTTGAGAATACAAACCCCTCAACACAGGGCTCTGGGCGCAGAGTATCAAGGCTGATTCCCATCACACTCTGGATGGTATTTATAGCAGCTATCCCCTCACAACCAGTACTTAAAGCAATCCTTGCCGGCTAAAACATACAATATGAGGATAATATTAGTTATCAATAATAAATCAATGCTATCACCAATACAAAGGAATTTCAAAAGAAGGAAAAAGTGATACATTTGCATGCTTTCATTCTAATGGGAAGTCTAAACAATAGTGCTTCAACCCCTCTGTCAATAGTACCAATTGAGCTAAACAATGAAACATACTAACAAATTTTGAGACTGTGTTACTGATAGGTGGCATTCTCAAGAAAACCATGAATTATATCTAAATGTGATGAACATAAAGCTGGACGTGCAGTTTGATTGATATAATTCCCAACCACAAGAAAAAATATATATATACTCATTCAAGAAAGCAGCATGAAAACCTCCTTTTGCCTGGCAGGAGTAAAATTCCATTTACTGGTTTGTCTTCCTTGATAATCATGAAAATTTATTAAAAACAACAAAAAATACTTCCCAATCTATTATTTTTTGTTATTGTTTCCCAATATGTCCAAAGTGTCCAATATGTAGAAACAACAATGATGTCCACTTCCATTTATTTTCAGTTGTAGTTTAAACAAGAAGCAATATGGAATAAACAGACTTACAAATTTTCAGTCATAAATGAATATTCTGCTTACAGCTGGAAATTACAGCTTATATTATATTTTCCTCTGTTTATAGATGAGAAAATTTGTAGCGATTTTTAAGAAACTAATCTGTTGATAAATATGGTGCTTAATGGTGGCCCAACTTACCAAAATACCCAAATGTCATGAGTTTTTGAGATATAGATGTTTTTATGATTTTATCCCTGGGAGCCAAATACAGAAAATTTAAAGTCTTACACATAAAATGCTTCCAATAATGGGAATTCTTATGAAATGTGCCATCAAGTTTAAATATAGCTTTCCAAATAACCATCTAACATTTTTTATTCAAATGTAAAAATGTGTCTCACATTCTTTTGTGTTCTTCTCATGCTATTAAACATCAGGATTGAAAGCAAGTTCCACATAAGCAGTGACATAATTAAACAAGAAAGTAAGCATACCATTGTGATGTCAGTGATGTTAGGAGTCATCTTTGCCCATACAGGAACAGTCGCTTTTGCATTTATCCATCCACAAACTTCCTCCAGCAGTGCACAATCTTGCCCCATCGCCATACCCATTTTTCGCTCAGGCATGCCATGAGGGCATGAGAAATTAACTTCAATGGCGTCCTAGAAACAATATTAATTGATGACTAATAATTCTTTGAAGCACGAGAGATATAAACATAAAATCTAAGTGAAGAATATAGCTTACAATCCCAGTTTGCTCTACTCGATCAATAAGTTCTTCCCAGTCAGCTTTGTTATATTCCTCCATAATAGAGGCAATGAGAATCCTATCTGGATACTCTTCTTTCAGTTGCTTAAACTCTTTCAGCATAGTTTCAAGGGGACGGTCACTGATGAGTTCAATGTTCTCCCACCCAATTATTTGTCCTTTGGCCGAGCCATTAGCTCCTGCTCGTAGCCGGGCATACCTTGGAGTTACATTGATAACCTTGGCAGCATCTAATGACACCTGGCAGAACAATTTGGTGTCAAAGATTCAACACTTGGTATTGTGTTGGCCAATATCACTTGGATTTAAAAGAACATCTCAGACACCATTTCAGATTTGCTTGTAATTGAAAGAGATCCAAATAAATAAAAAGACGTAAAGGTCAAACATCCAAAGTCAATCAGATAAAAATGTTCAAGAGCTCTAGTGAAAAAAGAAATGGAAGCTACCCCCACCAACAATCATCCAAGGTTAATTACCTATAACTAAATCCATAAGATATACATAATACATCTATTTAATTAACGTAAGTACGATTCTTGTATAAATGCAAGACAGTGATTTATACTGATTTTTTTGTGTAGGCCAGGATCACTTGGATTTAAAAGAACAAATCTCAGACAACATTTCAGAATTGCTCGGAATTGAAAGAGATCCAAACAAATTAAAACACGTAAAGGTCAAACATTCAAAGTCAAACAGAACAGATATGTCCAAGAGCTAGTGGAAAAAGAAATGGAAGGCTACCCCCACCAATAATCAGCCAAGGTTTATCACCTAAAACTAAATCCATGAGACTATGATATACATAATACATCTATTTAATTAACATAAGTACGATTCTGGTATAAATGCAAGACAGTGATTTATACGGCTTTCGTTTCAAGATACCCTTTTTTTGTTTTTTTAACAATTTTTTTCTCGAGTGTTAATCCCATTTTACGTTGAATTTGTACAATTTTAAAAACTTCGGATAATGTTTTCTTTCTTTTCTTGATTCTACCATCTTCGTTTTCGAAATACAAAGTTGTAAAGACAAGTAAGTTTCGCTTCCTCCATTAAACCGTTCAGTAAGAGTGATTACTGAGTAACTGTAAGAAAAAGATGGAAGTTCGAATTCTCCAATGCGTCAATACGATCTAAAAAAATAATTTATGTTACATATCAAACTAAAACCACCACAAAGAAAAGGAGGGAAGGAAGGAACTTACAGTCTTGGCGATGACAGCGCCCCAGCCTTCATCAAAGGCTCTCTTCATGACCGTGTAGTTAGTACCGGGTGGACCCGACCCGATCACAAAGGGATTGGGCATCTGGAATCCATTAACGCAGACGCTCAAATCCGGCTCGGTTTGAGAATCCGAAGCGAAGACCTTGAAGCCGACTCGAGTGGGGCGAGTGGATCTCGGAGGAGGAGCACGGCGAGTGAAAGCAAGGTCGGCAAATGAATTCCGGTTGCTGTGAGCAACCTTGGAGAATTGGAGAGAAGCCATGGATGCGTGTATGGAAGAAGAGAGGATTATTTTTGAGATTGAATCTGAGACGTAATGCCGTGGGGAAAAGAAACTGACAAGGAGGATATCCTAGGGACTCTGGGTTGTAGTTTTTGACTTTATGTATCATACTCCATCATCCTTCCAATTATTAATACCGTACATAACTGGTAGTTGTATGGTAAGTAATCTTAATATACAATTAAAGAAAAATGTTATTGAAAATGTTATTATTTTTTAAATATTTTAGATAAAAAATTATTTAAAAAATTATTTTTTTATCTAAAACATTAATATTTTTAATATTTAGGGTAAAATGTCTAATATTAATATTTTCGGTATAAAAAATAAAATTTTAGGTAGTATTTTATCAAATATGTTAAATATTTTTGATAATATTTCTGATAGAAATAATAATATTCTAGGTAATTTTTTTACTGAAAATGTTAAAAAATAATAACATTTCTAATAATATCTTTTTTAGCTGTATATTAGGCTGTCGCGCGTGAGATTTCCCTTACATAACTCCATTACTATTAGTTTGATTATAAGCGGATAACTTAAAAACAGTGTTTAATTAGGGGTAAACTACATAAATGATCATTCAATTATAAAATATTTTTTTTGAATCTTCATATTATTAAAAATTATCAAATAATTATCAAAATATTTAAAAATAAAGGGGATAGCTGTCGACTGCAACAATGCTGAGGCAGTTTCCATGAACTGTTTGAACAAGAGGAGGAGCAAGAAAACTATTATAAAAATCTACAGTGAAGCATTTGTTGTTTTCTTTAAAGATAAAAATGAAGTCCATTCTCATTACTCACAGTAAGAAATGTGGATTTCTCAGGGATTTTCTAGAGCCTGTGGAGGGTGAAGAAAGAGTCGTGATGCGTAGAAGAAATGGACGTGTAAATCTCATCGGGGGGAATACCATCTCGTCAGTGCGTGGGGCTGGGTGAGTTTTTTTTATGAATGTGGGGATATTTTTAGAAAATTATGAAAAATTTGAGTTCTTTTAAATATTTATGAATTTTATTTTTAAAAAATTAAATAGAATTAAGAATTAAGTCACATGCCAATGATTGGTT